>NC_051329.1:6533887-6836918 GCF_015220235.1 Choloepus didactylus | reverse complement strand
GCCACACTAAGAGCAATTGACAGCATCCCCAATCACCGGTAAGGAGTGCCAAGAGTGGAGGCACCCTGAGCTCAGCCCCAATTGAGCCTCTGCGGGGAGCAGGGGCTTCTCAGCCTGCAGGGCCCTCTGGGGCACTGCCGCCGCCTTGCTGGGCCTGGCACAGCCTTTGTGCCTTCCTCGGGGCGGCGGGCCTCACACTCTGCTCCCCTGATCACAGGGTACTTGCGGTGGCCCGGCCATGTGGTGGTTTTGGTTTGGTTTTTTAACAGCTTTATTGAGATATAATTCACATACCATACGATTCACCCAAAGTATACAATTCAATGCCTTTTGGTATATTCACAGATCCGTGCAACCATCACTGCTGTCAATTTTAGGACATTTAAATCACCCCTAAAAGAAAACCTGTACCCTTTAGCTGTCACTCCCTCACCCCCACTACCCACCCCCCAGCCCTCAGCAACAACTGATGGACTTTCTGTCTCTATAGAACCACCTATTCCGGATTTCCTTGGGGATGGGATCATGTTGGATGTGCGTTTTGTGTCTGGCTTCTTTCATTCAGCATGATGTCTTCAAGGTTCCCCAAGTAGTCGCAGGTATCAGAGCTTCGTTCCTTTTCACGGCGGAGTAATATTCCTCCAACCGGGTAGAGCACGTTTGGTTTATCCATTCACCGCTGACGCGCATCTGGGTTGTCTCCACCTTTTGGCTCATGTGCATAATTCTGCTATGACCATTTGTGTGCATGTTTTTGCGTGAGTTCAGGTTTTCAGTCCTCTTGGGGACACACCTAGGAGTGGAATCTCTGGGTTAAATGGTAGCTCTGTGTTTACAGTCAGAGGAACTGTCAGACTGTCTTCCAGAGCAGCCGCACCACTTCACATTCCCACCAGCAGCGCACGAGGCTTCCGATTTCCGCATGTCCTCGCCAACACTTACTATACCTGATGTCTTGTTTATACCCATCCTAGAGGGTGTGAAGTGGCGTCTCATTGTGGTTTTGACTTGCATGGACACGTGGTTTCAAATTCTTAACTGTCCTGTCGTGCTCAGCACTGGTGCCGGACACTTTCTGTTTGCCCCCCACACCTCTTCCCGCCAGGCTCTGTGTGCCAGGAGGCTGGCCCCGCAAACTGCCTCTCCCTGGCACCCTCTGCCTTCTGCTTCTGGCTGGCTTCAGCCAGTGGGAGGCACCGGCAGGACCGGAGGGTGGGAGGAGAGAGCAATCATTCATTCCTCCAGCTCCTTCGCACCTCAGTTCCAGCCACGGCTCTTCATTCTGTGGTTACAGCTTCCGCGGAGACCCCTCCTCTGTGGCTGCGTCTCTCACCGGGCCCTGGTAAGGCTGTTCCCGCCCTCTGCCCTTCCACCCTGGGGGTGGGCTCTGCTCCTGTGCTGCCAGCCCCTGGAAGAGCACCCCCACCCTGCTCCACCTCCGTGGAGAGTGCCTTTGTTAAACACTTCACCAGAACCAGCCGGGGGAAATTCTGCTTCCTGCTGGCCTGGAATGACCCAGACTCTATTTTACAGAGGAGGAAACTGAAGCACAGAAAGATTAATTGCCCAAAGTCATACAACTAGTAAATCATTTGGAACAAAAGCTGTCTGATTCCAGAATCCAGACACTCTAAATTGGGGTTGCCAAAGAACGGCCCTCAGGCCAAATCCAGCCCACTGCCTGTTTTTGTAATAAAGTTTTATTGGCACACAGCCACATCCATTCATTTACATACTCACCATGGCTGCTTTTGTGCTACCATGGTAAAAGTAAATTTGAGCAGTGGTTAGACAGACACTGTGACCTGCAAATCCAAATATATTTACTATCAGGCCTTTTACAAAAAGAGTTTTAGCTGAGCTCATGGCTGCCAAGAATAAAGACATTTCCCAGTCTCTCTTGTAGCGAGATGTAGCCAAGACACTCAGTACCAGCCACTGAGATATAAGTGGAAGTGATGTGTGCAATGTCTGGGAAGCATCGTTAAGGGGAGAATGCAGAGTCATCCCCTGTTCTTTCTCCTTCCTGCTGGCTGGAATTCAGATGTGATAGCTGGAGATGGAGCAGCCATTTTGGGTCATGATATGAAAGCCACAACCCTCTCTCTGGATTTTGTTTTCCTGTGAGAAGTAGACTCCTACCTTGTTTAAATCCCCAATTATTTTGGGTCTTCTGTTACGGCTAAACATTTTCCTAACTCATAATGGCAGCAGAGTGTCTGAGCAGTCATAGGTTTCCAAGGGATGTGGGGTTGCCTCCTAGTGACCTTGTTTTGGTTGTGAGGATTTTTGGGGGGTATTACCAAAGCCTTCACATTGATCACAGAGGTGGTGCTTGTATATTCTGAATGCCTGTGTGTACAATCAACGTGGCTTAAATCCTTCTAACATTTGAAGTGTTCCCCTCCTTAGGAAAAAAACACTTCAGATAGCAAACAGATTCCAGCAATTATTACATCATCACTGTTCCAAACCCACTTTCTCAATGTCTTTTAATTTAGAAACCATTTCAAACATACAAAGGGTGCAAATAGCAATATAGCAGATTGCATAAATATAAACAGCCAGATGAGACAGATATTAACATTTTGCAGCTTCAGCCTGGCTATTTGAATAGGTGGTTCATCAGTGGCCTATCCGCAGGCCACCAAAAGTCCTTCCGAAGCTGATGGAAAATCCAGTTTGAGAGCTAGTGGCCAGGAACCAGCAACCCCGGGAGACATTCCTGCCCCTTGTCCCTGCCCCACAGGCCTCACTGCCTGAAGCGAACCGTGTCTTATTAAATCCATAGATCACTCACGCCTGACTGGGGAGACCCTGGCCTCCAGAGCACGGCCACACCTACCTCGCCTGGTGCTCGGCCAGGGCTTACTGCATGGAAGGGCCACCCAGAAGGAAGACGAATGGGAATTAAAGGGCTGGCTTGGGTGGGGTGGAGAAGGGCACTTCTCAGGGTGGCTGGAGAGTGAGCAGAGGTGTCAGAGACACGCGTGTCTGCAGCTTTAACTGCCCACCCTCTTTGCCAAAATAACCCGTGTGCAAACATAAACTACTGGATCCCCAGCCAGTGCTGACCAAACCTCCTTTTCAAGGGCTTGGTGACAGGGACCCTGCACACTGAAATAATTATGGCTTTTGCATGTGAAGAGGGGTCGGGGGGAAGGAGCAAATCTTATTTATTTATAGTAAATAGCAGGAGCTGAGTTGGATAAAGAGGAAAGTCTGGTGTCTTGCAGAGACGAAAGGCGGCCACCCCTGTTGGGGTGTGGCGGCTCCCCTGTGAGCCCTGGTTTACCTCCCGACCTGAGAACAAGTCTCTGCAGAGCACGGGGGGAGGAAGGCGTGTGGCCCCTTTTGACCGAGCTGGTGGATGGGAGTCATCGTGTCCTAATAGTAAAGTGTGGGCAGGGTAAAGGTTACCAAGAAGTCCCAAACGCTGACCTCTGACCCACAGCTGCAGCCCTGGAGAGGAGGCAGTGGGCGGAGGGGCTTGTGAACATTGAGCACCGGCTGTATGCCAAAGCACTGCTGGGTGCTGTATTTGGATGCCTTTCATGGACCTCTGGTTGCATGCGCAAACATTCAACAAATACTTATTGGACACCCACTATGTGCTGCGTCACAACCAACCTCAGCATCTCAGTGGTGTAAAACAGTGAGGATTAATTTAGCTGATGCGTCTATGGGTTGGCTGGGGACGGGCTGGTCTGGGCTGGCCTGCCTGGTGGATGCTGCTGCCCTCTGCTGGACTTGGAGCGTCACTGCAGGTCAGCAGGGCCAGGCGGGGGAAGTGGGAACAGCTTCTGAGCGGGGCTCAGTTCCGGGGGTCTTGCCCTCCCTCTGGGACCAGCAGCCCAGCTCAGCTTATTCTTCTCGGGGTGATGGCAGAGGAGCAAACGGGCAGGCAGAGGCGAGCAAGGGCTCTCAAAGCCTTAGCTCAGGACTGGCACATGGTCACTCACGCCTCACGCTATTGGTTAACTCAAATGTCAGGGCAGGGAAGTGGAGTCTGCCTCTGTAACAGAAGGAACAGAACAGAGCAAAGAAAAAAGGAAGGGTACGGAAATCACGAGAGAGAGAAGAGGGGAGAGAGATGTGAAAGGCCACAAGCACATGGATGTCAACGTGAAGAGCGCTCTGAACAGCTGGTGCTCGTGCTGCACACCTGCAGTGGGGGCTCCGAGCTGGCCTCGGGGTGCAGAAGGGCGTCCCCAGAGGGACGATGTTGGAGGTGAAACGTGAAAGATGTGCGTTAACACTCATGTGACCAGTGGAGGGCAGGGAGTTCTGGGCAGAGGCTTGGCAGGTGCAAAGGCCCTGAACAGATAGGTGTGCAGAGATGAGGGGGGCTGGATGCTGGGAGCAGGGGTGGGGGCGCTGGTGTACACCAGACCTGTGAGCATCAGCCCCCCATCATCACAGCTGCTGGGCCTGTGGGCTCAGGCATCAGAGCCCTTCAGCTTGACGGGCCTGGGAGAAGGTCTGAGACGTCAAACCGAGAAGCTATCGCCCCCACAATAGAAAAGTCCAGCAGATTCCAAACGAGTAGGTGCTGACTTGATAGTGAAAGAACCTAACATCTTGTCAACAAGTCCACTGCAATCCAAAGCAACCCTTGGATGTTTCTGCTTTTACAAAACAATGACGGCGGACTTCTGCTTCCACCAGACAGAGTAGATGTGCACTTCCCTTTTCCCCTGCTAAGTGCAGTGGGAAAACCTCCCCATGAAGGTTTAGCCTCTACCACGTGTAGACACTGCCCGAATGCTCTACAGAGGTCCATCCTGTGAGTCCTCAGACCAACCCCACGAGACCACCACAGCCACCCCCATTCTGCAGTCAAAGACACCAAGGCTTGGAGAGGTCGGGCAACAGGCCCAGCGTCACCCAGGTCTGTCACCGTTGTGGAGGCAGGATTTGAGCCCAGGGTTGTCTCGGCCTGAGCCTATGCCCTGAACCCCTCTGCAGCACCCAGCCCCCTGCTCCTTCAACCCCAGCCCTGGCTGCCTTCTCCTGACCCCATCATTAGATCTGGCATTGGGCTGACGTGTTGCTGTGACCCCAAGGACTCCACAGTGCCTGGCATGCAGCAGGTGCATAACTCACATATGAATGGTGCATTCAGCAAACATTTAATGAGCACCCACTAAGTGCCAGGCACTGTCCTAGGTACTAGGGGCACAGCGCTGAGCAAGACAGAATCCCTGCCCCCAGGGAGCTTGCACTTAAGCAGCAGGGGAGGCACACAACAACATACATTATCTGTATACCACGTCGGATACTGACCATTGCTCCGGACACACAATAAAGCCGAGAAGGTCAGGGAATAGCAGCGGGCACAGTGCTGAGTGGAGCGGGAAGGCAGGCTCCGCTGAGAAGGGGTCGCTTCCCCAGGAGAGGACAGGGAATGAGCCGGGCAGTATCCGGGCACACGGAGCAGCTGGGGCAAAGGTCTGCAGATGGAATGTGCCAGGCCAGTCAGGACCAGCAAGGAGGCCGACGTGGAGGGAGCGAAGGGGTCGACGGTGGGAGAGGAGCACAGGGAAGGAGCTGGGGCCAGAGCAGAGGGGCCTTCGAGGCCACAGTAAGGACTCTGGCTTTTGCTCCGAGTGAAGTGGGAGCCGTGGGGGGCTTGTGAGCAAAGGAGGGGTGTGAGCTGACTTGGGTTCTAACAGGCTCCACCTGGCTGCTGTGGGGGAAGAGAGGGGCCGGGGCGGAGGCCGGGGGACTGGGGAGGGGGCCACTGCAGCAGTCCAGGGGGGCGATGATGCAGGCTGGAACCCGGGCGGGGGCAGCGGAGACGGAGACTAGAAACAACATGGTCCCCTAATGAACTGCCTATGGGGCATGATGGTTGCGCAGGAGCCAGGGATAACCCCCAAGGTTTTAGGCCAGCGACCAGATGAAATTGCCATTCTCGGATTTGGGGGGACAGCGGGAGGAGAGGGTCGGAGGCCGGTTTGAAACACGGTCCGTTTGAGGGCCTGGAAGCCGTCCGTAGCCCAGCCAGGTCTTTCTCCAAGGACACGGCAGCAGAAAATGTACTGCACGGTCTGGGTTAAGCTTCTGAAAATCTTCACTCCTCGGGTTGGCTCTCCTCTGGGGAGAAAACAAACCAACCGGATCTTTCTCTGCTGCCTCTCCTGAGCCAGGCGAGCCTCCAACTGGGTCGGCCTCCAGCCGCAGGGAAACTGGCGCCATAAATCACCCGGTGATGATCCGGGGGCTTGCCGAGGACGCGCTGTCTGGTGTGGGGCTCAGACAATAGAGGCATTCGGGTGAGCTCATGTGGCGGCAGGCACATTAGATTTGCCATAAATTATCACAAGGTAACAGGAAGTCTCAGTGATCTCAGCAGAGCCGCAGAAGGAACAGGGAGGTGTCAGGGGCCCCCAGAGCCCCACACGCTCTGAAGCACCGCCCCACTGGGCGCGTGTGTGTGTCTGTGTCCCACAGAAGACGACAGAGCAGACATGGCATGAATGAGAACTGTGACCATTTCCTTGAGGACATCAGATGATGTCCTCGGCTACCTGCTTCGGAGATGTATGTGCTAGAGCAAATTACCCAACCTCTCTGGGCCTTGGTGTTTTCATCTGAGAAATGGGGAATGCAACTGTGTCTACCCCACAGCACACTGGGTGAGGAAGGGGGGCGGGTACTGGAGATGCTCCCTAAAGCCCCTGCTCGCTTTCCGGGTCTCTGCCCCAGTGCACAGTAGCACTGCACTCCCCCACCCCGTGGATTTCAGTGTGGTCACGTGGCTTGCTTCGGCCAATGATACGCAAGTGGGAGTGCTGTGTGCAGCTTTACCAGCTGGAGATTCACTTCAGCCACTTCACTCCAAATGCTGACAGCTCCGTTTGTGAGGAAGAGAACCCCCTGTGCTGGCTCACCATGGACAAGAAATAAACTTTTCTTTTAGTTAGGCTGGGATTTGGGGATCATTTGTTACTGCAGCAGAACGTAACTTCTCCTGACTGATACAGGATTAAATGAGTTAACAATACAATGCCCTCAGAATGCTGTCCGGTTCACAGTAAGCGCCAGAGAAGTCTTACTTTTGTTGTTGCTTGAACGATCCCTAAGAGTAAAAAAGCCCTGCGGCACATCGCTGTGGCAGACAAACTCTGAGGTGGCCCCGGGACCCACCTCCCAGTGCACAGGCCCTTGGGTGACCCCCTCCCGTCAGGCATGGGCGGGAACCTGTGACATGCTTCTGTCCAATAGCAAAAGGGACAAGATGTCACTCACATCACATAAGACTGTAATGTCTGTCCTGCTGGGAGATTCTCTCCTTTGCTGGCTTTGATAAAGCAAGTGAACCTGTTGGGAAGGCCACGTGGCTGAGACTCGAGGTGGCTGGTGTGCAAAGCACAGCACAATAGTTTCTCATTCACTCTGACAAGGACCCTGTGAAGTAGGGGCCATAAACGTCTCTTTGCAGATCAGGAAATGGGGGCACTTAGAGGTTAAGAAACTTGTGCAATGCCACAGAGCACAGGAGTGACAGGGAAAACAAATGGTGTCCTCTTGCAGAAAGCCACTCTTCTACAGACATGTAGGCCCCATTCTAGAGGGACTGGGAGGCATGGGAAAACCAGCCGATACGTTCAAAAGCTCTATAAGTAAAACCCCACAGTCCCTTGGAACAAAAAGAGCAAAGGGTCCATCCCACCTGCCTGCCCTGATGGCTGAGCAGGGGCTGCCCAGGGTGCCACGATGAAGCTTACGGGCTCTGCAGAAAAACACACAGAGCTCGATTATTGATGTCTGGCCCTGACACAGGAAGAAGGTGTGGTGGCAGCTTGCTGTGCGTTTGCTCATCTGCCCTGCCTGGCTGGGGAGTGGGCTGAAGGGTCTCAGTCTGCAAAGGCTGGTTGCCAAAGGGTGATGGGAAAGAGGCGGCATAGCAGTGTCTGGTTAGTCCTGCAGATTCTGAAGCCAGGCAGTCCTAGGTTCAAATCCCAGCTCTTCCACTGCCTACCCAGGTGATCTTGAGCAAGCAGCACACCTCTCCATGCCTCAGGAAAACGAGGATGTTATTGCATGTTATAGTAGACAAGGGAAGGCAGGAAAAAAAAAAGACCCAAGAGGAAAATCCAGATCTGGCAAGAGGCCCAGATCCAGCTGGATCTAGTCGAGGCTGGCCCCTCCAGTTTGCCGCAGGCCCCACCACTGCCACAGAACATTCCCTGCAGCCGCTTCACTCACTTCCTGACCTGCCTGGCCCCTGCAGGCCCTGGAGCTGGTACCATGTAGGTGAAATCACGAAGAACCTGTCAGGTGGGCACCCTAAGGACCTGTCACAGCAAGAGAAAAGGCGACACAGGGCTGTTGAGGCAGCAGTGACCCTGTCCCGGGTCTGCATTTAAGAACTTGCCCCTCCCAACAGCCCAAGAAGTGAGCCCGATCGTTATTCCCAACTTACACGTGGAAACTGCGGCCCAGAGAGGCTAGGTTACTCAGGAAAGGTCACACAGCAAATGCTTACCGTGCACTTACTACAGTGAGCATTTTCTCATCAAATCCTCACAATCCAGCCATGTTGCAGAGGGCTGTCAAAATGTTCACTTTATAGAGGAGAACAAAGCAACCCAGTCGAGGGCCCACCACTGAGGGAGCGGATGCAGGCTTTGAAGCATGCACCAACCTTGAGGAACAGGGGGCAGTTGGGCCTGCGTCTCGGTGCACCCTCCTATTCCATTTGAGGAGCTGGGGAGATCCCTGGGAAGAAGACAGAAGAGGCTCCCCTGCGGCACCTGACACCAGGCCAGAGGTGGGGGGGGTGTGGTCACAGGGACCCAGGTGTGTGACGGCCCCGCCCTTTCCAGGCTCATTGCGGCACAGTCCACCCTGGCTCTGTGCAGAGATAATGCTGACCCCAAAGACCAAAGAAGGTGGTTTAGTGCTCTCCACATCTGCCACTTGCTCAGCATTCTTGCTGAATTAAAAAAAAAAAAAAAAAAAAAAAAATCCCTGAGAATGCCAGAACCAGAGCTACAGCTTGCTTAAAATGAAAATAAAACAAACAAAACAAAAAACAGATAACGTCAGGAATCTTTCTTGCAAGCCAGTGCAAATCAAACGGGCTTAAGCAAAAAAAGGGGGGATTTACTGGCTCAAGTAGCTAAAATTCCAGGAATACGTTCATCTTCAGGCATAGCTGGGTCCCAGGATTTAGCTAACACATCAGGCCTGGGTTTCTCTCTCCCCCTCTGGCCTCACCTCTCCTCCATGTTAGCTTCATCCACAGATGCCACATGGTGGCAAAATGGCTGCCAGGAGTGATATGCCCCATCTCCCAGGTCCAGGTCCAGGTCCAGGTCCAGCAGGAGAGATGCCTCTCTGGGGCCCCGCAGGATCAGGCCTGCCTGGCTATCGTGAGCCAACCACAGAGGACAGGGGAACACAGTCTGCTGACTGCGTAGGCCAATCGCTGTGCCTGGTGTCGGGGGTACCACTTTTGGACAGAGAGTGGAGGAGGGCTGCATCCCCCGGTGACAATCAGGGCTGTGGCCCGAAGAAGGGGGGTGGATGCTGTGAAGGCGAGCAGTGTTCACTATACCAACAAACCATCAGAACCCCCATGTGCCAGGATCTCGTGTGTGCCTCCTCCCCCACTACACCCCAACGCCAGATCACTCTCCTCCTTCCACCTGCAGAGGAGAGTGAGGTCAGCTCTCAGTGTGGCCCTCACTCTCCCGTCCTCCTGGGTTTCTGGAGCTGCCCCTTCCCTCCTCACTCCAGCCCAGGGGTGGGAGCAGCTGCTTCTTCTCCAGCTCCAGTTCCGCCACCGCTGCCCACACCTTGTAAACAGCCCCTTTGTTAACCCCTCCTGGAATTCTCTGTACTTGACTGTGCCTCCATTTCCCCAGAGTGACCCGTGGCTGCTCCCACCACCCTCCAGCCCCGCCCCTTCCCTGCCAGGGGCACCCCCTGCCCTTCAGCAAGGCTTAAAAGCCAGTGAGCACCCATCTTCCTCCAGGCGTGGCCCACTTCTGATTACTCTGAGATTCCCGTTCGGAGGCATTTGCTGAGGAAGACATCCTCATTTAAATCAATGTCGCATTGATTCATTTTTCTTGTGGGAGAACAAGGACACAGGCTAATTTCTTTCCAGTGGGTCTGAACTTCAGATGGCCCCGGGGGCCTCGGGTCCAGAAATGACGCAAGCCATTTCCGCCGAGAACAGGGGGCCGGTTCAGCCACCCGGCCAGGGCGGGCAGGGGCAGAGGCGCTTGGCAAGCCCGATCTGGGGAAGAGCCACCCGGGGGCGGAGATGATGGACAAGGCCCAAGTTCCTCTTTCCAACACAGGAACTGAGTCATGCTGCCCGTGCCCTCCCAACGACAGCGGTTCCTCCTGCAGGCTGCAAACGCCGTGGTTTAGGCAAGTCAAGGTCGGCCCCTGGTGCAGGGAGACACTGGTTTGGAGTGTCCAGGCCCAGCCAGGGTCTAGGTGCTGAGGACAAAGAGGCGAGCCTGTCCTCCCCCAGCTGTCCTTCCAGAACGGCGCTGCCCAGGGGGCCTGCAACAAGCCACACGTGGAACGTCAAATTTCCTCGTGGCTGTGTTAAAAAAAAAAAAAAAGAAAGGAAACAAATTAATTTTAATAATATATTTCATTTAAACCAATCGATCCAAAATGTAATCAACATAAAAAATTACCAATGAGCCACTTACATTCTTTTTTTTCATTCTAAGACGTTGAAATCCATTGTGTATTTTAGACTCACAGCCCATCTCGATTCAGAGGCTGTATTTTCATCGGAAATACTTGATCCGTATTTAGAGCTCATAAAATGTACAGTTGAAAGGTAGATTCACCTACTCAAGCCGTTCCACAGACTTCGAAGTGTTCCAGTATCCGAACTGAGTACTAAAAACTCATGTTCCTTTAATATTCACCTCCACGTTGTGAAAACTGCTTCCGTTTTTAAGTTCAAATTTAAAATAGAGTGAAATTTAAAATCCAGTCCCCTGGTCTCACCAGCCATATTTCAATTGCTGGAGGCTGCGTGGGGCTGGCAGCTCCTGCCCTGGGCAGTGCAGTTCATAGACTTACGGAATCATGCAGTGGGTGCTCTTTTCTTTGGCTGGCTTCTTTCATTTGGCACGATTATTTTGAGATTCACCCTTGCTGTTGTGCATATCAACAGTTCATTCCTTTTGACTGCTGAGCAGAAGCAGCTCATTGTGTGGCTGTCCCACCATTTCTTCATGCATTCACCTGTTGCTGGACAGTTGCGTTTTTCCAGTTCGGGGCCATTACAAAGAAAGCTGCTCTGTACATTTATGTGCATGTTTTGGTGTGGTTACATGCTCTCATTTCTCATGGGTAAATACTGAGGAGCAGGATGCAGGGTCATCTGGTGGGGTACTGATTCGCATCTTAAACTCTCAAACTGTGTTGCAAAGTGGCTGCACCACTTGACATCCCCACCAGCAACGTATGGGGGTTCAGCACCTCCGTATCCTCCCCACACCTGGTGCTGTCAGCCTTTTTCCTTTGAGTTATTCCTGCAGGTGGACAGTGCAGCTCGTTGGGATTGTGGGCTATCAGATCCCTGTGGTCCGGAATGTTCATTCATGCATTCAACAAATATTTGCTGAATACCCATAAAGCCCCAACTCTGCACGAGGCACAGCCAGGAGCAAAAACTATAACAGGTGCTGCTCTTGCAAACATTTGGCTTTGTGTGTAAGGCTGACATTTATCAACCGGTGAATGAGAGGGGAAGGCAAGTGACGCCAGGGGACTGTCATGCATGGAAGCATGATCTGGTCTTTGTGGGAAGAATCAAGGCAGGCTTCTTTGAGGAAGTGACATTTGAGGTGAGCTCCACTTAATGGTGAGAACTACTGAGGTCAGGGGGGAGGAGGCAGGTGCAAAGGACTTCAAATAAGTTGGAATGCTTTGGGTTGCAAGTAACAGCTATGCAGAAATTTAATTATCTGATGTCTGTCATACTAAGTCTGGAGAGGGGCAGTTTGAGGGTGATTCTAGCTCTACACTATAATAAAAAACCTAGGAGTGGCTCAGCTTTCTGCTCTGGCATCCTCAGTGGGTCAGTCATGCTTCGCCTCATAGTCATAAGGCAGCTGCTGTGGCTCCAGGCAACATACCCTCACGTACCAGTGAACCCAGCAGGAAGGAAGGGTGAGACAGCAAAAGGAGCTTTCTTCTCATGTGCTTCTCTTTTAATATGGGGAAAATCTGCTCCCAGCAGAGTTCCCCTAACACTTCATTGGCTAGAGCTGGGTCTCATGCCCACCCCAAACCAACAAAAACAGAATTTCCTAATATCTACCATGATTAATACTCTGGGACAGGGCAACTCACCCCCTCCCCCAGTAAAAGCTAGGTTCTGTTAGGAAGAAGCAGAGGGAATGGTTGCCGGCCAGGTGAGCTCCAGAACCCACCTGGCTGTCCACTGATGACTGTGGGACCGAGATGGTGGCCCCTTCAGAAGGTCTGGGTGGCTGGTCTGCAAGAATTTGCTTGAGGTGACGTGGCAAAAGCGCAGGGGCTGTCCAGGTGGCCTCATCTCAAACACCAAGACTTAGATCTCTACTGTCCCTCCAGGCCCCAGGAGAGCCCAGTGGGGGCCGCAGCTGGGAGCAGAGGGCGAGTTCTATGAGAGCTTCCCCAGAGGCTTTCTGAGTGAGGGTCCCAGGCCTGCCCTGCCCACCCCCACTGGGTCACGTGGACTGCAGGGGAAGCTGGAGGCTGGCGGCGGCTCAAATCCTCCTTGGCACAGGCTGGGCCACTGCCCCAGGGAGCCTCTGGCCTTCACTCAATTCTCTCTCTCTCTCTCTTGCAAAACTCTTTGTTTTTTCACTTCCCTGTGGGAAACATCTCAGCAATTCCAGAAGGCAGCTCTGCAGAGAAAGGTCAGCTTGGAGCAGGAATAATTGAATGTTGGCCCCATCCCCACCCCACCCCGTTCTCCGCTCCTGGGGGTGGGGGGCACAGATGGGCTGGCGATAGAGCGGCCTGTGGGAGAGTGGATGAAGTGTGTACTGGTGAGTGTGCGTCAGGTGCGGGCAAGGACAGCGCGCGAGAGGTAGCGGGTGAGAGGCCCATGTTGTGTAATGACCCTCGTTCAATGGGCCAAGACCGACTAAGGACCAGTGCTGCACCTGAGAGTCGCTGAGTTCCAAGAACACAGCGGGGAACACGCTCCCTGCACCGGGGCTCACCTCCTCCTGGGAAGAGACAGACAATATATAAGAAAGCAGATGGAGTAATTCTAGATACCCACAATGCTACGATGAAAATCAAGCCCGGGCATGGGTCTGATTCCTTTACCCAAGAGATCAGAGAAAGCCTGAGTAGCTGATACTTGGGCTGAAAACGGGATGACAAGTTGCCGTCTAGGCAAAGATCTTAGGGAAGATGGCTCCAGGTAGAAGGAACAGTGAGTGCAAAGGTCCTGAGGTGGGAACAAACCAGGCAGAGTCAAGGAACAGAAAGAAAAGCCCCACACATGGGGGAGTGGGCCGAGTGTGCCCCCACCAAGGGTGTGTGTGAACACCAGAGGCGTTCCTGCATGTGCTCAGCTATCTGTAAGTGTGGCCCTACAGCTCACATAGGAAGAGAATTTGGTTACAGAATTCTGACTTTATCTGAAGGGCAAGGGAGAGCCATGGCAGGGTCTGGAGCAGGGAGAGGGGCATGACCAGGTTTTCATTTGAGAAGCACCCCACTGGCTACTGTGTGGAGAATGGATTTTTCTGGGAAGCCCAGAGGCAGGGACAGCAGTTGAGAGTTTGTCTTTAGCTCTGGGGGCTGGAAGAAGTATAAGAACCCCATGGTTTGGTGGCGGTGGGGGTGGGGGAGTGGGCAGCAATGTGTGCAGCTGAAGAGCTCCATATCTCAGCCTCCCCTGCAGACAGACGGTTAATGAGTCACAAGCAAACACTGCTAGGCAGGGCTCCTTGGAAAGCATTCTTTTTAAAAAATAGGTTTTATTGAGATCTAATTTAACTGCAGTATTCAGTAACATTCCCATTGACTGAAATTTTCAGGAATTTTACACCTTGGAAATTGGTGAACACTACATACATATCAGGGTTTCCCCATGCCCCCAAATCAGTTTAAAAGCCTGCAGTTGACACATTCTACCCTTTATAATGAACACTGCATGAGTGTCAACAAATACACAGTCGTATACCAACCACAATCAAGGTAGAGAACAGTTCCATTGCCCCAAAAAAATGCTCCGTGCCCCTCTGCGTTCAACCCCTCCCCCTCCCCCACTGACTTCTTTCCTGTCCCTCAAGTTTACCTTTTACAGAATGTCATATGTATGAAAACCTATAGCACAGCCTTTTCAGTCTGGCTTCTTCCAATTAGCAAAATGCATTTGAAATTTATCCAGGCTGTTGCATGTATTACTAACCAATTCCTATTTAGTGCTGTACAGATATACCACAGTTTATTTATCCATTCACCTATTGAAGAATATTTGGATTCTTTCACCCTGGGGAAGCTTTTAAAGGAGCCAGTCTCAGCTGGAAGATGCCCTTCTGCTCTTACACCTTTCCCCTCCTTCTTGCCTGCATGAAGATATGATGGCTGGAGCTATAGCAGCCATATTGCAACCTAGAGACAAACTCACAAGCCACACTAAGGATGGGAGCGCAAAATGATAGGAGAGGCCTGAGTCCCTGAAAATGGCAGCCTTCAACTGCCTACCTGCCTCCAGACTCCTTAAAGCAACAGAAAAGTAACTGCTCTTTTATTCAATCAACTCTTAAATGAGCTTTCTATTACAACCAAATCTTATCCTAACTGATACACTGAACAGAGTCTGAATTTCTTTCCTGTCTCTCTCCCTACAGACTCCCCCAGAAGGAGAAGAGAAGGGTGTTGGGTGGGTGGGGGGCTATAACCTGCACTGGGGGGACAAGGCAATTATATGAGACAGATACAAGGGTCAGAGTACACAAGACCCTCCAAGCTAAGTGCCCTTTCCTCCTCCCTCACTCTGAGCTGGAAATCACTCAATGCCCCGACAAAGCAAAACCACTGAGAAAACAAACTGCAGAGGCTGCCCCACCCCGAGCAGGTCCACCGTGCCGGGATCTCGGGGCTGGGCTGGACGGTAAACGAGGGGTGTTGCACACGAGTCCCTGAGTGAGTCACTTGAGGGAGCCAATCGGAGTGACTGCTAGGACCTGTGCAGGAGGGTCCCGAACAAAACAATCCATCTTTCCACTAGACTTGAACCACAGGACATGTGAGTTAAAATAACACACATCTATTGTCTAACAGCTCTGGAGGTCAGGAGTCCAACAGGAGTCTCCCTGGGCTGGGTCCCTTCCTGGAGGCTCTAGGGGAGGACCCATTTCCTGGCTCTTTGCAGCTTCTGGAAGCTGCCACATTCCTCGGCTCTGGCCCATTCCAGAGATGACATCACTCCAACCCCCACTTCCATTGCCACGTCCTCTGACTCTGCTCTCAGGCCTCCCTCTTTCACCTATAAGGACCCCTATGATCACATTGCCCCAGAGAACCTCCCCATCTCAAGATCCTTCATTTACTCACATCTGCAAAGTCCCTTTGGCCATGGAACCTAACATAGCCACAGATTCCCCGGGATCAGGACACGGACATTTTGGGGACGGGGGCATTCTGCCCACCACACCAATTAAACCATGGATGAAAACTAAATCCCAGCAAACGTTTGGAGTCCCTGGATCAAACTGCACCTGAAGCTATGCATTCAACTTGCCAATTACATGATGATCGTAAAATTTCCTTTTTTTGCCTGTGCTAGTTTGAGGGTTTCTTGTTTGTTTGTTTATTTTACCACTTACAAAGAGCCTGGCCAATACAACTCCTAACCCACAAGAACTTCACAGTGAGCAATCACCAGCTTGCCTGTCTCTCTCAGATGGGGCTGAAATTCTTTGAAGGTTGGGACAACCATTTAACATGGTATCATCAGCATCTAGCATGGTATCTGGCACATAGGAGGCGCTGAGCAAATGTTTGCTGATTGACTAACAATTTGCTGGTTGAATAATTGAACAAGCACCCTCCCACCTACCTTCCTCCTCAGCCATCACTAGAACAAGAGAGCGGAGAAAAGCCTCAGCAGAATTTTCCAGGGGCGAATTGCAGGACCATCATTTCCCCTCTGGGGATGGCAGCTTCCTCAGAGTAACGCCCCAAGAGCGACCCTGCCCAAAAGTGCAGAGAAGGCCTGACCTTCGTGGCCAGCAGCTCCGCCGTCCTGAGCCAGCACTTTCAGATTAACCCAGGATGGCAGCTGCAGCCTCCACTGACAAATTTATCTGAGCCATTTCTTTGCTCCTAAATGAGAGTCGCTGCAGGCCCCTCTGCTCACCCAGTAAGGCAGACTCTTCATTTTCTACAGCCGTGGGGGTCGGGCCAGTCAAGGAGAGGAGCTGGTAGAAGAAAAATCACCCGGGGAAATCTATGTGCCTGAGTCTTGGTCCCCAGGCCTGAGCTATCATTTTCATCAAGGTCCCTGCAATTTTTGTTCTGACAACACATCTGAGAAATGGGATCTGAGAGAAGATTCCCTCTTCCTCTTCTGCACCCTACCCTCCCGGACATGCCAGCCAATTCCTTTCCTTGAACAGTTGTATTTATCCTCTGTGAACCCCAAAGGGCAGCTCAGCCTTTGCCAGATCTGTCCTGTGCTCTGCATTTAGCTCTTTGTGCATTCAGGTGCAATAATAACACAGGCATTTGCACATGCTGTTCCTTCTACCTGGAACACTGTTCCCCACACTATCTTAACTTTGCCTGGCTACTCTCTCCCCCTGATGATCAAATCCTGGGCAGAAATGTCACTTTCCATTCATTTATTCAAGTAGTGTTAATTAAAATAATTAATGACACTCATCTGGCACTTAGGAAGTACCAGGCGCCGCCCTTTCGTAACAGAGTTTACCTAATCTTTGCCAAAAGCCTGGGAGGTGGGGAAACAGAGGCAGAGCTCTTAAGTGGCAGAACAAGGAACTGGCTCCAGACAGAGCTGTCCATAAAGGTCAGGTGCCGCCCTTTCGTAACAGAGTTTACCTAATCTTTGCCAAAAGCCTGGGAGGTGGGGAAACAGAGGCAGAGCTCTTAAGTGGCAGAACAAGGAACTGGCTCCAGACAGCTGTCCATAAAGGTCAGGTGCTTAACCACCAAGCTGCACCGAGCTAGGCGCTGGGAACAGACATCCCTGCCCTCCCAGGGTGCACAGTCCTCAGGGAAGCCCCCCCGGACTCTGGGACTTTAGCCAAGTCACCCGTGCTCCATGAGGATGGGGGCTTCTTGTCCACTTCCGACCCCCAAGTTGGCCCAGAGTGCAACGCATCATTGAATGGAAACATAAATGTGTAAATAAATGAATGTGCAGCCCAGCCCTGTGACCTTGGGCATGGAACATTTTTGTGCCTCAGTTTCCTATTTGTGAATCGGTGACAGTAATGGTCCCTACCTCGGCAAGGGAACATCTGAGCCTCTTCTCCAGAGGGGGCTCCAACAAGGAAGGTAAGAGCTGGGTGGGGAGACTCAAAACATGACCAGTGATTGAGGTCATGCAGCCCCAAAAGGGCCCAGGCCGGAGAGGTGGTTAGCAGTACTTAACCACCTCGGGGGCCCAGGCACCGCCCGTCCCAAGGAAACTGACATAAACACCGGGACAGAGGTCTTGCTGTGGAACCAGGTGAGCGTAGACCCTGGGCACCCCTCTGCCAGCTGGGCTCTGAGGGCCTCTGACAAGCCCACACCTGCCACTGGGGGCAGCTGGGGTGACCTCGCAGGAGCAAAAAGGACACCCAGCCCAGGTGAGTCACCAGGACCATGTGCAGATGACAGGGAAGGGAGCCAAACTGGCAGGAAACAGCAGGGGAGCACCCTCTACTCTCCCTCAGGCCGGGCGGTTAGGGGAGGCTGATGGGTTATTTGTAAGTCCGGGCCAAGGGGACACTGCAAGCCCAGGGTTGCCCGGGGAGCTGGGCTCGTGAAGAACTTCAGCACCCATGTCTCTGTCTCTGCTCGACAAGGGGAACAAGAACACAGGGCCACCCCTGGCTGCTCCCCTAATGCTAAAGCAGCCAGATCTGGATCCCAGCAAATTACAGCCGGGTGTTCTCAAGCAGGCCACGGAGCCCTGTGCTTCCTCTGGCTGAGGAAGCATCTGCCTTTGGGGGCAGAACCACATCTCAAGCTGGCCCCAGTGGCAACCAGCTTCTGCTCACACACCTCCAGGGACGGTTTGTTTACTCCCTCTCTTTAGTAAAGTGGCTCAGGGTCTTAGACGGGGCTTGCCCATGCAGGGGCCCCCAGCTGGCTGCCTGCCCCTCCCTCCAGCTCTGCTCACACAAGCCAGCATCCCTGCAGCTGCTGACATCAGCCCCAAATTGCCAGGAGACCCATACACTCCCCACCCCTGAGTGCATAGCTCTCCTTCTCCAGGGAGCACATCATCAAATAAATAAATGTGTAACTACATCTTGTGGTAAGTGCCAAGGAGAGACACGACAGGCAAAGGAGACGGAGGCCACTTTTCTGTATTTTGACACACATGCATGACTAGGATTTCTAGGATTTTTCCTGTGTTTGGGGGAACAAGGGTTTTGTTCTAGGAAAGCAAGAATGGAAGGAGGGAGGGAGGGAAGGTGATCAAGGGAGAGAGATGGAGAGAGGGAGAGAGAGGGAAGGAGGGAGGGGAAAACAAGAAAAGGAAAGAGAGGGGGAAGGAAGGAAGGAAGGAGGAAGGGAAGGAGGGAGGGAGGGAGGAAGGATGGAGGGAGGAAAAAAGAGAGAGAAAGAGAAAAAAAGACAGGAAGAAAGGAATAAAGAGAGAGAAGACATTAATTCCCCATAACTATGACCTAATCCAGGGTCCTCAAACCAAGGCTAAATCCAGCCTTCAGCCTGCCCTTGTACAGCCTGCGAGCTCAGAATGGTTTTTGCGTCGTTAAAGGACTGTTAAAAAAAACAAAGAAAACACAAAAGAGCCCTCACGTCCCACAGGCCCCACAACAGCTCAAGTATTTATTATTTTGCCGGTTACAAAGCACATGAGCTGCCTCTGGCTCCCACCAGCTTTTTTAGCTCAGCAGCCCCTTCCCTGTACGGGCCAGCTGTGAAATGCAGAAAGGACAGACCCAACAGCCGAGAATTTTCCATTTCTGCCCCCGAGGCCAGGCTCTCTCTGTCATAAATCTTTAAAAGCAGAGGCCCAGAAGGTTAAGTGATTTCTGCTCCAGCTCAGTGAGCCGAGGTCAGGGGCAGGCGAGAGAATGGATGTCCTCCCACTCCAAAGAGGAAGGAGTCATTGGGCAACCTCTCCAGTTATCCATTTCTCACCAGCTTTTTAGAAAGCCAGGGAATTAATTTTCCCTGTACCATGTGTGACACAGTGGGATTTCTGTTTTATGAAATGAGGGGAGAGGAAAGGCCTATTTATCAGTCAGGGCTCTTGGTTGCAAGTTATAAAAATCCCAATTCAAAGTGGCTGGAGCTACAGGGAGAGTGCACTGGCTCTTGTTACTGAAAAGTCTAGGAGTTGTGTTACCTTCAGACATGGCTGGATCCAGGGGCTCCAAATGGCAGCCTTTCTTCTGGGTTAATTTCATTCTCAGGCAGGCTCTTGGCTCTTGAGGCAATGGCCCCGGCAGCGTCAAGCCTACTCCCCATCTGCCTGCCAACCCCGGCAGAAACAGGTTCTCCTCCAGGGTTTCAAGAAACTGGCAGAGCTGAATCTCATTGAACGCCACCTGGAGCACGTGCCCCTGAACGGACCATGTGGTCAGGGCCTGGGATTATCTGATTGGCCAGCCTTGGTCATGTGCTCCTCCAGGAGTGAGTGGGAGGGGTCAGCCCCACCTGAGCTGCGTGTGCTGAACGGAAAGGAGAGAAGGCCCCAAACAAGTCCCAGGTGCTGCTGTCAAACGCCACAGCTGTCCCCTGTAAGCTCCTTTTCTAAGTCTTGCTACCACCCATTTTACAGAGGAGTAAACGGAGGATACTGGAGGTGAAATTCCCAACTCAATCAATCCGTGATGGAGGCAGCATTCCAATCCTGACTTGGGTCTGATTCATCATCCTGCGTCCCACACTGACCATCAGCTGTCTCTAATCCCACACTCCTAAAGTCGGAGGACCCTGCACACAGTCAGTGTGCAATAAACATCTATCAAATTGAATTGTTGTTAAGTGTCTGCTCCCCCGGGACCATCTGTTGCGTGAGGGCAGAAACTACGTCTGCCTTGTTCACCGTGGCATCCCCGGCCCCTGGCGCACAGTAGGTGCTCCACAGATACTTGGCAAAGGCATGAATGTAGTCATAGCCCAAGGTAGGTGCTCTGCAAATATATGATAAACAAACATGTATCCCTGTAGATGCTCCACAAATAGTTGGCAAATGAATGAACATATCCTTTGTGCCTACACATAGTAGGTGCTCAAGAAAAATTTGGTGAATAAAAATGAATGAATAAATCTCAGTGGCAGTCAAGCTGCCTGGCTTTTCAAACATTTCCAGATCATTACAAGATGACTGATTGAGAGATCGTAGACAGATGATGGATGGATGGATGGACGGACGGATGGATGGATGGACGGACGGACAGATGGAAGGAGACAGAGAGAAACAGAGAGATAAATAACAACCCTTTCCCAGAATTTGGAGCGCTCAGAAGAGGAAGTATAGTTCTTGGGGAATGTCCAAGACAGTGAGAGCTTCCAGGCTACTTGGAGACCAAACCCCAGGTTTACAAGGAGGCGCTGGGTCAGTGTGAGCCAGGAGCGGGTGGCGCTCGGGGCCTGGCAGCAGGGGCAGGAGGAAGTCAGGCCACCCGGACCCGGCCGCCCCGCTGTGCCAGGGACACTGTGCTCCGCCTGCCCCTGACCTTGCCTCCATCCCACGATAGAGCAGCCATTGTAAGTGGGTAATTGGGTTCCGGCGCATCCCCTTCCCGGCTGGGGGTGGAAGCAGAGGGAAACACAATCTGTTTTCTATTTGTCATGGCTGCCAAGAACGCCACTCCCTCCCCCACCCCCACCTCCGGCCCCGCTGTGCCACAGCCGCTGTGACATTCCTCGGCCTGGGCGAGTTTAAATGAGCACTGCCTGCCCAAGCAGGCTAACCCAGGAGAAACGACATCACAAAAATCTAAAAGCAACCTAGCGGGCCTCCTGGCTCCTGCAGGAGCCATAAATACAGCCCTAACTGGAGTCTCTCGGCCCAAAGGAAGGGTTCTCATCCTGGCTCCTTTTTGCTGTGTGACCTTGGGGCAGTCACTCAACCTCTCTGTGCCTCGGTTTTCCCATATGTAAAATAGGACGCTGTGCTGGTTTGGATGACTTATGGCCCCCAAAACGCCATGTCCTTTAATGCAATCTTGTGGGGGCCAATGTATTAGTGTTGATTAGGTTGGAATCTTTGGATTAGGCTGTTTCCATGGAGATGTGACCCATCCAACTATGGGTAGTAACTTTGATTAGATTATTTCCACGAAGGTGTGGCCCCACCCATTCAGCGTGGGTCTTTATTAGTTCACTGGAGCCCTATAAAAGCTCACAAACAGAAGGACCTCAGAGCAGCTAAGAGTGACATTTTGGAGAGCAGCTGAAGCTGAGACATTTTGGGGACAGCAGTTGAAAGTAGACTTTTGCCAGTCCCGAGTTTGCCTGGGAGAAACTAAGAGAACACCCCCAGATGCCCAGACAGGAATGTCCTGGGAGAAAGCCATTTTGAAACCAGAACTCCAGAGCAGACACCAGCCACGTGCCTTCCCAGCTGACAGGTTTTCCAGATGCCATTGGCCATCCTCCAGTGAAGGTACCCAATTGTTGATGCCTTACCTTGGACACATTATGGCCTTAAGATCATAACTTTGTAACCAAACAAACCCCTTTTATAAAAGCCAATCCATTTCGGTATTTTGCAAAACGGACGGCAGCATTAGCAAACCGGAACAGACGGCCATGCCCCCAGGGTGACTATAAGGGGTTAGGTTTCCCTTTGGCTGAGCATGCAGTAACTGCTCAACAAACTGTAGCACCTACTCCTAATTTCTGGAGCTGGGGGGAAAACTGGACATTTCCAGGAGCCTGAGGGGGAGGCATGGCCAACGGGCAGCAGAGACCAGGGCTTATTTGTGGGGGCCAGCGGGAGCCCCATACCACTTTCAATGACTAAACCTGGACGCGCAGGAATGGCCAGCGTTAGCTCTGTAACAGCCTCATGCACGAAGCTGCATGCAGCGTCATCTTGGGACTCGCCGTGTTTCTTTTATATGTTCATGTATTCGTTCACATCTCTTTAAATTAATTAATTGTTTAATAACATAATGGTCACTTGTGAAGCGACTCCTCAACGTGAGAAGAAGAAGCTGGCTTGTGAGGTTCCCGCTTGGCCCCCCGCCTCCTCCCTCGACTCGGCAGCCCTATTTTGACTGCAGCAAGGGTGAGGCCAGACTCTGGCCTGCTAAGCTGTTTTGGGGTGAGTGTGCCTGGGGGTGACCGAGCCAGGGGTTCTCTGGCCTGTGTGTGCTCAGAATGCCCGAGAGGGCTCAGGACAGCTTGGGAGGCTGCCCCCCCCAGGGCGTCTAGACTGGGGTCTGGGAAAATGCTTTTCTCCCTAGTTCCCCAAGGCTGCTGCTGCTGCTGGCGGAGGCCCCACTTTGAGAACCGCGGCTCTAAACAGTGTATTATTCAGTGGTATTTGATTTCAAACTTCATAACAAAGTGTCATGTTCTGTGCGGTTTTCTGTGACTAGATTTGTTTCACTCTATACCAGTGATTCTCAACCAGAGGTGATTTTGATCCCCAGTCTCTTCGCTTATAAAATGGAGCTATCAGTGTAGCAGGTGTAAATCTCAGGCCACAATCCCAGGCCTACAAGAAATTACATATTTTTATTTTTTTCCGATTAATTTAGAGCTGTTATCAAGCTTGCACCCCACCGGGATGAAGGAAAATTCAGCCTCAGTCTCGAGACTGGGCTCCTCCATGCTGGGCCAGATCAAACACCCAAGTCCCAGGCGTCCCCCTGGTCAGCGGTTCCCCTGGGGGCCCTCGAGGTGCTGGGGATCCAGACACTGTGGCTCCTCCTGGTGGGAAATTGTCCGGCGTCTATGCCGGGTATGCGAGTTGGGGGTGCGAGCTCCTTGTCTGCGCTGGATCCTCTTTGCTTGGGGCACCCCTTCCTGGTGCCGGACGTCGCTTCTGGATCCAGTCCTTCCCCAGGCCAGGCCACAGAACGGGGTCTCCAGGCCTGCCCCCACCACCACCTCCACCTCCCGGTATGTGAAAATCTCGCTCCTTCTCTTGCTCCCCCTCCAGAACCAATAACAAATTCTCACTGAGTTCAGGCACAGCCAATGTGTAGATGCCCCTAAAATATACGTGGCTCTTGTACCACAGTAGTAGCGTTTAAGCTGGGCACGTGGTTGCGGACTTGGGGGTGCCATTTCCCACCTCCCTTACTCCAGCGCAGAGGGAGTGGAATTGGTTTCTGCAGCTTCCACATCACCCGCCTAACAGGAAACTTACTGCCTTCTCCCTTCTTTCTTTCCTCCTTTCTAAGAGCTGGAATGGAGACCCGGTTTGACCCTGCCTCAACCATGCAGTGAAGGCCCATATCCCAGGGGTGATGGAGCAATAGGATGGGGGACCCTGAGTCCCCAAACAACTGCAGAGCAGAGCCAGGGCCTCCCTTGGCACACACACCTACTAAGCACCCTCACGCTCGAAAAAAACAAACGTCTATCTTATTTTCACCACATGCTTTGGGGCTTCCTCATTACAGCAGCTGTAACAACGACATCCTGACTAATACAGCAGGTTTTCACAACAGGCACACACATAGAGGGACTATCTTCCAGAAGCTTCTACATTTTGCCTGACAAAAACAAAAATCAAGAAAATATGAAGGGTTGGATACTGTCTCGGAATTGGTGGGAGGGAAAAGTATAGGGTGAATAAACACAAGCTGCTATCTCTGCAAAGAACCCTGTCACCCTAATGTGTACCTTGGGGGGTCGTTCGAAGGACCAAGGGGTTGGTGCATGGAATGCATGGTAAACGGCAAACAATCCTATTGTGGGGGTGGGGCACTGAGCACTGTCAAGGGCAAGCACTGTGGGTGAGCCCGGAAAGGCACAGGGTCCTGCCTTGGCTGTTTTTCAGGGGGTGTGACATTGGGCAAGCCGTTTCACAATTGCAACAAGCAATTAGTGAGCACTTACTCTGTGCCCAGCGTGGCTCTAGATACTAGAGATGCAGTGGGGGGTAGAAGATACCTGGTCCCCACCCTCTCTGAGCAGATCTGGCTCTCTGGAGTGGGGCCAGCCTAGGGCTTCTTTGAATACCAGGCTCACCAGCTTTAATGCTCAGCAGCCGGCCTGGAGGCTCACAGCAGATGGAGAGACGTGGCAAAGGCGGAGGGGAGGATGGTGGATCTGGCAGGGAAATCCAGAATGGATTAGAATCAGATGATTAGCATCCCCAGGAGAGAGGAGGAAAAAACCCTGACTCCCACGATGGCTCAGCAGAATTGCTCTCTCTGATAAATAAGAATACTTCAAGCTTTCCTGCTAACAATTACATGGCAGCCTTTCTCTTTTCTACCCTCCCCCCACCCCTACCCCCCACATGGCCGTGTGACATGCCTGGACCAGTGAAATGTGAGCAGCAGTGATGTAAGTTGCTTCTGGAGAGAAGCTTTAAGAACCAGCACATGATTTGCCCTACACCAGATGATTCCCCATGTAGCAGATCCCCTCAGCAGGGATCTGAGAGGAAGGAGACGTGGAGCAGAAGCCCCAGCTGAGCCACTGTGGGCATGCAGCAGAGTGAGAAACGAACTTGGATTCTTTCAGACCACTGAGATTTGGGGGCTGTTTGTTACTGCAACATAACTGAGCCTACTCTGACTGATCCATCTCCATTTCACAGATGAAGACACAAAGTCTCAGAGAGGTCACCTAGGTTTCCCAAAGTCAAACAAGGAGTAGAGGAACAGACAAGACTCCAACCCAGGCCTGTCCATTGCCACGACCTTCCCAGAGGTGGGGCATCTTCCATTCCGAGCAAACCCAGCCAAGCCCCCCACCGCTAACCCCTTCAATTAAAGCCAATTTCAAGGTCTCCTGGTTTCTAAATGAACAGCCCTGATCATGTTCGTTATAGGCCCTGTCTGCTCTGGCTGCTCATTTTTATCAGAAGCCGCCAACAAGATAAATGGCCCTGTAACTTACTGTTTCGCTGCAAAGCACCTCATGGCGAGTGGCAGCACAGATGCCAGGAATAAATCACATCTGATCTCCGAGAGCCAGGCAGAGCTCCCCCTAGGAGCATCAGGGGTGGGGAGAGGCCGGGGGCAGCCGTGGGCCCTGGGGGACTTCACGGAGCTTCCGGGGGGGGGGGGGGTGTCTTCTTTACGGTTCCAGTGGCCTGGAGTGATCACTGGTGGTTTTGTCTGCCCAGCATCTGTTTCCCCTTCTTAGCTTTCAGCAGCACCCCATTTTTCCTTGGGAAAACCATCTCCCTCCACTCTCCATGGCAAAAGACACATGATCTGGCCAATCCGGGCCCCCATCCAATCACAACAGCAAGGGCTTTGGGGTGGGGACGTGATCCTCACCAGGCCAACGGGACCCAATTCTGTGACTTCTGTTGAAAGGACCCTTAGAAGAAGGGTTCTCTTTTAACTGGGGTGGCTCGCAGAAGGAATGTTGCATTCTTTGTGCTAGCTCTTGCTTCTAGCACAATTATAGGCACATAGTAGGTGCGCAATAAAAATTTTCTGGATGACTGCATAGGCTAGCTGGAGTCAAGAGGTGGGATCGCATCTTGGCTCAACAGCATTATTCTGTAACTTCAGATTAATTCTGAATATTCTGTAAGTTCACCTCTTTGGGCCTCAGTTTTTGCATCTATAGAATGGGGTTAGTAATAGCCATTGTCACTAGCTGACTGTATCAGTTAGTTGCTGCTACCAACATGCTGTGTAACAAGGCAGCCCCCAAACTCAGTGGCTGAAAACATCTATCACTATTATTGTTTACGCATCTGACAGTTGGCTGGGGGAGCGCTGAGTCCACCTGGCCTGGCTGGTCAGCTGCGTCCCAGGCAGGTCCATGGGTCCGGCTCTGCCCATTGAGGTCCCGTCCTCCTAGGACCAGCAGGCTGAGCCAGGGCCCACTTTCCCCACGCAGTGCAGAGGCAGAAAGTACGAGGCCTCTTAAGGCCTAGGGTGGGAACTGGCACAGAATCTCCGCCTCCTCATCCTATTGGCCAAAGTCAGTCACAAGGTCAGGAGGGGGGGAAATGCATTCCACCCCTTGGGGGAGAAGCCACAGGGCAGAGGGCAGATGGCATGGATGCAGGGAGGGCTGAAAAGTTGAGGCAGCTGGCGCCCGCTCCCACACAGACTCAACTGTCTCTGTCTGTGTGTTTGTTTAGTGTCTGGAATGCCCCTGAGCGCAGGGATCTGTATCTGTTCTGGTCACTGCTGTTATCCCCAGCACTAGGACAGGCCGGGACAGAAGAGACACTCATCAAACATTTGTGAACCCACTGAGCAGCTGCCCCCAACCTCCCTACATGGCCAGGCACGAACCACGCCTTGGGAGTTACAAAAGCCCCCAAGAGTCATGGCTCTCCGCCCCAACCCTGGTCCTTGAATCTCCAGAACGAGTGATGCCCCTCCTCTGTCCCCTAGAAAACAGTGAGCCAGGGCTCTGACCTGGGGGCGGGGATGACCTCCTGACCTTGGCCATGCTGGGGCCAGGTGGCCCTGCAGAGACCCCATCACGGCTGCTCTCCCATCCTCTGGGACCGGGGAGTGGCAGGGTTGACCCTGCGGCTTCAGTGTGAAGGAAGTGGCCTGGGGGCCCTGGGGGGAGGGACAGCCTGCCCCGGCCATGCAGTTGCAAAGCCCACTGCCTCCCAGCCCTGTCTGCATGGTTTCTCCGGGTGGCGCCCCTCCCAGCTCTTGAAAACACAGTCACAGAGCTCCTCCACCCCTGTACCCCTCCCTCTCTCCCCTTCCCTGGGGGGCTGACCCTGTGCACCCCACATCCATCTCAACCGAGTCCCTCCCTGCAGTGCAGGAAGCCGCCGGGCCTGCCCCCGCACCCAGCACCACAGCACAAAAGCCTTCCCGCCACCAGCCCAGCCCGAGAGAACCGAGTGTTCCTCTATTATGCAATTCATTTCTCTCCTACTGTGGTGGCCGGAATTGCTATCTGTGCAGGAGGAGGGCAGAGCAGGCTGTGCAGGGCCGGGGGGATGGGCCCTGAGTTGGGAGCAGGGCATCCATCCACGGAGGGATGCACGCCTGGGGCCAGCTAGACGCTCCTCCAGAGGGGCTCTGCGAACCCCGTGTAACACATGCCTATTATTTATACGACCCTTTCCCAGTGCCAGGCACTGTTCTACGCACCTTCCTCATTTGGTACTCAGACTTTAGGAATAGAGGCTCTTGTTATTCCCATTTTACAGAGGAGGAAACTGAGGCTCAGAGCGAGTGACTCGACTCAGAATACGCAATTACAAATCAGCAGAGTTGGGATTCAAACCAAGTGGTGTGACCCCCAGAGCTTGCCCAGTGAACTGCTGCTCTGCCCAAGTGTGGTTAAGTGTTTATGTTCCAAAGGGTCTCCCTGCTAGGCTGAAAACCACACCAACGTTGTAGTCGTCGCCATCATCATCATCAGAGGAACAGACATGTTACATTGCACTTTGTGGGTGGCAGGTGTGCTGCTGTCAGAACTGGACGTTTGTTGGTTCATTCAAACTCTCTGCCAGATGGCCCACCCCGTCGCCATGCCCTCTGCCCTGTGACTTTGCAATTCCTCTTACTAAGAAGGTGACATTTTTTTTCCCCACCCCTAGAATCTGAACTGGCTCTGTGACTGACTTTAGTCAATAAAACGTGCAGAAATAACAATGTGCCAGTTTGCAGCCTGGGTCCTGAGAGGCCTTGAGGGTTTCTGCTTGCCCTCTCACACCTGTGCCATCACCACAGGTCACGCCGCCCACCGGCTGGAGGACAGAGTGGGAGCAGACAGAGCTGGCCCTCCAGTCCCGGCCGGGCCTTCCCAGACCAGCCAGCAGCCAGCCGTCCCGACGCGTGAGGGGGCTTCACTGAGACGGGGGAACCACCCCACCACGCCCAACCTAACTCGCTGACCTTCAGCCTCATGAAAAAATAAAGGCTCAGAGGTTTATGTGTTTCGGTTTAACAGCTTTATTGACATGTAAGTCACATATCAGACAATTCAGCCATTTGAAGTGTACAATCCAACGGCCTATTGTTTTAGGTCACAGCTATTTGGGACGAATTGTTACGCAGCATTATTTTGCCAATAGATAACGGATAAAAACACATATCGAAGGCCTCCATCCATTCATTCACATATTCAGCTGTTCAAACACACACCTATTGAATATCCAGTGTGTGTCCAGAAAGAGAGCTACTGGGAAGGCCTCAGAGAGCCCACAGACCCAGGGTGGGGGACACACAAGAAACCGCACATTTACAACAATGTGGTCAACGTTGTGAAGAACCTAAGTACAGGGGCTGTGAGTGAAGCACCTGGCAAGGGCACATATCCAAGACTTAGGAAGGCAGGCAGGCTTCCTGGAGGAGGCATCTAAATGGAAGCCCGAAGAGCGCGTGAAAGGCAGCCAGACTGAGGGTTGTGTGTAGGCAGGAACCGAGGCGGGCGCTCCAGGCAGAAGGAAAGGTGAAGGCTGGTGTGAGGAACTGCAGGGAAGTTGGGAAAGTTCAGCTGGAGGTTTTCTCCTGAGGCCCTGGGAGGTTTCCACCTGCCTGAGAAAACGCGATCGGATTTGCACTTGAGAAAGGTCACGGCAGGCAGCAGGGCAGAAGGGAGGTCAGCCGAGCATGCAATGAAGCACGGCCACCAGAGGCAGAGGCGCCCGGGTTAAACTGCAGCGCGGCCGCCGAGGCTCGTCAGCAGCCGGTGTCTGGCTGTCTCCACTGCCCTTTCGGATGCCGGCTTCCTCGTGGGTAGCGATGCGGAAACGGAGGTTGTCCGAGTGTACGCCACTCCATCATTAGCCCAGCTCTCCGGGGATGGCAGCGGTGGCAGAAAGCAGGCGCTCAGCCAAATGTCCACCCTCTCCGCACCCGATCAGCCCGTTGCCACCAGCTGCAGAAAACTCTCTGCCCAGTGGGAAGGCAGGACACCCCACCGGCCATTTCAACGCGTCGTCGGTGCCAAACGCATTTGCTGATCTTGGGCAGCGGCCGAGGGCAGCCGGCACCCTCCTGCCAACCCCATCAAAGCGTCGCCACCTGGCCCGGCAGCCGGCGCCCCTGCCCCCGCCGGCCTTCCTCGCGCTGGTGAGACCCCACATCCATCAGAAAGGCGCACGCGCTGGCATCCATCACGCGGGAGAAGGGAAATAGAGACATGGCCATATCGTTGTCCCAGGATTAATGTCCCCGCTGTGAAAACAAACGTCGCGTCTTCCCGCCAACATTTATTTTTGATAAATGCTGTGACTTTGCCTTGACATTTTGGAAGCAGCGGGAGACCATTACCCAGTGACAATGTTCTATTCCACTGACATTATCTCTTAATTATAATATGCAAGTAATGCTGAAAAAAATGGCCCATAAATAGCTCATTTGGAGTTGCTGCATTCTGCCCTGTCGGGGAAACGCTGAACCATCTCATTCAGTGCTTGCAAATGAGGGGAGACAAATGGGTATGGGGTGGGGGGGGCCCTGTGTGAATCCTGGGTCCTCAGTGACAACGCTCGGTGCGGTGGCAAGGACTTCACGGCATCAGCTCGGCTTCTATAATTCCCCGGGCCCCCACCTTCGCCCCATCCCCCAGAGCAGAGGGCACTAACCCATCGCCAATTAATAGCCTGCCAACTCGAGTCCTGCAAAATGGTCTAATATTCAGTGCAGAGGGGACAGGCATTGATTTTCTTTTTCCAGGAACTTAATTCTGTTAAGGGGCAGGGAGGTGGAGCAAAGGGCTGTCTGGAGGAAATCCCATTTTGGAACTCCTCTGGGTCCTGAAGAGAGGAAGAGACATTTCCCAAAGCTCCGAGGGAGCAGGGTTCTGGGAGGGGTCCCTGGGCAAGGCAAACAGAGCCTTTGGGATGGTTCCAGAAGGAAATGCAGACACCCCCTTGGAACTTGCAGATAATGCAAACAGCTTTCAGAGAACCACAGAACAACCAAAATCAGCCTCGTGCGATTAACATTTCTGGAAACCTGACGCTGGTGGAGAGGGGCAGGAAGGGGGAGAGCAAGTGAGCTTATGCTTTGAAAAGCTCCACCGCTCCACACGCACACCAGTGAAAGCTCCAACTCCAACCTCAGCTCTCAGCCCGGGGCGATTTCCCTCCCAGGGGACATTAGGAGATGTCTGGAGACATTTTTGATTGCTAGAACTTGGGGTCTGTTAACTCTGGCATCCAGTGGGCTGAGGCCAAGGGGTGGCTCAACACCCTCCAGTGCACAGGACACCCCCCAACAGGGGATTATCCAGCCCCAAATGTCAGGAGTGCCAAGGTTGCAAAACCTGCGTCTAAAATTAGAGTTACAAGATGGGACGGGTGCTGAAGGGCAGTTGGAGAATGCTGGGAGCCTTGACATGGTCCAGAAAATTCTAGAAATCCTGCAGAGATGTTGACTACATGAAGAAAATGTCTTAAGTATGTAGTTTTAAAATATAAGGGCAACCACCCACGGAATTGAACACAAGTTATGGTTTCTAGATTGTGGGGGAAAGGGGAGTACAAGGACGAAAACCATCCCTGTATGAGTTGGTTTTCATGCCCACCAAAGGCCAGGAAGGAGAAAAATCTTCCCATCAACGCTTTGCAGGACTTACTATTTTTCTTCTTTGTTTTACAGACGGGGAAACTGAGGCTCTGGGGGCGGGAGGTGTATGTGCCCGGCTGCAGCCACAGTCAGGAGACGGGTGTGCCGAGGGGGCGAGGGCGGCCTTCGGGGTCGGAGGCTGGGTCGCCGTAGGCGAGCATCTCGACCTCTCTGGGCCTTTGTTTCCTCACCTGAAACGGAGCTCCTAAGCCCAAAGCACGAGGTGGTTGTAGGGACAAGTGTGCGCCGAGCAGGAAGCAGGACCCCAGCTTGGGGATTCAAGAGCCCTCAACGAAGGGAGTGGCTGGCAGGGCGTCGGCAGGGTCAAGGAGGGGTGCTGCAGGGCCCGGGGCAAGTGGCGGTGGGAGCTGTGAGCACCCACGCTGTCCCTGGAGGCTGCTGAGAGCAGAAGCCGTGGAGGCGGGAGCTGCAGTCCTAGGGCACCAGCCTCCCACACCCCCCAGGGGCAGGCAGGACTCAGGGAACTCCCTCCTCCCACCACCCCGCCAGGGCCGACAGCCCGAGGGTGAGGGCGGCCACAGGGTCAGCCTCCTGGGCCCAGGCCGGGGGACAGATCAGGGACACAGAGGGGCACCTGGACCTCAGCCAGCACGGAGTGAGCAGGGAGCACAGCCAGGCACCTGGGAGTGAAGAGCCTCTGAAAATGCGTCGGGGCAGCAGGAAGAAGCCCCGCTGCCCAGGTTCAGACCCATGCTGAACCCTTACTGACCAGGCCAGCGGCTCAGCCGTGCCTTCGCTGTCTCCTCTGTACAGCGGGGATGATGACAGTGACACTGCCTCCTCCTCGGGTCACCGAGACGAAGTTACTCCGCACACAGAGAGGCAGACGGGAGCAGAGGGCCCTGGCGCGGTGCGGCACTGCGGGTCAGCCCCCTTCCCCTCCTCGCCGTCATCGTGGGCAGTGGCACGACGCGCCTCCTGCTGCGGCCCTGACAAACCACCAAGATGGAGCAGCACACAGCGACACACGTGTATTCTCTCAGACACCTGGAGGCACGGCTGGCTCCTTCCAGAGGCTCAGGAAGAACCCGTGCCCTCGGCTTCTCCGGCTGCTGGAGGCCACCTGCATTCCACCCTCTGCTCCCGGAGCCTCCTCGTCGTCTCTGACCCTGACCCTCCCGCCTCTTAGGAGGACCCTGCTGATGACAACCTTCCCCCTTGGATCATTTATTTCCTTGCACCTTTTGCCACATATAGTCTCATATTCTCAGGTTCCAGGGAGTGGGAAGGGGGCCTCTTTGGGGCCTTATTCCGCCAGCCACCGTCCTCCTTGTTATCGTCACCAAGGCGTGGCTCTGGTTGCTCCCTGTGATGTTTCTCGAGATAAAAGTTTGAGACCCCCAAGGGACTGCTCTCAAGCTGAGTGGGCCTGGGGGGTCCTCCAGGCTGTGGGACAAGAGAGGGGCTCCACCGCACTGACGGCCTCTTCATGTTGAGAGTGCAAGCTCAGCTCAGCTCCAACGCAGCCAGGGCAGCCCAGTGGGGTGACAAGGAGCACATGCGACCCTTCTCAGGAGGCAGTCAGCTCCCCGGGCCAGTGAGGGCCCAATGCGGGCAGGGCTTCTAAAAGAAGCTGAAGGGCAAATTTTTATACAAAATCCCTTGATTTTTTAAATTCTGTCCACTAACTCAGATTTTTTTCTCCTTCAAACACTGTACAAGCCAAAGAAAACAGGTCCACAGGCCACTAGCTCGCAGCCTCTGCTCTGGTCCAAGGCCATGCCTGGAGCTGACCCCACACTCGCCCGCGGTTACTCCAGAACTCGCCCTGCCATGGGGCTCTGGCCAGGAACACTGGGCCTGGCAGCTTCCTGCCAACTGGCCCCCAGGGAAAGGGCATCCGCAGCTTGTGGACCCTTTACCTGCTTTGGACCCCTCTCGGTGCTGCATATTTTCACAAAGCCACCCCCCACCAGCTGTCCAACTAGCTAAGTCACTGCAGCTCTTGGGGCCTCAGTCGCTGCAACTGTAAAATGCAGGAACACAGACAGGTGGCACACGGTGGCTTCTCAGTAAACGGAGCAAAAACAATAAAAAACCAGTTAAGAAAAGAAGACTGCCTAAGCTGGGGCTCCAGGAGATTCAGAGAAGGAAAAGTGGTCTGGGACCTTTATCTGGTCTGTACTTTTCCTCTTGTTCACAAGGATATCATGAAACAACAGCACAGAGACACACTCAAGATGCGGTGGCAGAAGGCCTGGGTTTGAATCCCAGCCACCTCACTGCCTTGCTGTGCAGCCTGGAGCAGCTCACTTGACCTCTCTGAGCCTTGGCTGCCTCCCCTGTAACATAGGGCTCATTCCTCTTTGTAGGATTTTTGTAGAGACTGACAGGCTAAATGGAAGGCAAGCACAGAGAAAGGCCCTTGCAAAAGGTTAGCGTCCTTTTAGAAATTCTTGATGCATTCTTTCTACTGCAGTTCCTGCCTTGTGCATTAAAGAGGGTGGAGTCTGAACAGAAAGCTTGACACCTTCCAGGTGTTCCGAGCTGTGGGGTGATGTCCTCCCCCAGCCTCCACGCAGCATGTCTTGTACTGATGTCTACTGACAGGCTCCCCTGAAAAAGTCGATGCTGGTCTCTGCCCCAGGACTGGCTCAGTCACTGACGTTGCTGTGGGCAGCCTGGGTTGACCTGGCCTGGAAAGTTCATGGTCTCCGCGATCTGCCCACTGTGCCTTGAGAGGGAGGGCACCCCAGCTCCTACGTGCCCACCGCCGGTGGTGCCTGCAGACCTGCCTTATTGTCTGCCGCGGCCCCCAAACACAGGGAACGGCTCCATCTTCCTAGTGCACGCAGCTCAGGGAGAACCGCCACCACGTCGCTACAATGGAAGCTCTGAGGGCAAGGCTTTGGGTCTGTTTTGTTCACTGCTGTATCCCCAGTGCCTAGAACAGGGCCTGGCAAGGAGTAGGTGCCCAATAAATATTTGCTGAATGAACAAAGAAGAATCTATCAATTATGGGTGTTTTTTATGTGCTGGTTACTCAGCCTGTTCAGCATTATTTCACTGAATTCTCACTCCACTCCTGGGATGGGGGCTGTATCAGACAGGCTGGTCTATGTTATGCTGTGGTAACAAACAGCCCACTAAATTGAACAAAGGTTTATTTCTTGCTCATGCTACCTAAGTAAACTTGGGCCTCTGCTCTCCGCCATCCTCATTTGGGGACCCACGCTGATGGAGGAGCCACCATCTGAGATACTGCCTGTCACCACGACAGAGGGAAAAGTGCTCGGAAGGTTCTTGCAATCACGTGGCTCCAGCCTGGAGTGAGCCATGTTACTCCACGCGCAGCTCAACTGGCGAGATCGAGTCACATGACCCCAGCTAACCACCAGGGTCCAGGAAGTGCCATCCTCCCATGGGCCCAGAGGTGCGAGCCAGAAAAGTCAGATGCACTCGGGGCTAAGGGTCACGACAATGGCTTCTTTATTATCTCCATTTTTACAGATGAGGAGGGTGAGGCTCAGAGAGGTTAAATGACTTACAAAGGTCAAACAGCTAGTAAATAGCAGAGGTGAGATTCCAACCCAGCTCCATTGGACTCTAGAAGCTGGGGTCTGAGCTACTCCCTCGTATAGACCCCAAAGTTGAACGCTGTTCATGCACAAGATAAACACGTCCAGTGAATTAGCCCAATGAAGGGCACCCAACCACACACAGAGAAGGAGAGGGCTGGGGAGACACTGATGCTGTTTTAACTTATGCAACCAACAAGCAAAGGCAAATACTGCTCCAATGGTCAGACTGAGTCCCGTCCAAGACATGTTCCATTTGGCCCACGAAATATTTTTTTAATTGGAGTTTGTTGCCAATAATTAAAACTCAGGAGACTTCACATTTTAAAAGCCCAATTTCCATTTTCTCTTGAAAAAAAGGAAAAAGGAAGCTCTGGCCACCCTCAGTGGTGCTCCTGCAGGGCAGCAGCCGGCCGGGCCTGAAGGCAGAGCCTGGTTCCAGGATCACCGAGAGGCAGCCCCAGGAGGAAAGAGGGGGCGTCACTAGCCCAGAACCCAACACACAAAACGCCGCTGTCTCTAGCCATGGGCCTAACAGCCTCACTTTCACACCCAAACGGGTTTTCATCACAGTCCCAACAATAATAGTGTAACAGTGTACCTTTAAAAGGGTTGAAAAGGTGCCCCTTCAAGAGGCAAAGCATCAGCCCCCCTCCCCACCCCTACCTGCGCTCATGCTTTGGAGCAGGGTGTACGGCTTCAACCTCCAGCCACTCGGAGAACAGACGCCCCGTCTGCTGGGCGTCTCTCCGCTGCCTGCCTGGCTCTGCAGGCCTGTGAACCTGCCTCCGCTGATGGACACGTACCTCCCCTTTGAAGAAGCTGGTCTGACACGCCAGGCCAGCCGCACAATGACGCATGTGTGCAAGGACGCCCACCAAGTGTCTGACAGCACCACCTCCTGGTGATGTGTGGTACTACAGCTCAGCTCAACTACACCTCGTTGACCTCACTGACCGAATCCTGATGTTAGGGTTTGCTCCCAGAGTATTTTGTGACATGTGAAAGTTTTTTTAAACTATTCTTAGCCTGAAGTGTATAAAATGTCTTTCTTTACGGTCCTCGTCAAGATTCTTGAGGTGGACGGGGCAGGAATTGGGAGGCTGTTGGACAGCGGTGGATACGGGCACAGCAGGAGTGAGCAGCTTGCATGAGGGAACGCAGTGGACCCAGACCTCTATGGCACAGAGCTCTAGCTTCCAAGCCCTGCTGCCTGCCTCACTGCCAAGGCTGATATCATGAAGGAAACCATGTCCTTCCCTCCAACAGCCCGCAGGGCGAAGCACACCCTGAAGCAGAAGCCGAGATGCTGACGTCTAGTCTGGGAATCCCCACCCCCTGAAATGCTAGGAATTCCTGTGGCTCTGGGAAGAACAGATGGGGTGGGTCACGAAAGCAGAGTGAAGTTCCCGGAGACCAGAAGGGTGCCACACAGTTCCAAAAAAACACCACTGGCCTAGCCACTAGTTTAATGCCTTCCACACCACACTGCTCAAATCTGTCTGCTGAGATGTTTTCCTAGGCGAGTGGAAGTCGTGGAGGTAAATGAGAGCTCGTTTGCAGAAATGTGCATCATGGCCCACGCTGCTCAAACATCTGTTTCCTTGAAGCAGAAAACAAACAGCTCCTTCTTAAAGAGCTCCCTTTTGCCTCCGCTGAGGACTTCTGAATGCTGTCAGATTTGCTTCATGGCAAGTGTGATGGGAAATCTGGAAACACTCATAACTCCAGACTCCAAGGATGTTGCCATGTGGGCTAGAGTTTAGCCCTCAGGAAAGCCACCCTATACCTGCAGCCCTCAGCTCCTTCACCTTGACTCCCAAACCTCAGAGAGGAAAGTGTGAGAAACAGTGGGCCTCCTTCCCTTGGCCAAAACCCAGGACTGCCTCCTCTGGCTCGCCTGCCCTCTCTTTCGAGTCTTGTAAGGTTGGAGAGCCAAGCACTATTTTTAGAAATGTTTATTCTTCGCCTCTCCTTCCCCTCCCATCCTCAACTTCTCTGGAATGAGCCTGGCTGGGCCCCCTCCTGGGGGCCTCTCCGAGTGGTCAGGCACATGCCTGGTGTACAGGGCCTCTTTCGAGATGAAAACGATCTCTGGGATTTGGGTTTGGGAGAAATGAGCCTTGCAATCTCCCTTCCTCTGCCAGCCTGCTTGGATTCTCCAGAGTCAGGACCCATCTGGATTTACTGCCCTGGTAGGGAATGGTGCTCCTCGAAGCTGGGTTCCCTAGTGAATTTATTCAGAAGGGAGAAGAGAAGCCTGAGGTCTCTGGTCGCCAGGAACTGCAACATGTCCTTCCTAACTGGACAACAAGATGTGCAGGGCAGCAGTCCAGCGTGCATGCCCTGGCCAGGCTGCCAAGATTCCAACCAGACTCTGAAAGCTACCAGCCATAGCCTGTGGACACTCAGCTCACCATTCTGTGCCACAGTTTGCTCATCTGTAAAATGGGCAGGAGGATGAGAAGAGCACTTGCCTGGGTTATTGTGAGGACAAAATGAGCCAAGGGTTTAAAGCAGTGCCCAACACACTGTAAGTGCCTGATAAATGCCAGCACTGACCCGACAGGATGTTTTATAGGAGGAAGCTGAGACACCGGGGCCCGGCTCAGCCTGACTGGGCCAGGAGGGCCAGCATCTGAGATTTTAGATCCTCTAGGCATCCGGGTGGTGGCCAGGATCCTGTCCATCCTGAGGACCAAGGGGACCACCTGGCCTGGGCCACCAGTGCACCCAATTGGACCTGGAACCTGTTCCCCCGATGAGGCTGGCATGTGCCGTCCCGGACCCCAGGTCCAGCTGAATGAGGACGGCCGGTGCAATGGCTTCCCGTTGCCAAACCCGGTCCTCCCTGCACACTGATAGTTCGTATTTTTACAAACCCCGTAACTTCACACTTTATGGCATTTTTGTGTGTGGAAACAGATAACTTGTCAACTGTAAACATATAATTAGAAGGCATGGTTTTTGCAGCCCTGGTCTGTCAAATTTTTGTTTTTACTTTGAATATAGCAAAAGTCTCCAAACGTCGACGGCACTCAGCCCCCACCCCCACCCCATCCCGCCGGCGGTCCCCAGGCGCCCTGCAGTGGTGGACCTGCGGCGCCCCCTGGCGGCCGATGTCCCCACAGGGCCTCTGACAGCTGGGGCCAGGCTCCCACCCCTGCACCCAGGAAACCAGGAAACCGCGTTTGGAGGGTGCGGAGAAGGGCAGCCGGCCCTCTCTCCTCCACAAGCCACACTCCTAACCCCCTTCACTCCCCCGATCATCTGTTCATTTATTCAGCGACTACTGATTTGCATGCACACCCTCACCCCAGAGCGGGCCAGGCCCTGGACAAGAGGCCATGGACTCCACAGACCCTGTGCTTGCCCTCAGGGGCTTAGAGTCTAAAGAGGGAGAGGCTGACACACAAATAAATGCAAAGCCACAGAGGGCAAGAAGCCAGGAAACACCCCTCCTCTAAAGGGGCCACTTAGGAAGCGAGAGGGAGCAAGAGGCAAAGGACCAGCCTCAGTTTCTGCACCTGTAAAGTGGGCCTCGTCCTCCTGCCCCAGATACCTCGAGGGTTCTGAAGGGCCCGTGGCAAAAGCAGGGGCAAGTGCGGTTTTGCATGCTGTAGAGTGCAGTGCACGCCTCCACGGGAACAGGCCGAGGGGTGGGGAGCGAGGAGCACAGACACACTCAGCACAGTGTCTGGAGCACGTGATGGGGGGGCCCTCAGGAGCCACATCGCCCCCCTGGGCCTCCACCTTCCCCCCTGCAGAATGAGACCATCGAGAGCACCCACTGTGCACGGCTGTCGGGGGCCGGCTGAGATGACATGTGCAGCCCTCCCCAAGCATGAACCGCGGTGATAATTATCACTGCTTCTGCCAAATGGGGGTTCACAAGGTGGGGCTCCCTCTGGCTTCTCACATTCCAGCAGCCTGGGGAGGGGGCGCAGCTCCAGAACCCCGGGTCCAGCCAGGGGCTCTCACAGCCTCCTCTAAGGAGCCCTTCGACAAGCGCTCACTGAGAGGCTCCCCTCAGTGAGCCCGTCCTTCCCTGTGTGTCCCCTCCTCAGCCAAAGGGACCGTCTTCCACCCAGTGGTCACACCGGAGTCCTGGGAATCCCTCTTGTTCACTCCCCACATCCAGTTACACACCATGTTCCATCACTCCAGCCTCCAAAACATGCCTTGGACCTGCCCCCTCTCCTCACCCAGTGTTCCACCCTGGCCTGGGCCACGGTCATCTCTCACCTGGATGAGGCCACAGCCTCCAGCCAGACTCTCTGCACACTCCACAGCTGACCCCACCCAGCAGGAACATGGCAGTTTAAACAGCATAAATCAGATCGTGTTCAATCCCCAACTGAAAACCCTCCACAGGAAATAGCATGGGCTATTTCTTGTTTCTGGAACACTCTTTCCCTGACTCTTCAAATCCATCAGGAATCATCATAATTGGTACCTTCTCAAAGGAAAATTCTAGAAACACTCTCTTGTCTCTTGTCTAAGTATCAACACACACACACACACACACACACACACACACACACACACACACACACACACATGCATACACTTCCTCTCCATCATGCTTGCTCTGATTTCTTTCCTGACACCCATTGCTCTCTGGAGTTATGGACATTCATTCACAGAAAGTAAACCCATGGTGCCAGGAGCCTCTCCTGCTTTGCCTGCCACAGTATTTCTAAAGCCAGTCAGGTTGGTTCCCTGCCCCAAGTGATCCCTTTTTACTGTTTCTCTGCACCCCTGGGCTTCGACCTGCTTTCCTGTCCAAAACCCAGCACTGTGGCTCTTTCTTGGAGAACTGCCCTTGGGCTACTGAAGCCCAATTTGTCCTCTTGGGACACCCCTGCGCCGAGGACAGTTGGGTGGGGGTGGGGTATGAATGCCCAACTCCGTGCCTGGGAGGGGCAGGCTCACAGAGGCAGTGCTCACACTGCAGAGCCTGCATGGGAGGAAGCCGAGGCCACCCTCCTCGGGACTTGGCTGAGATGACCCCCTTGCTGGCCTCCTCCCCTTCCCCTTTCTGCTGCCACCCCGCTCCCAGGTTTCCCCTGCGACAAAGACCTCCATAAATCACTGGCACTGGAATCTCTGTCTCATTATCTCCTCCTGGGGAACCCGACCCAAGACAGCTCCCAACATGTCTAGAGCCCGACACATAGTAGACACCTAACATCACTTCTTGAATGAATGAATGAATGAATGCATCTACAGCCATGTCAGAGCCTGCAAGTACTTGGCATACAATAGGTATCTAATAAGTGCAAGCTGGAAACCCTTTCATAATAGTCCCAGACCCCATGGAGAACACTCACGCACCCATTTCTACCTCATCCTCCATGGGATCCCGGGACTGCACAGCAGGTATTTTCACTCCCGTTTCATGGGTGGGAAACCCAAGGCTCAAAAGGTTATGGATTTCCCAAGGCCACCCAGCAAGCTGAGCAGAATGGGGGTTGGCACACAGGTAGCCCACCTTCAAGGTCAGGGCCCCTTCCGCTGCATGCGAAGAGCAAACACTGAATGACCTTGGTTACACTTTGGGGCTGTCATTCCTCGGGGGTTTGGAAGGCTTACCAGCACCTTTGAAAATCTGAAGAATATTAAGGAAACACTTCCCAGGAAAAAAATGCCTAGAAACAGCAACACATAAAATACAATTTCTTGGGGTTTGGGGGTTCCCAAAGCCAGGCGGTGGACTACAGAAAACAACCCGCCGCTTAAAATCAATTCTCTTAAGAAAGAGTGGGGTGCTCCGGCAGCCCTCTTAGAACGCGGCCTGAGCGATCCGTGGGCGCAGCGCGCCACCCAGTGGCCGATCGCAGAATCGCCCCCGAGCCCCCACTGCAGCCAGATGAGGGGAGGGGTTTCCCAGCTCCCCTGGAGAGCGGCAACTTTATCCCGAGGATGGAGAAAAGCCTCCCACAGATTTAGGCAAGGGATGAACCCCGGAGACCTGTGCAGTTCACAAAGTGCCCTCGAGCCACTGCCCAAGGAATGGGCTGCACAGCAGCACGAGGCAGCCGGGAGACCCCGGGCCAGGTGAGAGCGCAGGCAGCGGGGCCCCGAGTCGCCCCAGGGCCCTGGAACCCTGGACACATCCTACGGGGCTCCCAACTCTCGAGCGCCTCGCTGCCCCCGCGAGGCAGGTATTCGTTTATTCCCACTTTTTCAGATAACGAAAACCACCCACTGACCCCATTCCCCACGCACTTCACAGACCCATCTCCCAGCTGACATTTACAACACCCCTGCAAGGCTGACTTCACTCGTTCCATTTCAAAGGGGAGAAAACGGGCTCAAGAGGCTGCGAGATTTGGTCCCAGTCCCACAGCTAGTAGGCGGCAGGACTGCACAGTGGCTTGAGGAGGGGCCATGACTGTCTTTCCCTCCACAGCGTGCCCAGCACAGGGAGCCCTTGACAAGTACTGTTGAAGGAATGAACACCAAGCAAGTGAAAGAATGCAGAGGAGTGTAAGTAACCATCTTAGCCAAGCTTATTATGGTTGCTGGCATGACACCAGGCTCCCGGGGTTACCTTACAGACCCTTAGCTGCTACATCAACTGGAATTAGGACTTCCCGAGATAAAAGACATTCTTGGATCAACTGGGATACAGACCCATTGCTACAGGAGTTCCAAGACAGGGAAAAGCTGAGTGATCAGGGAGGCTTCCTGGAGGAGGGGGCATGGCTGGAATTGAGCCTTTGATGATCACCAGGATGGAGCAAGACAAACAGAATCCTTCCCTGCAGGGGTCTTGGTTATTCCACAGGACACCTCAAGGGGGCAGTGCAGAGTCCAGGGAATAGGGTATCACTAATGGAGCCTGGATGAACATCTGTAAACTTTAATGGTTATGCATTCATTTTAATGGATAGAACCCATAATTTCACAGATACAAGTGTCTTCCTTTCAAACTAAAACTCTAAGTAAAAAAAAAAACGTGAATCAATTTAAAGAAGATATTACATAGTAGAATCACACGTAGGTGGGAGATTGGGTCTCAAGTGACAGCATGAGACGTTTCAAAGTCAAAGACACCCCTGAAAATCCTTAAGGCGACACCGCACTGAAGGCTGTCCCTAAGGTGTCCACACAGCCCGTCCTTCGATCAGGGTGGGTGGCAGTTTCCTCTCTGAGTCCCAGATGAAGTCCTTGGATGGGACCAAGTTAGGGACCAAGGTGGTACCAAAATCCAAATCAGTTAAAACCTTTGAAAGACACTCACAAGCAAGAGGTTCACACAGTAAGACACATGGAGGGCAGATTCGCCTCTCCTTCCCATGTTCCCTTGGGACACACACACACACACACACACACACACACACACACACACACACACAATGCTGTTTCAGTTCCCCAACAGCTAAAACAAATACCATACAAGGGGTGACTTAATAACAGGAATACATTGGCTCACGGTTTCAGAAGCTAGAAGGCTGGCTTCCTCCAGGGGTCAGTATCCTCTAGCTGGCTGGCAATCTGTGATTACCGGGCTTGCCACATGACAAGCATGTGGCAGCATCTTCTCCTTTGTCTTCTGGGTTCCATTGACTTCTAGTTTCTGGTTGCTTCCTGTGGCTTTTCTCTCTCTGGCCTTCTCTAAAAGGCCTCAGGATTAAGACCCATCCTGATTCAGGTGGGCCACACCTTAACTGAAGGAACCTCATCAAAGGGTACCATTGGCAATGGGTTCACACCCACAGGAATGGGTTAAGTTTAAGAAGATGTTTTTCTGGAGTATATAACTCCAAGCCACCACAAATGCTTTATGGAAATTCTTTTTTTTTTTTTAATGAGCTGGCAGAGCTAAATGCAAAAATTAAAAGTGCCTGTGATGTGGCTCAAATACAGATAAATAAAAAAACCTTACAGTGGTTGTCAAATAACTAAAACTCAGGGCACAGGGCTCGACTTTCCAAGAGAAGAGGCACAGGAAGTTTTAAATTGCCTTGACTCCTGCATTTGCTCTCGACCTTCAGGCTCCCAAGAGCAGCCCATGACCACTTTAAGTAGCCCCAGCCTCTTCAAGCAATAAATCTTTTGCAAGTCCAAAGGTTCCCATCTCACTGCTTTCTACAATTTCAAGAAAGGTCAAATGGAATTGTCAGGTGAGAGAGCATTAAAAATCTTTTTTGATGACAGATCACCATGTGCCATTTGCCCATTGCTCAATTTTCAAGAATTGAGTCCCAGCTACTTATTTATGTAAACAAGTCCTCTGCATTTATATCTACAAAATACAAATAGAATTGGTGACAAAAATCGGTCTCATTACAGCAATAATTGTCATAAAACATTTAAATGTTGTTCTGATCACTTGGGCACCTATAGTTGGATGACAATCCAGACCAAAAAAGTAACCTTTACAGTCACAAGAAATAATATAGACTTATGTTGCAGAGGATGGCCAATAAAATACTTAAAGGCATAAAATATCAAACAGATAAAATGATGAGGAAAAAAAGGGAAACAAATTCAAAGGGAGAAAAGACAAATTTTCTGACTATTAAAGAGCATATTCATGCATTATCTGAAATGTCTGATGATGGGAATCAACCTGCCATCGTATTTAGATCCCATCGGGCACACTCACAACAGTATGAAATGGCCTTATTTTAATAAGCCGGAAATTGCAACTATTTAGACTTAAAAAACAATTTTTAGCAGTCAACAACTTCGGTGCGTGAGCTAACAAGCAGTTTTACAAAATCCCTTTGGGAGAGGGAGGGCCTAAGCACACAAGCGGGAAGAACCAGCCAAGGACCGCCAAGTCGAAAGCCAAGTCCTGCAGGTAGAGACCCGAAATAAGCGGCGCGGCCTCCAGGGCCCAGCTCGCAAGAGACGGCACGTCTTCCGGCGCCAAGAGTTATGCGTCATCACGCGCCCCTTGCGTCATCGCGGCGCCTCTGTGCGTCAACGTGGCGCTTCTGAATGGGATTGCTACGGTCTTTGTGACCCCCTCTGAGAATCTGATCGAAAGCTTTGAGCTTTCTGTCCCGGAAATTCCGGACGACTGCTTGCGGCCGAGGTTAAGAGCGGCTGCTCAGGGCCACGGAAGTGGGCCCTGAGGATGGTGGAGGCGGTGGAGGCGCCGGGAAAGTTGGGGCACAAGCCTGTGCCGACACCTGCCCGCCCCAGCCCCTAGGCCAGGCTCTGGCAGGGCCCCTTCCTCCATAAAAAACGTTAAAAGTGTTATTTTGATATTTTACAACTGCATTGGTATAAAGACAAATATATTAATATATCAAAATGTTCCTTTTTTTTTCTTCTGATTTTGAGAGAAATTGGAACATTTTTCTGAAAGGATTGTGGGGCCTAGGTTCTGTGCCTGCGGTGCCTAGTGGAGCAGTGGAAATCCCATCTGTCAATGGGCAGCTGGGACACCCCCACACTCACCCTCCACTCACCCACCTGCCAGCACCACAAGCCACACAGGAGCACCCCAGGGGGCTGAGGCGGGCCTCAGGAGGGTCACTGGCAGTGCCCATCAAGGCTGAAAACTGCACAGCCAGTGACCCAGCGACTCCGCCTCCCATATTCACCCTGGAGAAACTCATCCAAGGAAGCGACTGCAGGCATGTTTCACTCACTACCACATCCCAACCCCTGGAGCCCTTATCAGGCACCAAAGCTGCTCAGTGTTCAGTGAATGCAGGAGACAACATAGCCTGGAGCTGTGTTTACAAAAGGGGAAAACTGGAAGCAGCTCAGATGTCCACCAATAGGGGGCAGGTTAAATCAAGTGTGATAAACAGTCCCTTGGAATCTTAACGCAGCTGCTAAAGAGGTGGCTCCACGTGTTCCAACCAATGACAATGTCCCAGAAAACATAGGTGGGAAAAAATTAAGTTGCAGGATGATACATCATAATACATAAGAACAGTAATAACGACAGCAAACTTATATGGCCCTTACCCTGTGGCCAGCCATGTTCTAAAAGCATTTCATGTATTAACCCATCAAATCCTCACAATCCCACTTTAAAAGGTCAAAACTATTATCCCCATTTTAGAGGTGGGGAAACCGAGGCACAGAGCAGCCAAGTGACTTGGCTGAGTTCACAGACCTAGTAAGCGGCAGACCCCAGATTCTGCCACTTATGTAACAAGAAAAAGCAGAATCCCAGAACAACACTACATATGTCCCACAGGCAGCTGGGTTTGTGTTACAAAGGCACAGAAAACGGTCCACAGGGTGGGGGTGGGGGGGGCAGGGACTGTGACTCATCAGAGGGACTGGTACCCTCCTCTTCTGCAACAAGGGCTCTCTGTTCATGCTGTGTTCATATAAATTCAAAGTTACACCAAGTGGAAACAGGAAAACAAAAGAATGGCGAGTCAGCAGCCCAGCCCTGTGAGAGAAGCTCTTGGCAGCCGCCAGAAAAGAGCTACTGACTAAGAGAAAGAAGAGTCCAGAACTCCTCAGGAAACCCCCTCCACCCACCCCAACAAACAGACTGTTATGGCCTCAAGCCTTTGCTTTTTAAGAAGGTTTATTACTTCGGTAGTGAATTGTTTTTAAAGACAATAAAATTCATTTCTCTTCTAGTCAAGAAGAGGCAGAGGCTTGCCAGCCACAAAGGCCTCTGCCTCCGCCCCAGTACCCAGAAGCTGAGGGTCCCCTAGCTCGGGACAGAGCCCACCGCTACCCCAACCAGGGTGTGGCTAGCTCAGTGTCCAGGATGATGTCAGTTAGGCTGGAGGAACACGGCCCAGACACCAGAAAACAGTCCATCCAGAGACAGATGCCCCTGCTTGGAAGTGAGGAGACGATCGGGGCAGTAGCACATCCAGCTTGTGCTCACGTCACTTTCTGAGGCCTGTCTGAAGGTGCTCCGCCCTCAGCCCAGGTGGGTGCACACATGGCTGAAGCTCTTGGCCCAGGCTCACCCGCCTCTGGCTCAGAAAGCTTGCACTTCCAGCCTGGTGTTTCAGTGGCCCGGCACTTGGAGCAAAACCCCTGTCCTGCTGGGCAAGTTACCAAGCAGGGGGTTGTAGCGTTTTCTGCCTGATGGGGAGGGACACTGGGGAAGGCTGGTGGGAGTCACCAAGAGCTCACCCAAGGCAAGAGGCACAGTGCCCACATCACCTGGTGGCCACAGGCAGGACACAGAGGCCCATTGGTCACTTAGAGAAAAGTTCCCAGAACTTTCCTTGTTGATGAGCCTCCCCTTTCCCCAAGTCCCCTCAGCAGTGGCTCCATCCCTGAGTATGTCTGCACACACCTGTGTACGTGTGTGTATACATGCTGGTACAGGTGTGCAGATGTGCAAACACGCGTGTGGAAACCAGGGTGCTCAGGCTTTGGGACTGGTGGGCTGTTGTCCACTGAGGGAGTCCTGGAGAAGCGGGGTACAAGGGCCGGGGTGCTGGTCTGGCGGAGCAGCCTGGCTTGGCTGGCTCTTGGCATCTTCGGGGCCCTGTGGGGAAAGGGGAAGCTGATCACCTGACCCAACCACCAAGCCCCCGCCCTGGCTCCTGTACCCACCCACATCCTCCCCACCCCAGCACAGAAACCACCCGTTCTCCTTTCCCAGCAAGCTCAAGATGACACAGAGAAGGCTGGAGTGACCTACAGACTCGTGGGCTGCAGCTGGCAAGGGCCTCAAGTCAGAGATGCCACCCTCCCCCCACCTGTATGAGACATGGGGAAACTGAGGCCCAAAGAGACTTGCCTAATAGAGCAAGACGGGCAAACAGGGAGTCTTATTTGAACTACTGTTAACACAGAAAAACTAGTAACAACCGGCCAGCCATCGGAAGGAGAACGGATCTTTAAAATATAGTCATGGGTTGGTATTTACATAAGCGGCTCCCAGAGACTGAGAAGACTGAGGGGGGAAGCCAGCTGCCAGCTGCCGAGCAGTTCACGGCATGTGACACTTGTTAGGTAAAACCTGAAGAAAGTACCTGTTGTTCAGGGGTACACATATACCGATTTAGAGGGAAAACCCCACACACGAATTCCTGCCAGTGGTTGCTTCTAGAAGCAGGGGGTGTGCAGTGGAACGGGAGAGGGACGAAGGGAGAAGTGAAAAGAAATGAGACAAAAGTTAACAAGCACTGTGGATTCCCGGTGACGGGCACTCAGATACCGTAACTTATCTAACTTTACACCTTAAATAAATTTCTCAACTGTAGAAAAATGGGGACATAAATTAAATGAATAATTCAGGGGCAGATGGGGGAGATGGGATGTTTTGGATGTTCTTTTTTACTTTAATTTTAATTTTAATTTTAATTTTTTTTTGAGTAATGAAAATGTTCAAACATTGATTCTGGTGATGAATGCACAACTATCTGATGGTACTGTGAACAACTGATTGTACCCTGTGGATGACTGTAGGGTATGTGACTATATCTCAATTTAAAAAATGGAAGAAAAAGATTTCTCAACTGAAAAAAACAGAAAAAATAAAGATACCAATGATAAGATCTGTCTCCCAAAGCCCCCTGCCTCCCTTTGCTCACAGGCTTCCTAGTCCCAGCAGCTGTGGCTGGAAAACCCCCAGATGCAAACCCCAGGCGGGCGGGAAATGAAGCCTCCCCACCCTGGGCCGGACAGAGGAGCCAGGGTCTCCCCCCATCGGGGACAGAGGTGAGGCTTCCCAGATGGAGCCACATTCAAGCCAGGGACCAGGCCAGAGCAAGGCCAGCCCCACCCCCAAGACCTCACAGAGGCAGCCGTAGACACCCAGGGGTAGCCAGGGCCTTAGTAATCTGGGGCTAAAGAGCCTTGACTTGAGAAAGTCTCACTCAAAAGTAAAAAGGGGAAATGACCCCCAGGCTGTGAAAGGGCTCCTTGTCTTTTCAAAGAACAAAACATTTAACAACCCCTCAAAGATCCAGGTGGTAAAGCAAACTCCTCCTCTTCCTCCTTCCACTTTCATTTAACTGAGAGCAGAGGACTGGAATGGGAGGAAGCAAAGGAGCAGCAGGTAAAAAGGGCTCAGGGATATTTCACTGAAGGGCAGCTCGGTACAGTTGTCCTGGTTGTTCACTACACAAGGTGGCTCAGCCAAGGGGGCCCAAAGCAACTCACACCTTCTGCTTGCCAAACCCTCCACCCTGGAGTGGGCATATCTGCCCTGAGGAGCCGTCTTTTTCTTATTCATGTAAAAATCCCCTGTAGGCTACTCGGTGTCCTGTTTCCGGCCTTCCTCCAGCAAGGCAGTCCTTCCCAGCCACCCCCAGGGGCCTCTGGGCCATGCCCAGGTGCAGAGCAAGTTGTGAGGCCTCCCCAGGGGCCGAGGCCTGAGACTCAGCACGTGACTCAGCACAGGCTGGAGGCCGCCCTGCAGAGTCCTGGGAGACCACTTCCCAGGTGCCCGCCGCCCACCAAAGCCTCCCGCAATAGGGCACCGCATTCATTCGAGGCGGTGGGATGGAGCCGCCTTATACAAGGCAGGGAGGTAGGATTCCTTAAGTTGAATACCTCCCTAATAACTTGAAAATTGGACTCTGGTGATGAAATGAGGAGACCCCATCTTGGTTGACATTTGGCGGGGGGTGGGGGTGGGGGTACAGAGCACCCCCAGGAAATCCAGAGAGGTGCACCTCAGGGCTGCTGGCTTGGACCCCACAACCACCAGCTGGATCTGTGCTCAGAACAAGTCTGGGCTTTTCCCAGACCCAGCCACCCTGCCAGCCCCACATAACAGCTGGACAGAGGAGTAATTCTCTTCTCTATGCCCAGGACCCCGTACCCCTGCACCCTGACAGTGCCAAGCACCTTTCCGTAGAGGTGACTCTTGGCTGGAAGGGGACAGGGGGTTCTCCTGGAGCCCAACTGTGGACAACAAGGCATCCCAGAGGAATTCTGGGGGGAGAGGAAGGAAAGGAGATCACGTCTCCGGCCAGGACACCCTGCCCCCAAGCCTGGGACGGGGTCCTTGGGAGAACGCCCCCTCAATACTCAAAGTATTAATCCCAAAGTGACCAGGCCCTGTCCTTCTACTCCCAGACGGGAGCGGCCTGTCTGGAGGCCCAACTGCCCCGTCCTACTCCTTGCGGGGTTGGGCCTGCAAGCCAGAGCACCACCTCCCACCACTGTCATTTCCTATTTTATTCCCTCCTCCAGGCTGGCAGTGGAAGCAAAGTGGAAACAGCCAACTGGCCTAGGAGAAGGGCTCCGGCCTCACACCCCCGTTCTGCAGCTCCCAAGAACTGTTTCATCCCACGGCAGGCCCAGCTGCAAATGGCACATTTTCAGAAACTAAAATAACAGCTACTATCAGAAGCACATCGGCACAATGGCTCTCCCCTGCCTTAAACAACCCCAAATTGTAGGGCCTGCAGCTCTGTTGTCACCCCCACTGGGAGGACACCACCACCCCTGGACTTGGCTTTCCTAAGAGCTCAGAACCTGAAGACACGTGACTGAGGAAATGAGCAACCCCATGGCCTCCAGCCCTGGCACTGAGTCTTTCTCAGGCTCCGATGCCAGACAAAATCAGGACACCCAGTTAAATCTGAATTTCAGGTCAACAACAAATAAGTTTTTAGTATCAGCATGCCACATGCAACATTTGAGACATACTTATACTAAAAATATTGCATGGGACTAACATATTAAAAACTTACTTCTTGTTATCTGAAATACAACTTCAACAGGGCACTCCTTTTCATTGCTGTTTGTTTGGTTTGTTATTGCTAAAGGTGGCAGCCCGACTCCTGGGTCGAGTACTGAGTATGCGGTCAGTGCTCAGTTGATGCCTGAATTCTTTTTTCTTGGCCAGGCATTCCAGATTTAGATAGATAAGTGTTTCTCCAACGGGGCCCCTGGCTCATCTATATCAGAATCTCCTGAGGGACCCATTACAATACAGATCTCTGGGCCCCACCCACGATTTTCCTCCAGGAGGTCTAGAAGGGCGCCCAGGGATCAGCCTTTTTAACAAACATCCCCAGGAAAGTCCACTGTTGCCAAGGCTGGTCCAACCCTGCCTTGCAAATAAGCCACCAGCCCACAGGCCACCAGCCCTGGTGCCCACTCTCACTCCGGTTAGGCTGCCAGGCAGAATCGGGGCACCCCGTTACACACGCATTTAACCCTTTAGCTTCAGGATAAAAAGAAACTGCTGTTCACTCAATGTAATAAGGGCAGTTTCTTCAAAAGCAAAGTATACAAATAGGTATTTTAAGTCTGTAGACACTCCAGGTAAAGTTGAGGCTGAAGAGATGGGTAGAATCCAAAGTGGGTCAAGCTGCAGGGTCCTACTCACTACAGGAGGGGGGCGGGGAGGCGCCGCATGTTAGCTGGTACCCACCTACAGTCTTGCTTCGTGCAGCACTGTGCCCTTGGGAGCTGAGGTCATCAGGGATTCTGAATAGGCCTGAATGGCCTCCTTATCCTTTGAGCCCTTTTTACTACTACTCCAAAATAAATAGCATTTCTCCTAGAAGATAATCAAGCTAATTTATAGTCAACGTAGCAGCCAAGCACCAAGGGTTTACACGGTTCTTCAATTTTCAAAAAGCAAAGAGGAGACCGGGAGGATTCAGAAATTTTAGAGCCCAACAAACAAGAATGATTGAAGTTGCCTGTGATTTGGGGGGATGCCACCCTTCACCAGAGACAGAAATAAAAGCATCTTAGGGAAACAGGTTTCAAAGGCTGTGTCCCCTGATAGTGCAGGCTGTGGGGAGGAAGCCACTAGAGCAATGGGCCCCACCGGGCAGGGCTGGCTGTCGGGAATCAGTACACTGAGGGGGCAGTATTTTAAATCAACCAGAAACAGATATTTCTGTAAAATTTTTTTTTTTTAGAATAGTTTGAACTGAAGACAAATTAAAATATGTGGAGTTTACCAATATGCAATTCTTTTGTTTAGTTTTTGTTTTTTTAGTCAGGACAAATACACACAAACGTGTGAGGCCTAACCCTGCAAAGCCAAAGAATACAGGATGGGACAAACCACAGTCATTTGGCTCCAAACTCAGTGTGCAGGGAGGGGAGCCCTGGCCGCATCGTCGGCAGAAATAGTAATGTTCTTGTTGGATCCAAGGGTGTCTTACTGATTTGGGGTTCAGACAGGGGAAGGAGATCCTGGAGGTATTTTCACAGTTTGGGTTTCCCCCTCCTTCCCTCTCCCAGTGGGGATCCTCTCTCTCTCTCTCAGGAGCAAGACAGAAGGGGACAGAGAGCAGGGGCTATCCTGGCCTCTCCCTACTCTGCCTCCAAGCCCCTGCATGTCTTCACTGGTGGGAGCCCAAGATAATGCTTTGCCTGGTGCTTCTGGTCCCTTCCACCCTCTCCTAATAATCCTCCAGCTGGCTGGAGGTCCAGCCCAGCCCTGCCCAGTTCTAACTGGGGAGCAGCAGAGAAGGGGGCTGCCCCACAAGGCTGCTTACACCAACCATTCGTGGGGGGCCCAAGCGCTGGGGAGGGTGGACCCTGACAACCAACCAGGGGACATCGTCTCTCCCCAGGGTGAGGGGAATTTGGAAGAGAAATTTGGAATAAAAATCTGGTTGGGGTTCTGAAAGCTGAACTTAGCGCAGAAAGGTTTATTACTGCTCCAGCAAGCAAGCAAGTGTGCAAAGCTCCCTCGGAGAAAGAGGAGAAAGAGGAAGACCATTGACCAAAGATGAAGCAGGAAAGGCAGCTCCAAAGATGGCCCAGAGACCACCATGGGAGGGGCCCGTGCTGATGCTGCCCGGGAGACCTTGGCCCTGGGCCATTCAGATGGGAGCCCCTGGAAGGGCTTCCTGGGTCAGGCCAGCCCACCCCTACCAGTGTCCTGCAAAAAATAAGCTACCTGGTGAACGTTTGTTAATGAATGTCATGAATGAATGAATGAATGACTCCAAACAAGAAGAGGGATTTATTGTTGCCTCTCTTCTTCCAGCTTCAGAGACTTTCTCCAGCTATGCTTCCCCCACCCCTAAAATAAAGCTGCCTACATGGTCACGAGTCCAAGTTCCACTCCCCAGCCCCCTCGCTACCCTGAACTCCAATCAAACCTCCATATGCCTGCTCCTTAGCTCTACCTGGAGCCCATCCCTTGCCACTACCCCCACCCCAGCGCCTCAGCAGCCTCCGCCAGGGAGCAGGGAGGGCCCTTTTAACTGGGTATGTCATCTCTGGTTTCCCAGGGTCCACGATGAGCACATGGCCTGTTCATATCTGGAAACAACTTTAAAATCGCCAAAGTCGAAGGCTCCATGTGAGAAGTGTATGTCCCAGATGTTGACTTGGCATCTGTGTCAGGCTGAGCCTTCCTGGGGACCCCCAAGGGGCCTGACTGCTACATGTAGGACCCAGACCCCCAAATCTGCTGATGCAGCCTACACCCACTCTAGCAGCAGTGGGAGCCAGGTCCATCCCTGCCTGAGGAGACTTGGAAGGGGGGGGGGAGCCAGGTGCTGTCCCAGCCTGGGGGGAGCCTGGGGGTAGGGGCACTGCTCCCCTGGGTGACTGGGGAGAGCAAGGAGCCAAGAGCTCGGAAACAAGCCTCCCAGGGGCTCCAAGGTTGGCCGTCAGGGCTGGAATCTATTGGCACTGGATTTGTTTCTGGGAAGGGCATGGGCAGGGAGGGGCAGCGTATACCTGGGTCCTAGCAGAAGAACTACTGTGAAAGGAACATGCAGGCCCCAGGCAGGAAAAGATGGTGCCACCCAGGCTCCCGGGATCCCCTGCGCCACCCATCCCCAGCTGCTACCATCTCAGCTAATGGGCTCACACAGTCTACTTAGATGATGAAGCCACGGGCCCGGGGGTGACCTCTGAGTCTCCCTCTCCCCACAATATCCAAGCCATCAGCAAGGCCTCTGGAATAGACTCCTCAGGTAGACCCCAAAGTACTTGCCACCCCCTGGTCCGAATTGCCATCCTCACTCACCTGGGCCTCCGCAATGGTCTCCCCGCTTCTGCCTCTCCCAGCCAAGGAGCTGACCCTGTCGCTCCTCTCCTTAAAAGCCTTCCATGACTTCTGGCGCTCCAGGAAACACCTCCAAGCTCCGCACCGTGTATTCCAGGGCCCTGAGCAGCCCTCCCCTGCTGCCCTCTCAGCCGCCACATCTCCCCACACCACCCCCCACGCTCACTACATCACGGCCACCCTGGCCCTGTCTGATCCTCCAATGCGCCACACCCAGGCCTGCCCCAGGGCCTCTGCACATTCCCACTACTTGGAGCCCGCTCTCTGTGGCTTACAGCTCTGTGCCTCCTTAGCATTCACAAATAAGTTTAAATTTTACTTCTTCAGAGAAGCCTTTCCTGACAGTCTACCTAGAGTCTCCCCCAAACCCCCAGGCCCTCACTGTCCAATCTGGCAGTTATGAGGCAAAAGGGGATCCAAATGGAGGTGTACTGTAAGTGCAAAAAGCACACCAGATTTCAAAGACTCAATACAAAAAGAAGAGTGCAACATATCTCACTTATACTTTTTCTATTGGTTACATGTTGAAATTATATTTTGGATACGTGAGGTTAAATAAAATTTATTTCACCCATTTCTTTTTACTTTTCTAAAGCAGCTATTGGAAAATTTTAAATCATGCATGTGGCTCTTGCTGTGTTTCTAATGGGCAGCACTGCTCTAGCCCATCATATATCCTGTAATTTCTATTATCTTTATCATTGGTGAAATTATCCTTTCTATCTATTTAACTTGTTCGTCATCAGTCTCCCTGGTTGGAATGCCAGCCTTGGCCTCCCCTTCTCGGAGGAGGGCCTGCATCTGTCTTACTCACTGCTGTACCTGGCACCTGGGCGGAGCCTGGCACCCAGCAAGTGCTGACTCAATGAACAAAGGATACAAGTACCAGGTCTCATCAGCCAAGACCCACCTGCTAACCCCCAAAAGGCAAGGGGAAGGGGTGTCCCCAGGCCATCCAGAACAAGCACAGAAGTTCAATGCAGGCTGCAGGAGAAGGCAGTTTTGGCTCCTACAGACAGCAGTGGCATGAGCTCCCCGGCCCAGGCAGAGACCCCAGGAGGCAAAGCAGCAAGGAGGCGCTGACCTGCAGGGAGCCCGCCCGGACCACCTCCAGAGGTGGGGGCTCCAGGCTGAGCGCGCGTGAGGAGACAGCAGAAGGGGCGGCTGGGGGATGGGACCTGAACCCCCTCCCCCGGGGACAAGCAAAGGGCGCTCAGTCCCGGCCATGCCTGGCCACCACCTACTTGGCTCCGGAGTTGGTGGACGATGGGGATGAGCAGCAGGGCACAGCCCAGGGCAAGGAGGACGTACTGGGAGTACTGAAGCACTTTGGGCATCAGCACCAGCTGAATGTAGAACGACCGAAGTGTATCACCCTCCATCGTCCCGCTCTAGGGAAGCAGAATGACAAGAGGCTACAGGCTGCTGCGATATCCCCCACACCACCTCTTTTGGCCCTCCGTCACACTTTCCCCATCTCAAGTTCACAGGTCAAAGCCTGTGACGAGACGGCCTGTGCCTCCGTTTCCTCCGGGACACACAGCAAAACTACATTTCCCAGACTCCCTAGCGGCTAGGCGTGGCCGCGCATTCTCGTTCTGGCCAATGGGAATTTGGCGATTTCCAAGCGTGTCTTTTCCCACCCACAGGAGGGAGGAGCCTGGCGTCCGGACCGCCTCTGAGCCCGCCTTCCCCCAAGCCCCTGCTGACGGTGACGTGAGCGGGAAGGAAACTTGACTCTTCCAGCCCGTTTCAGCCTTTAGCTCACCCTGATTTAAAACGACTGGGCGCGAACGAACCCCAAAACACTGGAAAAGGAAGTTCAAGTGAAAAGTTGGCACCTGAACACCAAGTCCGCCTCTTCTCAGCAGAAGTGGTCACACACTAACAGAATTCTAACACGCTAGGCCGGGAAGGGGGTGGGGGTGGGGACCTTTTCACACAGCCTCTGTCTTCTCCCTTCTCGAATGATTCTTTCGCCTCAGGGGGATAATTGACAATAAAGTGCTTGGGCGTTGTGAAAAGGTCCTAAATGTTGTTCAACATGACAGCCCGGGTACCCGGGCTCTACCGTGCCGTCTGCTGCCAATCACCCAGGGTCCTCCAGTGCAATACCTGACACCACTCCCGAGGATACCCTGGAAAAGGGAGAGGGACACAACCTCACCTCTTGAAACCACAGCAGGGGCAGGATCACAGGCTTGATTTCCCCAGTTTGTCTGGAAGGAAGTGAGACAAAGCAGCACAGGGTCACAGGGAAGGAGTTTTGTCACCCTGTTCTGCATTAGGCAATTTGGGACGCGTGGTCGTAAGCTCTAGGATCAGGAGGGATTTGATTTTGCAGCCATTTAATTGGTGAGACTTGGGAAACAGGTATGTATGGATGTGTCACCAAGAGGTGTTAAAAGGCAGATGCCAGCTCCTTTGGAATAATGAACAGCTGTGGCCAACCCGGGCCTGTGCTCCCACATGGTATCAGCTGGCCAGCGCTGGGCAGGGCCCCAGACTGCCCAGTTCCTTTTGCAGTTCCCTGCCTCGTCCTGGTGGTATCTGAGTGTGCAGAGCAGTGCCAGACAACAGTGAGCACCAGAGTTAGCACCTGGGCTGCAAACCCCAGTCCTTCTGGTGCAGTTTTACCACCCACTAAAAGTGCTCCCTAGAGCAACCTCAAATACAACAATAGAAGATCAGGGTGGGAATGAGGGAAATGAGTTTAGAGTTTTTATTCGCTACCGTTCTCTGACAAAATGTTATCCTCTCCAGCTGACTCAGGAATCTTTCTAAGGGATTTTTTTTTTTAGTGAAACTATTTCAAATATGCTAAGAAGTACAGGCACTAACATAACTAGCCGGTGGGCCCCTCACACAGCTCTATCGAAAGGGAAGGCTAATGATAAATGTTGGTGACGATGTGGAGAAACTGGAATCCTTGTATGTTTTGCTGGGAATGTCAACTGGTTCAGCCACTTAGGAAAACCGTGTGGCAGTTCCTCAAAAAGATAAACCTAGAGTTACCCTGTGGCCAGCAATTCCTCTCCAAGAGAAATGAAAACATGAACATGCAAAAACTTGTAAACGCATGTTTGTAGCAGTACTGTTCACAATAACCAAAAGGTAGAAAGAACCCAAATATCCATCAGCTGATGAATGGATAAACACAATGTGGTCCATCCACAGTATGGATTCTTATTCAGCCATATAAAGGAATGAGGCCTTTGGCTGCCATCTTTGCCATGTCTTCTCATAAGACTTTTAGAATCAAGTGATTCCTGGCCAAGAAACAAAAACAGAATCGTCCCATTCCTCAATGGATTCAAATGAACACTGGCAGTAAAATCAGGTACAACTCCAAGAGACACTGGAGAAGAACCAAGCTGGGTCTGTAAGGAGTGGCACATGAGGGCACACATGTTTCTGTATCAAGTTCACTAGCACCTTCAAGTTGAAAACATCCCCCTTTTTGAACAGCTGGGACTTATTTTATTGGGGAAAAACCTGGTTTATCTTTGTTTTTATGCTTCTGTATAAATAAACTGGTTCAGTAATAAGTATGTGAGGCCTTTTGTTTGGGAGAAAAAAAAAGGAATGAAGTTCTGAGATCTGCTACAACATGGAGGAACGATGAAGACGTCGGGTTGAGTGAAAGACACAGATCACATATCCCATGATTCCATTTACATGAAATTCCCAGGTGGGTGGGAAACAGCTGGGATTGGAGATTTTTGCTAATTGGAAGGGAGAGGCAGTTATACAAAGAGAGAAGAAAGGATTCTGGGGCAGGGATGGTAGGAGAGGAGTCAGGCCACAGCCCTGCAGCCTGGCAGCCTGGTCTGGACCCCGCATGCACTGTACCCAACTCCTTTCCTGGCACCCCCACTCCTGGGGGTGGGGTGCAGGGTAGGGTCACTGGAGTCTTGGACCACGAGAAATCCCAAGCTCTGGCTGCCCAGTGAGCGACGCAGCCCCAGCTCAAAGTCCCCGCTCACTCACCCAATGCCTCTGATAGACTTGATGTAGAGGCTCAGCTGCAGTTTCACGGAGCAGTTCATGGGGATCCCTGTGACCTGCAGCCACAAACACACAGTGAGGGGACTGGCCTCCCTCGTGCTCCAGGGATCCCTTCAGACCCCCTCCCACATCTCCTCTCCAGAGGGCAGGCTTCCCAGCTTTACAGGCCCAATGGGGCTGGCTTTTATCTGCCCTAAGACAAAGCAAGGGGTTGTCTTAGAAATGGTACGCACACAGCAACTGGGATCCCCACTATTGATTCTATGCCTTGACAGGTAAACACACACAGCCCCAGCAGCTCTAGTGCCCACAGCCTTGCCGGAGCCTTCTAGAAATGGGAATGGAAAAACCCAACTCTTTTCATCTGTCCTGTTAAGGCAACCTTTCCCAAAGAGTGGAATGATATTTTTAGGTGACCTCGCCCACCTCCACATTAAATAATATGGGATTTCATACTGAGAAAGCCACGCCCTTCTCAGTTCATTTCCTACTTTTCCTGATCATCCCGAAGGGAAAGTCTCTGTCAGGAGCTTGGCCTCACCTTGAACACTGCTCTAAGGCACCTACACCCAAGCTCCATTTTTAGCTGAACGGACAGGCCTTGGGCTCAGCACCAATGGGGGACCACAGCATTTTAAGTAGAGCCTAACAACATTTTTCCCCTTATGTTTATTTTTATTGTTGCTTTCCTTTTTTCTTTCCTCTTTTTTTTGGAAAATTTTTAAATAGCCTATTTAGGGTAATGATATAAAGCTTCCTTGATGCAGAAATTTATTTAAGAAAAAGCAATAAGTAAGTAACAGGAGTTACTTACTTATGAGTAAAGGCAGGGAGACGGCACTGGAATAAGGTCTGGAGGTCAGAGTGGAAAGGCCCCTGGCCCCTAGGTTGGAGGTCTGAAGACCATGATGGCTGCTGATTAGCTGAGCCCTGTTTGCTCACCTACAAAATGGCCAGCACGGCCGGCCCTTCAGGTCCCTGTGCCCAGGGGAGTTGGCCAAAGGCTGGGCTCCCATGGCCGGAAGGAGAGTTTGGACTTGAGACCTCTGGTTGGATGAGAGTGAGGTCACTGAGGGCAGGAGAGAGCTCACCTGGCAGGCCCAAGGCTGCACTCCTTGGAAAGGCCTCGGCTGGCCCCTGGGAACCTGGGTTTCGGGAGGGTCCCACCACTCCCTGACTGGGAAGAGTGGCTGGCTCCCTGTGCACCACTGCTTGTGACACAGTGTGCTCTATGCTGAGCACCTGCTTCCCCTCCGGGCCTGGAACTCTGGTACACGCCAGGCAGAGGGGGCAACATGAGCAGCTCCCAATGCCAACCCTGGGCACGGAGTCTCTCGTGGCTTCCCTGGGAGCCAGCGTTTCCATGTGCTGACCTAGCTCATTGCGGGAGGCATCGAGCACATCCTGTGTGACTCCCCTGGGAGAGACTCTGGGGGGCTAAGCCTGGGCTCCTGGGATGCCCTCCACGTGCCTTCTCCCTTGCTGACTCCTTTCTGGCAGAAGTCAGAGCCGTGGGTGCGACTACATGCTGAGTCCTGGGAGTCCTGATAGGCTGCCGTCATATTGGGGGTGAGGTTGGGGACCCCGACACAACCCACCAGCCTTTTCCCTTCTCCAGAACAGCGCTCCACATTCTGGGGTGTCCCCTCAGGCCACTCACTCCCTTTCCCAATCCCTCTTGGCCGGTCCTTCCAGCTCTCATCAGGCCTCACCTGTTCCACACTCCCAGAGGGCAAAAATGTGGGCCTACAAGCCCACTCCTAACCTCCGCTCCCAGTTTCAGGAGCAGAAAAGTGGCCACCACAAAGAGGTGGCTTCCGAGAGGCACTGGGTGTTCGGGGCTAATGCCAGATAGGTAGCACACAGCTCTCATAAAATAAAATAAAATTCAAAGCCTCTTCCTCTCCGTGTCTGCAGAGAAGCAGAAGGAGCCAACTTAACTCCCTGTTTCCCGATGTGGGGGAATAAAGAAAATCCACGCCCGAAAGTAACAGCGAGAGCAGGGAAGGTTCACAGTGGAACCTCCTGAAAGCCAGCAGAGAGTGGCGGTAAAGTAAATTAGCCCAAAAGAGAGAAGGTGGAGTGCCGAGGGGGTGGGGGTGGTTCCTGTCAGTAGCCAGGAGAGTCGGGGGACAGCAGGGCAAAGGAAAACGCAGTTGAACAGCGTCACGCAGAACTCTGAAAAAGCCCGTGGCAGGAGGAGGCAGGCGTCCACTGAGGAGACAGGAACCCATGGACTTTTTTAATCAATAGTGGAAGTTACTGACTTGAACCGATGACATTTTACAGACAGGACACAGAGGAACAAAGAAGACATAACACGGGGAGGGCCACACATGGGGTCTGACACGCTCCTGGCCGCCGCCTGCAGACTGAATGTCACGGGACAAACTCCCTCAAACCTACTTATCTACAAGATTGTCCCAGCTCAGACTATCTACAAGAGGTACCCGGGCACAGAGAGCTGCCTCTGGCTCATTTGCAGGAGACCTACCAGGCAGATAACTCTTAATTAATTTACTGTCTTATGGCCCTTTTATAGAGTCAATTCCCTTATAAAGAGATAATAGAAATCCTTGAACTATGGAGTCAGGGTAAAGTCGGGACCTTTGATGGCTTCATGTTCTAGAAGCTATCGATGCCAAGGAAACCAGGCCTCCCTCCAGCCCAGCCCTGGAACAGCGCTGCCCTGGGGGAGATGAAGGAGTCTCATGTGTGCTAGTCCACCTCCCCCGCAGGGACTCACCGGGTGCAGGTCCAGGAACAAGGCATGTTTTTCTGGGTCGGGCTGGAGGCCGAGCACCGCCTCTGCCAGAACTGGGTCCGCGTTGTAGAAGTGAGGATGAGACAGAAACAAGGGCGCATCTGGGAGGAGAGAGGCAGAGAGGGGGCATCAGGCCAGGGCAGCCCGTTAGCCCGCCTGGGTACGGCATGGAGCCACTGCCTGCAGTGTGCCACCATGGTGGAGCTGGGATGCAAGACGGGGAGGACTGTGCAATTACACCCTCACTCATCCTGTAAAAACTTCTCGGGCGTCCAAGAGGTGTCAGGCACTGGGGACACAGCATGCGACAAGCTCTGAGGTGGAGGAATGGTGAAGTGGGAGCCGTTGATTCTGGTGGGAGAGCTCAAAGGAGAGAAGAGAAGACAGTCCGAAAGATGGCAGGCAGTGTCAAGAAACGGCATTCTAGGTGGGAGGGCTGGCAGGAGCTGCGGTTGGAAGACGCCTGGTGCACTGGGTGGGTGAAGAGGAATTAAAGGAGTTGAGGACAGAAAGGTAAGTCGAGGCCAGCTGTGAGCCTGGGGAGGTGGGGAGTGGGCTCTCCAGTGCCAGGCCAAGCAGCCAGGCCGTCTTCCGCAAGCAACGAGCCCAGATGCTCAGGTGTGCACACCTGCTGGCAGGCCTCCCTAATGTCCAGGAGAGAGGAAGACACACATCCTGGGCTCCTTCTCTCCCAGAAGCCACTGTGCAGGACTGACACCGAAGTGGGTGAGCCGGGGCAGGCTGCGACCCCTTTGAAGGAGAAAGGTGCTCAGATGTGGAGGATGAACCTCCCATCACCTGCCCAAGCAAAGTCAGTGCCAAACTCACCCCCACATGCTCAGGGCCAAGCACAACAAAGAAAAGAATGAGCTCCCTCCTCAGAAGTCCACGAGGACTCAAAACAGGCAACGGCACAGACATGGAAAGCAGACTGGTGGCTGCCAGGGGGTGGGGTGAGGGTGGGGAGGGGTGGCTTAGTGGGTCTGGGGTCTCTTTCTGGGTGATGAAAATCTTCTGGAACTAGATAATGGTGGTGATTGTATAACTCTGTGAAGTTCCTAAATGCCAGTGAATTGTTCACTTTAAAATGGTTGGTTTTATGTTTGATGAATTTCATCTTAATAAAAAACAAATCAAAAAAAACAAAACACAAAAAACACAAAAACTTAGGAGGTCTCCCTCCCTCAATCACCAGCCCCTCCTTTGCCCCCAGCCAGGCAGTGGGGTTCATGCTTATGTGTATCTGGCTACTTCCAGTTTCTGGAATATTTCTGCTTTTCTTAGCAAAGCCAAGCATTGATTTGAAGTGAAAGCTGGGTGTTTATCACTGTCTGATTTCATTTTTCCCGGAGTCTTTTTCTGTCCTTTGCCTTAACATTTCTCGAGCATCGATCACTGATGCCAGGACCTCTTCAAGTCTGGCACATCCGGAGACTCCCTGCGCTGTTCCATGAGGTGCTTCTTGGAGCCACGTACCATCACTTTACTTCTGTAACTATGTTTTTAAAAAGAGCTTTTTAGCTTTCCTGTAATTGCCACAATTAGACAGTAAATAGGCGAATAAACACAACGGAAACCACAAAAATGTTGTAAATTCTAACTAGAGGCTGTCACCTGCCCAAGGTTGTCCCTGAGAGCCGTTCTTTCTCCTTCTGGACCTAGATGAAAGTGTTACAAAGGTGGCCAGGAGCCCTTGGCACCCACAGAGACGTTCTCCCAAAAGAAACCAGAAGGAGGGAAAGAAAATGGAACGGGGAAGCCCCCTCACCCTGAAAGTCAGTGTTATTCAAAGCCACACTCTTGGACCCTTTAAATTCGTCTTGAGCACCCCCCAGGGACAGTGTCCCACACTTTGGAAAACCCTGTTCCCCACTGTCCCATCTCAATGGCAGAAGGATACCGTTTTTACAGGTGACAAAGTTCTGCAGATGTGGGCAGCCCCCAAGCCAGATCCCTGTAGGTGAGACACTCAAACAAGCCCCATCACCTCCGACAGGAGGAGAAGGTAGAATGGACCAATTTGCCAACCCCTGCCCCTGCCACAGCACTTCAGTGGGCCTGGGTTTTGAACTGCGTGCATGCACGCACAAGCTTCTTTCCATTTTATTTCGAAACTGACAGAGACCTGCCCGGGCAATAAGTGGTAATTAATTTATAGCTTTATGGTGTATCTAACCACCCTTAACTGCCCAGGATCATCACATGTTATGATTAAAGGCCCTATCAGGCAAATCTGAGGTCTTTACACAGCAGGGAACTTTTATGCAACAGAGTTCTCTGCTTCCAAGAAACATGCAGAGCCCAGAAAGGGGCATGTGTGGACACTTCTTATCTTCAGACAAGATGTCGCAGAAATACAGACACATGTGCACCAAAAGACACGAACAGGGAGGTTCCTAGCAGCACGACAGTAATGGCCAAACAATGGAAGCTCAGAGGGCGATGAACAGCAGAAGGGAGAAGTAAATCAAGGTGTGTTGTCACCGCGAAAGACTGTACAGCAAGGAAGAAGATGCACAACCACCATCCATGACAACACGGAAAAATCTCATAAATGTGATGATGGGTGAAAGGAGCCACAAGAAGGAAAGGCAGTATGTACTCGGATTCTATCCATATACTGACCCCAAACCGGCAAAGCCTCACCCACAGACTTAGAGCCCAGGACAGTGACTGGGAAGGGGACATGGGGGTTTGGGGGGCTGGTGCTGTGCTGTTTCTTGATCTGGGAGTGGTCATATGGGTATGCTCAGTTTGTGAAAATTCAAACTGCACAACTGATACAGGCACTTCTCTGTATGTATGTTTATATGGAGGGCTTATATGTGTGTGTATACACACATATATGTATATAATCAGTCAAATTTGAAAACTTTAATTAAATACATATTTTTAAAAGCCCTAGCAGACTTTTGAAATTCTTTTGGCAGATATGCTCAGCTAAGGCAATTCAAACCTTGCCCCAAGTCCTCTCTTGAGGATGGATCTGTGTTGCTTCTGCCAGCTCAGCACCCACTCCCCCTTCTCCTAGCTCATGCACCCCGATTTGGGCGCTCCCCCTACTCTCAGCCATGTGCTGCAAGTGGTACTGGCCCCACCTACAGGTCCAGGAGCAGGTGACACAAGCCTGGCCAATCAGCAAGTTCTGTCCTTGGCTGTGGTGACTGGTTCACAGCTGGGCATGTGATGCAAGGCAGACCAATCAGAGTGAATCCTGGGACTTTTGCTGGAATGAGGTGGATGGGGGGAGGCCCTTCGTGCAGGGCTCAGAGGTGTGAGGACTCGAGCATGGAGCCTTCACGGCCAGTTACGAGGGGAGAGCCCCTGGCAGGGAAGCCAGCCCAGAGGAAAACCAAGCTGGGACATGGAGGAAGACAGCTGCCGGACAGCACCTGAGCTCTGGCCCCTGCCTAAAACAAGGATCTGCCCTGGACGTTTTAGGGAATGAACTAGGAAGTGCCCTTTTTAGGCCTAAGTCAAGTTGTGTATGGCATCTGTCCTAACACGCTGGCTACAAGGTCTGGGTATCTACCCCCAACCCCCACCCTACAAGCAGAAATCCCTGTGGATGCCAGGGAAGAAATAATGAAACGAACAGAGAACAAGGGTAGGGTGGGCCAAACAAGGCCATGATGGGAGGTGGGCATTTCCAGGCCCTGTCCTCAAACACCCTCTGCCTCCAGAGGGCTCTGTTCTGCCTGACACTGAGGAAACCATCCAATCTGCTGACAGTCCTTCCTCCCACCCCCTGCTGCAAACCAGAGCTGCCCTCTGCCACTGGAAGATGTGATTTCCACCCAAGAGGTTCCCAAGGCAAACAAAGAGGGTTTGAATCCTCGGTGAGTATCCAGTAAGATAGTGTGTTGGCTTCCAGTTCTCCAGCCCTGCGACCTCGCTCACACCACAGCCTAGGGCCTCAATTCCCTAAACGCTTGCGCAGCCATATGTTCAATTATTTGATGAGTACACCGATGTGCTGGGCACGGTTCTGCAAGCCAAGGATATAGCAAAGAAAAAGACAAGGTAGCCCAGCCCAGCCATACGGAGTCACCATCCAGTGCAGAATGAAGACAATAAACAAGTAAAATGAAGTTCACAGTCAGCTATTTCAGGTCACAAGTGCCAAGAAAACCATGAAAAGATGATGCCAGGAAATCAGAGCCAGCTTCTTGAGGGAGGTGACATTCAAGCCGAGAATAAAAGAGGGTGAGAGAATGATCTGCCTGCACATCTGGGGAAAGGGCTCTCCAGGCAGGGGGAACAGCCAATCTACAGGCTCTGAGGTGGAACTGAACTTGACATGCTCTAGAATCAGGGAGAAGGCAGATGAGCTGAAGAGGAGTGGGTGGGGAGCATAGGAAGAAATGATGTCAGAGTGACCAGCAGCTCAAGGCCACAGTAGGCAGTTTGGGCTTCACTATACATGCAAAGGGGGCCTTTACGCATTTTAAGCAAAGGCTGGGGTGATGATCTGTGCTTTGCAAGATCCTTTGGGCTACTGTCTGGAGGAGCCCTGACCAACAAAACTTTCTAGAAGATGCAAAGAGTCCTCTGCACTGCCCAGTAAGCTAGCCACCGAACACACATGGCTACTGAGCATTTGAAATAGGTCTGATGCAGCTGAGGAAGTGCATTTCTCATTGCACTTAATTCAAATCAGCTTCATTTAAATCACCACATGAGCCCAGAAATGACCATACCAAATAGTCTGGGGAAGAACTGTGTGGCAGCAATCAGGCAACAGGGAGATGGATGGACAGGCTGGGGACTGGAGTCACCAGGTACCAGAGGATGGAGGCCTGGCCCACGAGGTGGCAGTGGGGATGGGAGGGAGGAAGGATGCAAGATTGTTGAAGGAAGTTGAGCCGTGGGGCCTGCCGATTGCTGGCCATGGGGGTGAGGAAGGGGATCAGTTAACACCCAAGTGTCTGAGTTGAGCAACAAGCAAAGATATCTCGGGGACTGACATGCAACCAAAAGACACAGGTGGCAGAGGCAACCTTGCCAGTACCGACTGTCACTCCCCACCAGGGAGCCCCACCCCCTGCCAACCAAGAGGATTTTATGTAACCATCGGCCCATCACCACTGTCTTTCCCAGGATGGGGTGAAGGGCAATCCCCCCAAGCCTCACTCCAACTTGGAATGGGCAGAATAATGCCCCCACCCACCAAAAACGGCCAGGTCCTAATCCCAGAATCTGTGAATATGTTAGTTTACATGGCAAGAGGGAATCACGTTGCAAATCATTAAAAGAGTGAGTCTCCTCAATTATCTGGGTGAGCCCAATGTAATAACAAGTGTCCTTAAAAGGGGAGGAGGGAGTCAGAAAAGGAGACATGAGAACAGAAGGGGCATCAGAGAGATGCAGAGGTGCTGGCTTTGGAGATGGAGGAAGGGGCCACAAGCCAAGAGATGTGGGCATCCCCAAGAAGCTGAAAAGGTAAGGAAGCGGATTCTCTATTAGAGCCTCCAGACGGAGTGTGGCCCGCCAACACCGAGATGGTAGCCCAGTGAGCCCTGAGAGATCACCCATCTGTGTTGTTTTAAACTACTAAATCAGTGGTAATTAATTATGGCAGCAATTAACACACCGGGCTTTTTTTTTTTTTTTTCCAAATTATCTTTCTGCTGCCCTCATTATCTCGAGCCTTATGGGATTATCAAGAGTTCAGAGGCTACAGATTAAGCAGACAGGGTGGGGCAAATGAGCCCCTCCTCACGCCCCACCCTCTCGCTGTCGGGTGGGGGAGGGGCAGCACATACTGACCCGACAGGTGGGGTGGGGGAGGGCGGCACGTACTGAACCGGCAGGTGCTGACATTCTGGATTCCCGACTCCCGGCACGGGCAGAAGCCTTCGTTAGGTGGGTAGACAGACCCGTTGGCAAACAAGGTGCTGGGGGCCACAAAGCGGTAGGTGGGGATGCCTTCAAACATCCCCGACTCCTTGTAGATCAGCTTCATGGACCTGCAGGGGAGAGTGGAGGTGAGGGACACCACCCAGAACCAGGTTCCACCGAGTGTTGCCCAAATTGGCCCACCTGTGCAGCCACGTCCCAGCTACAAGCCGCCATCATCTCTCACCCACCCAAACTACAACAGTCTCCTAACTGGGCTCCCTGCCTCTACCCTGCCTCCCCAGAATAGAATCCAGCACCCTGCAGTCAGCACTATTCACAACAGCTGGGATGACTGGATAAACAAGATGTGGTCTTGCCATGCAGTGGAGTATGACTCTGCCATGAAAAGGAATAAACACTGACTCATGTTACAAGGTGGGTGTTGAAAACATAATGCTGAGCAAGAGAAGCCAGACACAAAAGAACTGACATTGTACAATTCCACTTACACTGGAATTGTAACAAAACCTACTCCACCCACCTCCAGCTGAGCCCAAGTAAGAGCCAACATCCTCACCATGGCCCACAGGGGCCTACAGGGTCCAGCCCCTCCTCTGCTCGCCCCGTCACCCAGTTTGCATCCCAAGGGCCTCCGTGCTGCTCCTCAAATAAGCTCCTTCCTGCCTGCCCCAGGCCTGTGCATCTGCTGCCGGAATGTTCCTCTCCCCAGCCTTGCACATCAGACTTCAGTTCTTCCCTCAGGTCTTCGTGCAGCAGTCATCTCCTCAGGCAGCAGCAGGGCCACACGCACCCCTCACCTGATGCACCTCTGTTGTGGGCGGAACTGTGTCCCCCAAAAAGACCTCCTTTCCCCCAGTCCCTCAGCATGTGGCCTCATTTGGAAATAGGGTCTCGGCAGATGGAATTACTTAAATTAAGGTGAGGTCATTCTGGAGCAGGGCTGGCCCTTAGTCCAATACAAGGATGTTCTCATAAGACAGAAGAGACAGACAGACACGCCGGTGAGACGGCCACGAGAAGACGGAGCAGAGAGACCAGAGGGAGGCCGCCGCCAGCCAAGAAGCGCGACGAAGGCCGCCGACGCCCGAAGCCGGAAGGCGGGGGGACTCGCCACACGGGCTGGAGGGAACGGCCCGCTGACGCCTCGGGCTCAGACTTCCTGCCTCCAGAGCCGGGACACCGTCAGTTGTGCTGCTGTGAGCCAGGCTGCGGTACTTGGTTACAGCAGCCCTGGGAAACCAAGACTTCGTCCACCCTGCCACCCCGCTGTACTCCACAAACAGGGTTTCTAAATTTGAATGAGGATCGCGGATCAGCACAGCGCAGGCCAACAGAGCAGCCACCAGACACTAGTGGAATTGAGCCCTTGAAAGGGGCTGGTGCAAATCGAGATGTGTTGTAGGAAGTACACTCCGGAGTTCCAAGACTTAACAAGGAAAAAACAATGGAAAATATCTCTTTAACAATGCTTTATATTGATTACATATATTTTGGGCATACTGGGTCAAATAAAATGTATTATGAAAATTTATTTCACCAGTTTCTTTTTACTTTTTAATGTGACAGCTAGAAAATTTTAACTTTACACATGTGGCTTGCATTCTATTTTTATTGGACAACACTGGATTAGACTATCGTATTACAACATTAAATTTCCTGATTTTGATAACTGTAATGTGGTTATATAATAAAATGTCCTTGGTTTTAGAAAACAGGTAAAGGTATATAAAGCACAGTATCTGAAACTTAGTCTCAAACGGTTCAGGAGAAAAGACACAAAGAGAGAGGTGGCGGGTAATGATAGAGCAAACGGGGCAAAACAGAACCAATGAGTACTTTTCTCTAAAGTTTAAAACTATATTCTAAAAATCTAAACACATGTAAAGCAAAAGCTCTTTCCTCTCTCTGACATTTCCTTTTACTTCTTTGCCTGACTCCCCACAACAGGACATAAGCTCCCCCAAAATAGGGACTGCCATGTCCCCCAGCATCTGAACACAGTAGGAGCTCCATAAAGGTTTGTTGAGGGAAAGCAGATGAAGTCAAGGTTCACATTAGTTCATCCCCATGTAAAGGATATTTCCAAGGTGACTGAAATGAAACCGAAGACACAGCCACATCCAGAGAAGTGGCTGGGCATCCCCCCATTACTCTCAGCCCACAGGCAGGGGCCACTGGAATTGCTGACCCCCAAGGAGCCCTGCAGCCCCAGAGAGCTGGAGAGCGAAGAGGCCACAGGTCAGTGATCTCGGTGTCTTGCCAACTGTGGGGGTTGAATGATGCCCCCATTCAACGTCTTAATCCTCTCTGTGGGTGGGAGCCCATTCTAGACAGGACCTCTTGAAGGTGTGAATTTTAGTTAAGATGTTGCCCAACCGATTGAGGTGAATCTTAATTTGGATTATTGGATGCCTTTAGAGCAGAAGAAATTCAGACATTGTCAGGGAAAGCCACAGGGCGGAGCTGGAAGCTGGAAGATGGAAGATAAAGGAGAGGACACCGCCACACGATGTGAAGCAGGGACACGAACCAAGGAACCCCAGGATTGCCGGCAGCTCACAACAGAATGTTATAGGCTTTGAGGGAGAGCACCGCCTTGCTGACACCTCGATTTCAGACTTCTTCTAGCTTCAAAGCCATGAGCCAAAAAATTCCCATTGTTTAAGCCAACCCATTGGGTGGTAATTTTCACATCAGCCTGGCAGACTAAGACTCCAGCCAAAATGCCAACCAGGGCAGCCAGCCAGCAGGCATAGGAAGGGAGCCCACAATCTGCCTTCATGTCACACCTCGGTCCTTTCCTGCCCACCAACACAACTGTCATGCCCCAAAACACTGCCAGCAGCCACTCTTTGGGTCTCTCAAAAGCATCAGCAGTTGGAGTTTGGCTCTTCATGACGTAACCAAAGAGAATTCAAGATGGCACTAGAAGGGCCAGGGAATCAACGACAAGCCAGCCCATTTTCCAGGTGCCACAAGCCATCGGGGAAGCAGGCCCCCGCTGCACAGGAGGCCCAGAACACCCCATGGGAGCCATTACCGGCAGGCCTCAGGGCTGTAGAATTCCAGCGAGGATCCAGGAGTCATAAATGGCGCCCACATTTGCCCGGCAGTTCCGTTAATCATGTTGCACTGGTCGGAATGCCAGTAGTTGACCTGCAGGGAAGCATTCAGACATGGCCAGTTAGGGAAGCCAAGTTCCCTGCAAAATGCTCTCAGGCATTTTGGCATTCCCCATGTCCAATGTGGAGCCTGAAATGGGCTTTGCCATTTAATCCCCAATACTCTTCCTCAACAGAAGCCAGACCGCTCGGGGAGATGATCCCGCAGAGCGGGCAGAGAGCAGGCTGGGAGCCAGATGTACAGAGTGGCGACCGCACCTTCCCGCACCCTAACTATTGATACTTGAGCATGTAACTTTGCTAAGAGTTCAGTTGCTTCATCTGTAAAATGGGTGTATAACCTGTAGCTCCCGACTGAACAGAGCAAGAGGTGCAGTGAGCAGGTGAGTGGGAAGTAGGATGTGGGTATCCTTGTCCTTCACCACTGAAGTCTATGGACACTTCCTAAATGCAGATAAAGTTAGGAAATGGCATGGGAAGTAAAATATTTAAAATTGTGACAGTGGCCCCAGGAGGCCTCAAGACGGAAACTCTCAGAGTAGCTGCCTCTGGGGAGTGAGACCTGGAGGAGACACAGCCCACTTTCCCCTTCTGCTCTTCTGTCCACTGGACTTTTTAAAAACCACGTGCACGTGTATGCTTCCATATTTTTACAACCAGCCCAAAGGAATGGACAGACGAATGATAAGGAAGATGCAGTACATCCAGCTGCTGCCGACTGTGGGGAGAGACGCTCTGCTGGCCACGGAGCAGAGCTCCCCTCTCACAGCTGCCCCGGAGCCTCTCATTTGCACCTTCGGAGGGGAGTGCGGTTCTGTGCGGAGGGCAGCCCTCACCAGGGAGGCACGGTCACAAGTCCCAAGAGCCACGGAGCAAAGGTGATATTCGCTTGCCAGCCCTGAGTCAGAAGGGGAAGGGAAGCCAGGGTGCCGGGGCTTCTCATGCAGGTGGATGATTCTGCAGGAGGCCAGGGTTTGCGGGGGCTTGGAGCCTAAGACAGAGACGGGACCACCCGGGGTGAACCTGGAGGGCCCTGGAGCCCTCTGCTAATATCCAGCATGTTATCCAGGACATTTTTAATCTACTGACGAAAATCAACTCCTGAGAAGTTATTTGCATCAACAAAAGGAATGAGCAGCTTCATTAAAATTAAGCTAGACACGTCCTCAAAAAGTCAAACAGAATTTCAGCATATGACCCGGCAATCCCACTTCTAGGTATATACCCCAAAGAAGTGAAAACACAGACTTGAACAGATGCTGTACGGCAATGTTCATAGCAGAGTTATTCACAACAGCCAAAGGCTACACAACCCAAGTGTCCATTAACAGATGAACTAATAAACAAAGTGTACACACACACAAAATAGAACATTACTCAGTTGTAAAAGAAATGAAATTCTGGTACACATCACCACATTGATGAATCTTGAAGACATTATGCTGAGTGAAAGAAGCCAGTCACAAAAGGACAAATACCGTGTAACTCCACTTTACATGAAACAGCCAGACCAGGCAAATCCACAGACACAGAGAGGAGATGAGGGCTTCCCAGGCGCTGGGGGAGGGGGGCGGGGAGGGACTGCTTACGGGGACAGAGCTCCTGGTGGGGCGATGAAAGAGGGCTGGTCACGGATGCTGGTGATGGTGACACAACACTGTGAACTGTGAATGTAATTCAGCCACTGAACTGGACATTGAAAAATGGTTACAATAAAAAATTTGGAGTCATTTGTTAAATTTCTTATTGTGGCTAACATATAACAAGATATTTTACATTGTATGTTACCACGATAAAAATAATAATAATAAACAAACACCTAACCACACAGGATTTTAATAGTATCCCCCAGAATGGTTATTAACGGCTCCAGAGAGTGATCTCACCACCCCAGGCGCTGACCCCGGCCCTCCAGGTCCCCGCAGATGTGGGAGCAGTTTCCTCGGGGTGAGTGACACCACTGCATGGTCTTTTTCATGCAGATTGAAAAAACGCCACTGTGGTGAAAAAAGCAAATTGCAAAACCAGACACATAGCATAACTTCATTATGTTCAATGAAGCAAAAACAAATTTTTTTTAAAGTCATATTTCTAGTGTGTAATGGCTAAAAATAGACAGGAAGAATACACCCCAAAAGCTAAGTGTGGGTTTCCTCTGTGGCTGGAGCTGAGAGTGGTATGAAGAGGGACTTGCTCTTCATATTCAAATGACTCTTTTCGTTTATTCTTTAATGTCAGCATCTTTGTGCATTTCAGAACGTTGTAAACCGAGAACCAAAGGAAGGAAGCCCTTGGCTCCCAGCACCCACCAGGAGCTCACCCAAGAGGCTTGCCAAGCCCCCACGCACCGCAGGTCGGCATCCAGAGAGCCTCCAGAACCAAGAGCTCCCTGGGCCTCTACCACAGGCAGAGCCCCAACTCTGACAGCGTCTCTCCCCGCAGGCCCAGTGTTGGGACAGATGCGACTTTGCCTTCCTGAGTTTGGTGAGAAAGAAGCCCCTGGCCCTCACCTTGCTGAGGCCGTTCCACTTGTCCACCAGGTGGATCCTGCTGAAGTCTCTGACCCCCGTGAACACGGTGAAGAGCCCGGAATGGGAGTTGTTAAGCTGCAGACAACCGCAGAGAACATCGTCACTAAAGGCTCGGGACGGGGACCAGGGACCCTCAACCTGGCTGTGCGCCCCTCCACCAGGAGGCAGGGAGCTCCTCTGTCTCACTCACTGCTGCACCCCCGTGTCTGAGGACAAGAAGAGAAGGTTTTGGGGGCCTCCTTGTCAGGACACTGCTGATTACAGCGGGCTGGATGGAGCATCCTGCCTTCCCTTCCCAACGCAAGGAGGGTCTGTTTCTCCTCTCAGTTATAGCAGAGGCTCCCACCCCCACCCCAACAACATAAATAAAGCATGGCCATGCGACCTCATCGGTCAGTAAGAAAGCAGCAGCAGTGGCATGTCACTTTCAGCGGAAGCATCAGGAGGCAGTAATTCATCGTGCTCTTTGCCGCTGCTGCAGATGAGCACAGCCCAAAGAGAGGGTTATGTTGGAGCAACCCACAGGGCTCATTAAAACCTGTGGTTGAAGGAGCCTAGGTCAGGAGTCAGAGGTCATGGATCTAACCTTATATGGACCAGTTCTTGGCTCAGGAGCTCAATAAATGACCTACGTGGTTACCCAGGATCGGGATTAAGAAAGAGGTGGCAGCTCAGAGCAATACTGTAGCTGACATTTGTGATCTGTCTCCCCAGCATCCATTCCCCCTTCTTCTAGAAGCAGCCTCTGATTTTCTAAGCCAAGCCCCAGTCATATCATTTGGGCCCTGATCAAGCTGCACCTGAATCCATCCCTATTTTGCTTAGGATGGTATATGTTCAGTTTCCTGACATTTCCAACCCAGAGCCCCTGGACCCCCACCCATTGCCAGCCCCAAACAAGCTGGTGATCAGGCCACCAGGCTGTGTCAAAGGAGGACAAGACACAGGCCTTGAATTCTGGCTTCTCATGGGGCCACACTTACCTCGGCAAACAACCCGAACTTGCTGCTGAAGGGGAGCGTGCCTGGGAGGTACTTATTGATGAGGTTCACAAGGGGGTCCTCGTAGCCCCACATGATCTCGCCAACGGTGCGGTTCATGAAGGCGCGTTCGCCAAGGGAGCTTAACGTCATGGTCAAGAGCAGCTTCAGGGCAAAGGGCTTATTCTCCATCATCATCGCCGCGCCCTGCAGAGAGGGGTGGATGCTGCACTGGGGGGCCGGGCACAGTGGACCCATGCCCCAAACCGCAAGCCAGGCCTTACAGCGGGGAGCATGTTCAAGCGAGCATTCAACATCGGGGTGAGGTGCCCAGGATGGACATGGGGGGTCTGGGTCTCCAGAACTATCCCCTGGTCCTTTGGTAACAGATCACCATTGGCTCTTGAGAACAACCTGCCCTCACCCCCGAGATTCAGGGTAAGTTACTCCCACCCCCAGTTCCAGAGGAGGGTAGAGGGGATGGGAGAGTGCAAAGCTATAGCCACCCCGAGGGGCAGGCCTGCCAGAGAACGGACCCAACACAGATCTAGGCAACCCCATCTGCATCCTGGATTAAGCCATACCTGAAACCAGCTCATCTGCTGCCCTTTCAGCAACGTGAGCCCATAGATTCCCTTTTTGTTTAAGCCAATTTGGAGCAGGTTTTAGTGTCACTTGTAACCAAGAGTCTTAATGGAGACTTGATTCTACTTCCTTATTGCCTCTTCCCAAACACCAAGAGTTCCAAACATAGGTCCATTCTACCCAATATCTGGGTATTGGGAATGGAAATTTTTTTTTTTTCAATTTTTGCTTTCCTTTGGAGACAATGTTTGACTCCTGCTTTGTTTTGTTTTGTTTTGTTTTGTTGAGTCAACTCATCCAGAAGTCAATTGCTACCACCAAGGAGCACCACCAGGGTTTCCTAAAAAAAACAGGCTATGAAGGCTTGGTTCCATGGGGATATAACAGAGTGTCCTTAACTCATAATTTCTTAAAAGGTAATATAAAATTTTGTGCCTTTTTAAAAAAGGCACAAAAGGACATAAAATAAACCATCAGCCCCTCTCCAACCTCTGCCCTCCTCTCCTCGTTCTCCTCCCCAGAAGGAGCAACTGCTACTGGTTCCTCGGGTCTTCCAGAGATATCTACACCAGGAGATCGCAAACTCTGGCCCACAGGCCACAGCTGGCCTATAAGAGGCATGACTACACGCTGGGCCTTGGGAGTCCTCCTAGCAAGTCATCAAACCTGGGATGGCCCTGGGGACCCCCGACGCCCGCAGGAAACCGTCAGTAAATGCCGGCTGCTCAGAACAGGCTTGTCCGCACCCTCTCCACCACATGGGGCAGCGATGACGTGGCCCGTGGTGCCCAGTCCAGTCCCTCACTTTGGGCCTTGCTTTTTGGAGATGTCCGATTGGGAAACAAACGACAATGACTTTAGCCAATATTTCCAAGCCATGCACAGGCAAGCACGCCTGAGAAACTCAAAATTCACCAGGGGCAGTAGAGAGAGCACTGGACTGAGAGTCCAGACCTGCAGAGCTGCTGCTGGGCCCGAAGGTCACCGCAGGGGGCTGCCCCAAGGGAGGATCAGGTAGGAAGGAGACAAGGTGTGAGGACAGCAGGGGGACCACAGAGGCAACCTCACCAAGACCAGGATGTTGGGCATGATGATGTAGTCGCTCTCCAAGCCACGGGATCTGGCGGGGTCGAACTGGAAGCTGCGGTACTCGAGGAAGGACACGGTGTCGTTGTCGTTGAAGGTGATATTGCTCTTGTGCCTGAACTCTCTGTGGGAAGGGAAACTGGCGGGAGTCCCCAGCATCATGCCGCAACGGCAGCCTGGAAGCCGCGGGGCCACCCCCAGACTACCTGGAGGGGCCCTGGAATGCCCATGGGCATCTCCCACCCAAAGGCAGGAAGCTGAGCTCAGCCACCTCTACCAAGCCTGTCCCTCCTGCTGTCTGCCCATCACTGGACCTGGCGCCACAGTCCAGCCAGCGTTGCTCCTGCCCTCCTCGCCAACCACGACCAATCTCTCCACAAGTTTCAGAGCCACCCCCCTCCTCCTTGACCCTAGTCAAGCCACCACCATCCCTGGCCAAGATGGGGTGAGCCCACCAGGTTCCTCCGATGTGTCCCCGCTCTTTTATGGGGAGGCAGTATAGCACAGTGGTTAGGAACATGACCTCTGGAGCCAGGTGGCTGCAGTGCAAAGCCTGCCTCCCATCCCACAGTTTTACTACCTGTGCCTCAGTGTCCCCATCCATGAAATGGGAATAACACTAACATGCCGTTAGCAAGCAGCATGTACAGAGCGCTTACCACATGCCAGAGGGCTTCACCCCAACTCTCTCATTCAACCCTCAGAGCCACCCCATGGTGAGTACTGTTATCCCCATTTTACAGATGGGGAAACTGAGGCCCACAATCAGAGAGCTAGTGAGTGGCAAAGCCACATTTCCAACCCAGGTGGTCACTCTCCAGAGTCCATGGTCCCAACCACAGAGCACTGGACAGGGAGAAGTAGTGTGACCTTAGACAAGCCCTTCTACCTCTCCAGGACTCAGTTTCCCCATCTGTAAAATGGGGGAATAATGCTCCCTACCTCACTAGGTTGTTGCATCCAAAAAGAGGAGCAAGGTGAGGGTGCCTAGGAAACCCGAAGACTGGCGGTGATGCCACCAGCCCCTGGGCTTTGTGCCCAAGGGGGATCCTTAGTCTAGGCTCCTGCCTCAGGGCCTTTGCACAGCTGTCCCCTGCCTGCAACAGCTTTCCCGAGGTCCCTGAATGGCTTCCTCCCTCCCCACTCAGGTCTCCTTATCAGAGAGGCCCACTCTGGTCATCTCCTCTAAAAGCCTACATGCTCCCCACCCTCCCTCACCCCTGCCTCTCCTTTACTGCTCTCTTACTAGCACTGAATGCTAACCTATGATTCTACTGATTCATCTTCATCCAAATCCCCCAACTCGACCGCAAGCACCCCAGGGTAGGCTTTTGCCCATTTTGTCCACTGTTGGGTCCTCTGTGCCTAGAACAGTAGCCAGCACCTAGCAGGTGTTTAATATTCATTTGTCGAATGAATGAGTGAACAAGTGAATGAGTGAGTGAGTGAATGAATGAATGAATGTGTGAATGCATGCTATCGACTCTGACCAAACTTTCTGCCCCCAAGCCTCAAATACATATATTGAGTTTTCATCCCAGTTCCCCAGAACCCACCTGAGCCTCTCAAACAGCTGGAACATTCCCCAACCGTCCCATTCCCAGGAAAGCCAGGGCGGGCTCAGTCACCCCTCAGGATGCTCCTGGCTCCACCAACCACAGCTAAAGGTCTGGAGGCTGGGCTCCAGCCCGCACCTACAAATCATGCCCAAGTGCTGGAGGGCAAGCCGGAGGGCCTCCCTGAGCCTGGATTCCTTCGCCTATAAAACAGGAGTGATAATGTGGGGGGCTGTGTGAGGACTCCATGAGGAAGGAACATAATAAAAAGGGATAACCCATTGTATTGGCATCCATCACATCCCAGAACACCATCTTCATTACTTGAGTATATCATTAGCTCACGTGAAGGAGCTGTTATGTGGTTGTTGTCAACCCCACTCGGCAGCGCAGAGGGGTAAAGTCACTTCCCAAGGCCACAGCCAAGTACATGACAAGGCCAGAAGGCAAAGTGACCTTGGGCACCCAGTCAGCACATTCCACAGACAGTGGGTCCTCCCTGTGCCAGCCCTTCCATGGTCCCCCCACCCAGGCCAGTCCCTGTCGAAAAACTTCCAGTGGCTTGGGCTGCCCTGCCGTGGCCCACCAGACCCATCTGTACAAGCTCCCCTCCCCGCAGCCCAGCTGTGCCCCCGCCTTGGTTCCTAAACACCCCTGCTCCTTCCCGCCTCCGAGCCTTGCCCGAGCAGTGCCCTCCACCCACATGCCCTGCCCTTGTGCCCAGCAATGTTTCATCATCTCGAGTCTGCATCTCATCTACACTTACTCGTCCTTTGGTCCTGTGCCCTCAGGAGGCAGACGGCATCTGTCTGTTCACCATTGTGTCCCCAGTGCCTGGCACTCAGTGAACACCCAGGAAATACTGGCTCAGAATAAAACTGTTCCTCCAAGACCTTTCACCACCACCTTCTGGGCTCCATGCCATCCCTCTCCGGCTCTTGTCCTCCAGAGTGCTGCCTAGGCCTGCAGCCTTGCCCTCTGGCCTCATCTCTTATCCTCACCCCAGCTCACTCTGCCCCAATCACACCGGTCTCCATGCTGCTCCTCAAACACACCACGCTCTTTCCAGCCCCAGGGCCTTGGCACACGCTGTCCTCATGGCCAGGACACTTCATCCCATGGCTCACTCTCTTGCACAGAAGGCCAGAAGGCCTTGCCAGGTCACTGTTCCTAAGATAGACATACACGCAGGTACACACAGGTATACACACACACAGACCATCCCCTTACCCTGTTGGATTTTTCTTTACAGCACTTAATACTCACCATCTGCCATCACATTCTACATTTATTTACTTATCATCTGTATCCCTCCAGCCCAAAATCTAAGTTCTGAGGCTGGAACATTTTCCATCTTGCTTCCTGTTAGGTACACAGCTTAGGCCAGCAGCTGGCATCCGGTAAGTGCACAATAAATATATGCTGAGTGAATAAATGACTGCAAGATGGATAATCAGGGTGGAAGCGTTAGACCCTGCAAGGGCTTGGGCTTGGAGAGCAGCTCCCGGCCTCCCTAGAGATCAGCCCTGGGTGTGCGTGCATGCATGTCCGTCTGTCTGCCTCACATACACACTCCCTGCACCCACATCCAAGCCTCCGTTGCCCCACCACTCCATAAAGAGCCTCTCAGGCACCACCACTTTCCCCGCCTCTGCCCCACCTCTGTGGGAACAGCCTCTGGGACTCGGCCCAGCAGCCCCGCCTCGTCTCCGCAGGCCCTGAGATCCAGCCCTCATCCTCACCTGTACACATAGGGCCCACGCTCCCGCACCTGCGGCTTCTCGCCCTTCAGGATCTCATTGGGGTTGATCACATCGAAGAAGTAGGCGGAGAGGTAGAACGGAACGGGGATCTCCTTCCACATGCTGAAGGACAGGCTGCTGGGGTCGATGCGCACGTTCTGCAGGGACAGGATGGGCATGCCTGGAAGGGGCACGTGGGGCGCCTGCCCACCATGCCCCGTGGCCCCCAGCAGCACTGCAGGGAGAAAGCCCTGGGCATAGGCTGCTCTAGAGCCTAAAGTCCACAGAATCAAAGGTAACACTAAAAGGTGTGACGGTCAGGCTGGGGTCACCTTGGCAGGGCCACGGCACCCCGTCCTTTAACCTATCGTTGCCCAGGGCTGCCATGAAGGTGTTCGGTCCACTGGTGAACATCTGCACTCACTCGGCTTTGACTAAAGGAGAGCACCTTGGAAGATGTGAGCAGCCTCATCCCAGCACCCGAACGGCCCTCTGAGCCAATGCTGAGGTTTCCCAGGTAAGAAGAAATCCTGCCTGTACACTGCAGTACCCACCCGGCCTGAGATCCCCGCCTGCCAGCGCCCTGCACACCCCAGGCCTGCCGGCCCCACAGCTGCACGGGCCAAGGCCTTAAAATAAAACACTTATCAGGGAACCACGGCAAACAGGGGCAGGGAGGAGGACACCCCATCTGTGCCAGTTTGAATGTATTATGTCCCCCAAAATGCCATTATCTTTGATGCAATCTTGTGTGGGCAGACATATTAGTGTTGATTAGATGGTAATTCTTTGGTTGAGTGTTTCCATGCAGATGCGACCCACCCAACTGTAGGTGTACTGGTTTGTATATATTATGTCCCCCAGAAAAAACCATGTTCTTTGATGCAATCTTGTGGGGGCAGACATAGTGGGGATTAAGTTGGAACATTTGGATTAGGTTGTTTCCATGGAAATGTGCCCCACCCAACTGTGGGTGATAACTCTGATTGGATAGTTTCCATGGAGGTGTGGCCCCGCACATTCAGCATGGGCCTTCATTAGTTTACTGGAACACTATATAAGCTCAGACAGAAGGAGCAAGCTTGCTACAGCCAAGAGGGACACTTTGAAGAATGCACAGAAGCTGAGAGAGTAGCTGCAGATGAGAGACAGTTTGAAGACAGCTGTTGAAAGCAGACTCTTGCTCCAGAGAAGCTAACAGAGGACAAACACCCCAAGAGCAACTAAGAGTGACATTTTTGAGGAACCGCCACCTAGAGAGGAACATCCTGGTTAAAACCCATTTTGAAACAAGAACTTTGGAGCAGACGCCAGCCATGAGCCTTCCCAGCTAACAGGTTTTCCGTACGCCGTTGGCCATCTTCCAGTGAAGGTACCCGATTGCTGATGTGTTTACCTTAGACACTTTATGGCCTTAAGACTGTAACTTTGTAACCAAATAAACCCCTTTTTATAAAAGCCAATCCATCTCAGGTGTTTTGCATTCCGGCAGCATTGGCAAACTAGAACAGGAGGTGATGACTCTAATTGGATAGCTACCATGGAGGTGCAGCTCTGCCCATTCAGCGTGGCCTTGATTAGTTCACTGGAGCTCCATAAAAGCTCAAACAGAAGGAGCGAGCTTGCTACAGCCAAGAGGGACACTCTGAAGAATGCACAGCAACTGAGAGAGGAGCTGCAGTTTACAGAGACATTTTGGAGACGGTCTTTGAAAGCAGACTTTTGCTCCGGAGAAGCTAAGAGAGGACAAACGCCCCAAGAGCAATGAGAGTGACATTTCGGAGAGAAGCTGCAGCCTAGAGAGGAACGTCCTGGGAGAAAGCCATTTTGAAACCAGAACTTGGAGCAGACGCCAGCCACGTGCCTTCCCAGCTAACAGAGGTTTTCCGTACGCCATTGGGCATCCTCCAGCAAAGGTACCCAATTGTTGATGCGTTATCTTAGACATTTTATGGCCTTAAGACTGTAACTGTGTAACCAAATAAACCCCCTTTATAAAAGCCAATATATTTCTGGTGTTTTGCATCCCCAAAGCATTAGCAAACTAGAACACCATCTGACAGAGGGCTGCTGTGCATTCCTGTAAGGGAATGCGGACTCCGCACAGCCAGATGAAGTCATTCATTCATTCACCCATTCACCCATTCACCCATTCATTCATTCATTCAACAAGCACTTACCACGTCAGGCTCTGTTCTAAGAACTGTGAATGGGACAGTGAACAAGACAGACCCAAATCCTCACCTTGCGGGGCTTATTTTCTAGTGGGGAAAAGTCAGATGTTCGACAATTAAGGTGAGATCTGTGCTAGATGACAGAGAGCGGAGAAAACAAAGCAGGGGTGGGGAAGAGGATTGCAAGTTTAAACAGGAAAGTCAGAAAGGTGAAATGTAAAAAAAAATAAACAAAAACCCAAAGCCAAAACAAACCAAAATAAAAACTAAAGGCAGAAAGGGAGGGAACCACATGGCTTCCAGGAGAGACGACTTCCTCATTAAAGAACAGCCAGTGCCAAGGCCCTGGGGCAATGCCCATAGGGCAGGGTTAGCTCTAAAAAGGAACCAGGCCCTGAGACGTGGCACCACCTGAATGGGCCTTGAAGGCATCTGTTGTGTAAAACAAGCCAGACATAAGAGGACAGATCCCATGTGATTCCACTTAACATGAAATATCTACAATAGGCAAAGTCATAGTGACAGGAAGTTGGTTAGAGGCTAACAGGGGCCAGGAGGAGGGGACATGGGGATCACAGCTTAATGGGGACAAAGTTTCTGTCTGGAGTGATGACAAAGTCTGGGTGATGGATGGTGGCGATGGCAGCACAACACTGTGAAGGTAATTAATGTCACTGAACTGTACACTTGGAAGTGGTTAGAGTGGGAAACTCTGTGTTGGAAACAGATTACCAGAATAAAAATTAAAAGCAAAAAAGGCCACGAGCCAGAGAGACGCTTAAAGGGATGCTGAGGCATGGCGGGGCAGCCGGTGGGGCCAGAGCAGAGCTCTGAGGGGCAGCAGTTCTGTATGAAAAGCCAGAAATGCAGACCTTTGTGTGAACTCTCCCCACTCATAAAGGTTGGCAATAACTTCATTTTCCTAAAAGGCCCAAGGAAAGGGGCCAGAAGCCAACTCCCCGGGTTTGCCTGCAACCCCTGCCTCCTCCTCCAGCTCTGCAGTCCTGTGTTGCAGGGAGGACCCCAATCTCACTGCAAACCCCACCCCACCCATCCCCACAGCACTCACAACCCTCACAGCTCAGGCCCAGTGGAGCAGCCGAGCCTGCCAGACAAATGCACGCAGCCAGACATCGCCAGGTGAGCGGGCCAGGGTGGCCCACGTCACCTTCCCCCTTCTTTTGAACGTGGCCTTCAGGACAAGGCCGGCCACGCCCACTGTTCCCAGAACAGTGAATCCACGGGCAGGAGCACTGGAGGAGGTAGAAGACCAGAGCTTGGTCTAGTCGGACCCACACAGCATTTAAATGAAGCAAAATTGAACTCACTGCCAAGAATTAAAAATTGTGGGATTTAATATAAAATCCAGATTTGTGGGTTCTCCTGAACAAAATCAGGAATCAGACTTGCCTTTGGTAAGCACGTCTTCCTACATGCTGGGAACAGCCGCCAGGGTCGGTTCATCTTTACAACCCAGACATCCAATAGGGGCAAATAAACATGACCAATAAACATAACATTGACAACAAAGTAACCAAATGGGCATTTCCCCAGCACGCAGTGTGCCAGGAATGGTCCACACGCTGTCTGCATCAGCACTGCACCAACTTCTTTGAAACTACCAATATTATTTTTGTTAACCCCACATAACAGATTAGGAAACTGAGGCACAAAGTTCCACGATGGAGGGAGATGCTGCCAATAAGCATTTAAGGGCATCAAGAGGGTCTGGGAAGATTTCCTGGAGGAGGGGGTGCGTGAGCTGGATCCAGAACGGCCCTGCCGTCTCTGCTAGATAAACACTGCATGAGTCCACTTACATGAAATATCTGGAATAAGCAAATTAGTAGAGTCAGAAAGCGGATTAGAGGTCACTGGGGATGTGGGGAGGGTGGAAGGAAGAATTGTTGTGGGGTGAATACGGGGTCTCTGAGTGATGAAAAGGTGGACAATAGCACAACATTGTAAATGTAACAAATGCCACTGAAGTGCACATTTAAAAATGGTTACGATGGCTATATGCTATGCAGCAAAATTAAAAAAAACAAACAAACAGAACTTTCCCTTCACAGCCTCCCTCCCCAGCCTCAAAGGTAGCAGGGCCCGGAGAAGCCTTCGGAATCCCCTTGAGCTTTCCACACCCACAGCCTGCTCATCGTCGTTTTGGGGATGAACTGAGGCCAAGCCTGAGAGTCGGCAGATAGAGCCATGTGTCTGTCTGTCCTTCCCACAGAAGGGTCTTCGGGACTATGGGTAGCACTGGAGCCCACCCCATTCATTCAGCACCCAACTGTGGGGGTCCTCAGTGGTCCCAGCCCTGCCCCTCCCAGCTGGGTAACCATGGATAAGTCACTGATCCTCCCTGGGCGTCAGTCTCCTCATCTGTTTAAAATGGGAATAACGATTGTGCCCACCATGTAGGGTGGTCATGAGGGTAAATCAAGCACACACAGGGAGAGCCTGGTGGGCCCGGGGGGTCTACAAGAGCAGTCTAGCAGCTGCCTGGCATGAAACAGCCCTTCCTCCTCTCCACCGACTTCCCTCCCCCGCCCCCTGCCCCAGTGGATGCTGGACTTTGCCCTGCTTTTGATCGGCAGGATAACTGTTTTTCAGTCACATCAGACCAGAGGCATCTGGGCCAAGCAGCTGATTAGATATCGGCACTGGAGAAGCTCACGGCCTTTCGCCTCACATTACCAAATCTGTACCCTACCCCTCCGCCTACCCCAAGGTCAGAGATCCAAAGGTCGAGGCCCTGGAACACAGAGACTGAGAGAGAGTGCCACAGGGGTACCTCCTGGACGCCACTCCCTCTCATCTGCCCAAACAGACCCCAGGAGGCCGTGCCTGGACAGTCAGGAAGGCTGCCTGGGGGAGGGATCTGACCTCCGAGAGGAGGTCTGCCAGGAAAAGAAGGGGAGGGCATTCCTTGCAGAGGACACAGTCTGGGCAAAGGCTGGGGGACCTTTAAGGGCACAACCTGCCTAAATGTCCATCAATAACAAATATGTGTTAAAAACAATGAAACACAAAAACAAACCAAACTGCTGTATAGCCATACAGTGGAAGGCCACTCAACAAGAAAAAGGAGCAACTACTTTTACATGCCCTCAAAAGCAGTATGCCAAGAGGCAAAAGCTAGACAACAAAAGGTATGTAGCTTCTATTTGGTCCCATTTATAGGACATTCTAGAAAAGGCAAAATGATAGGGACAGAAGTCAGGGCAGTGATTGCCAGGGGCTGGGGGTGGAAGGAGGCGACTGACTGCAAAGGGTCCTCAGGGGGCTGTCTGGGGGTGAAAGTGTTCCCTGTACTGACAGGAGCTGTCAGGCACGTGAGACGCAGCCACCTGACAAGACCTATCACCCTGCACACTTAGGTAAAAAGGACGAACATGGGGCTGAGTGAGCGAGAGACTCAAGCACAAAAGGCCACAGATTATCTGATTCCACTTCTATGAAATGTCCCACGAGGCAAAGCCAGAGAGACAGAGCAGGACGGGGGCTGGGGGGTGCGGGGGACTGCCGAGGGGTACGGGTTGCTTTACGGTGACGAAAATCAGGTGGTGCCAATGGCTCCATGACTCTGGTCCATGACTCTGGTTAACCTACCAACATGACTGAATTGTTTAAATGTGTGAAGTCTATGGCATATGAATTTCAAATTAATAAAAGCTTTTTTAAGAGGATGAAAGTCACTGTGTGTAAATTATTGTCTGTAAACAGACCTGGGTATGTCAGAAACAAGCACTATTCCTAAAAAAGGAATAAATGCTCACCCAATTGTGGAGAAGAAAAGAATTTATTCACGGTCTTGCAAGAACGGGCGCCCAACCAAAATGTGGAGGTTGGCGCACAGAACAATAGACCCAGCAGTATTTATTCCCTACACCTAACCGCAAGTCCCTCCCCTGTTTCTCCATTGGCTGGATACTCCAGAGGTTACATTCTATTCGACAAGCCTAACTAGCGCAGCAAATTTGAAACATGCAGCCTGCCCAAACTGGAAACATTTGAAATACATTTCCCTTGCAAATTTGCAACATTAGGAACCCTTGGGACAAATCTCCACCCCTGACTATAATGGTTATGCCCAGGCCTCTTTAGAGCCAGTCTGGGCTAGTTTGGTAACAAGTTATAAGGCTATTTTGGGAACCTCTACCCTGCGTCTCCACCTTGTAAGGATAGTAGATAGTGGGCGGATAAGCAGGGGGACTGACTGTGGATTACAGTTTGTCTTTTTAACCTTCTGCCAATTTCTTAACTGCCCCACCCTGCAAGGCACACCTATTCTGTGTGAAAGCAAAACTTAATTTCATTCTCACAGGTATAGAATATTTTTCCATTGCCTCAGAAAGTCCCCTCAGGCCCTCTGCAGCTGGTCTGGTTCCTATGTGGCTTCTTTTGCGCAAATTACTGTTTCTAAGAGTCATCTTTTTTTTTTTTTGCTGACAAGTTTCCCTTGTATTAATGGGCCAAATCAGTTGATGGACACTTGTGTAGCTTCCAGTTTGCGGCTATTCTGAACAAAGTTGCCAAGAACTCATAAAATCGCACACTTAAGATATATGCATTTTATTGTAAATTTTATTATTACTTAGTGGAGCTGATTTAAAACAAATACACAAAACTGTAAAGCACACACACATTCACACTTACAACTACAAAACACCCATGCATCAACGAGCTATATTTACTACTATGAAACAACCTCTAGAATATTTTGGATTAAAAAAAGCCAAGGGCATGTATTATTACCTTTAAAACACAATGCAGTGATCTTAGCTCAGGAGGGAGACACACAAGAATTCACCCTGCAGGGTCCCATTTGCCGGCAGTTCTAGAACAGGCACCGTCAGAGTACAGCAAAGGAAGTTAGAGGGGGAGGGGAAGGGGGCATGGCTGCGGGCTCCTGGGGAGGCCAGGAAGGTTCTGTTTGCTGACCAGGGAGCGGGCTGCACGGGGCTCCGTGCACCCCGTTCACCAAGGTGTTCCTGTTCAACAAGTGTGCTTTTCTATATGTACATTACACTTGTGAGAATTAGATTGAGTTTAGCTTTCACACAGGGTGGGGGCAGCTCAGGGGAATGGCAGAGGGTCAAGAAACCAAGCTATAATCAGCGGCTGGTCCTCCTGTTTATCTGCCCACTGTCCTTGCAAGGTGGAGATTGGGGGGGTGTAGAGGTTCCTTAAACAGCTTCATAAGTTGTTACCAAACTAGCTCAGACTGGCTCTGCAGCTCTCAAAGGAAAGAGGGGTGGAGACTTCTTTCAAATGTTCCAAGTTTGCACAGGAGACTTTTTTTCCAAATGTTTCCAATTTGGGCGGGCTGCATGTTTCAAATTTGCGCGGGCTAGTTAGGCTTGTTGAATAGAATGTAACCTGTGAAGTATCCAGCCAATGGAGAAACAGGGGAGGGACTTGGGGTTAGGTGTAGGGAACAAATACTGCTGGGTCTATTGTTCTGGGCGCCAATTCCCACATCTTGGGTGGGCGCCCCTTCTTCCAAGATCGTGAATAAATTCTTTTCTCCACAATCAGGTGAGCGTTTATTCCTTTTTAGGAATTGTGCTTGTTTCTCACACACTTCAATAGGAAGCTTTTGAAACTATAATGTAAAATTTTTAAAATGAGAGATTAACTGCAAATTAAAACAAAATACCTTTTCCCAATGACAGGCAAAAGCTAAGACACCTGGGAAAACCAAGGCATGGTGTGGAGCTGGGACCATGGGGTGCTGTGCCCGGCGGGGAGAGACCTGCTGCAGGATGAGGGGGTGCTCCCGTAAGAGGCTAAGGGCGTGGCACAGCCAGCCTTTGCAGGTCCTCTGCTCGCACCTGGCATGGAGCAGTGGCTTTCCAACACCAACTGTCATTATCGTGCTACCTGGGGTGACCAAGACAGAAGTTTCACAGAAGGACACCCACTGTTCCCTCCCGATGCGACTTCAACTCCACTGGCCAAACTCCTGCTCTGATATTCTCTTCTATTCCCCAATGGTTTCCAAATGCTGGTCCCCACCCACCCCAATGACTTCCCCCCCACTAACCAAGCACACTCCACAATTTGAAAATTCTGCCCTAGAGAAATTCCCAGGTGGGTGCAGGGAGCCTGCAAAAGAATTATCATTGGTCCCTCAAAGAGATAAACAGAATCACTACAGCAGTGAACAAAATAGACAAAAAGACCATCCTTTCTAAAGAAGCCCTTCCCCATCACAGTCTATCCATCACTCTCTTTTATTTTCCTGGATACCAATACTTGAAATTCTTACGTATTTGTTTCTAAGTCCCCCTCCCTGCTGCCAGGAATGTAGTCATGATAGACAGAGTTTGAGCAGCCACCTTGGGCCAGGAGGCAGCCTTGAGAACAGAAGTCATATGCAGAGGATGGTATGGGAAGAAAAATAGAAGAGAGGATTTCCCATGACTTCATGGAGCCACCCCACAGCCCCAGGTGGCTAGTCATCAGAGAAATGTCCGTTAAATCCACAACAAGATCCTACACCATAAACCAAAATGACTAAAATGAAAACAATCAACAATACAAAATGTTGGCAAGGACATGAACCAACCAGAATACCCACACACTGCTGGGGGAAGTGCAAGATGTTACAATCACTTTAGAAAACTGATTGGCTTATCTACTAAAGTTGAACACACTTTCCCTATAACGTAACAGCCCCATTCCTAACATTTATCCCAGAAAAATGAAAACACAGGGCCACACCAAGACTGTACACGAATGCTTTCAGCAGCTTTCCTCATAATAAGCCCAAGCTTCAGACAACACAAATGTCCATAAACAAGTGAAAGGAAAACACATGGCGGCATATTCACGCAACAGGATCTCCTGTTTCACACAGGGACACCAATGAACGGCAGGAGCATAAGGTTGTGCAGAAGCAGCACTACACTCAGCAGCACATGCCACGAATCCAGTTATGTGACATGCAAGAGAATGGGCAAAACGACTCAATGGTGACAGAACTGGGGGCAGTGGTGCCCTGGGGGGCTGCTGGGAGGGAGGGGCGCAGAGAGCCCTCTGTACCTCGCTCCAAGTGATCTTATGAGTGTGCACAGCTCTGCACAAATCCAACAGCCTGTGTGCTAAGCAGAGGCCCTCTCCTGCAGACACATTACAAAAATCCTCACGATGAGAGCTGAACACACCGTGGCCCATCAAATCCGCATTTCTGAAAGCTCTCTCCTGTCACCCGAGGGGCAGGGAAACTTTCCAGGAGGGTGCTGGGCAACCCGGGAGAGAGGAGGGGGCCGCTCCCAAAGGGGCTCTGACACTGTCATCACAACGAGCCCCTCCCGGCCACCTCAACGTCTGTCCCCCCACCCCTACCCCCATCTACTAGCAGTGGCCTGATTCAACTTCCTGTGCCTCGGTTTCCTCATCTGTAAAATGGGGATTAAAATGGGCTCTATCTCAACAGTGATAGCAGGACCCCCTGATCGTGATAAGTGGCACCTTACCTCTGGGGTCTTCCTCCCTGACCACATGACTTCGGGATAATCATGAAGGAAACAAGAGACAAACCCAAATGCGGGGCAGTCCCCACAATCCCTGCTCAGTCCTCCTCCAAACCATCCAGCTCACCAAAAGCGAGAAAAGCTGAGAAACTGCCCCTACCTATAGGAGCCTGTGGAGATGGGACAACCCAATGTAACGCGGGCTCCTGGATGGGATCTGGGATATTAGGGAAACACCAAGGAAATCTTCATAGACCGTACACTTCAGTCAATATTGGTTCATGAATTGTAATAAACGGAGCACAGCAACGCAAGATGGTACTTCCAGGGGACGCTAGGTGTGCGGTGTATGAGAACTCTCTGTACTAGCTTCACAATTTTTCTGTAAATCTAAAACTGTTCTAAAAAATAAAGTTCATTTAGAAAAAGTGGGACCAATCCGATAGGGCTTTGGTGAGGATCAAACCAGTGTTGAGCTGAGTCATATTAGAATTAGAGGGAAAAGAAAAAATGTGTACCCCACTTATAATTATTTCCAGAACATTAAGAGCCGAAAAAAATACTGAAAAATTAAAAAGGAGATGTATTAAAACTTAAGAAATGTTTAGGTTTAAATACTTTATTTACACCCAAAGCAGAATTTATTCCAATTTCACTCTCCTGGTTTTAATGGAAGCAAACTCACTGTGTGTGTTTCCTGTGGCTGTGTAACAAATACCACCAATGGAGAGGCTTAAAACAACACAAAGGTATCCCTTTACAGGTCTGGAAGTCAGAAGGCAAAAGGGGGACCTCACGGGGCTGAAACCAAGGTGTGGGCAGGGCTGCACTCCTTCCAGAAGCTCTGGGACAAACTGTTTCTTGCCTTTTCCATCTTCCAGGTCCTCCCACATTCCTGGGCTTGGGGCCCATGTCACCCCAACACTGGCTTCCTCCACCACGTCCCTCCCCTGCCTCTTCCCCCCTGCCCCACTTCCACAAGGGCCCCTGAGATCACACTGGCCCACGTGGGTCACCCACACCAATCTCCCCATCTAAGACCCCTGCATCTGAAAAGCCCCTTTGGTGGGTTGAGGGCTCATAGTCACAGGTTCCGGGAATTAGGCTGTAGGCATCTTTGAGGGGCTGTTATTCTGTATACCTCCCTGACTCAGAAACCCTGGGGTCCTCTTCCAACCAGACACATCCCGGCACTGGGCAGTGTGACATCTGCCCCCATGCCAACTCCCCATTCTTCCCCAGGCAGGGCCCCCTGGCCACCACACAAGCGTCCACCCTGCACAGACAGGGGGTCCCAGGTCCCCCACCCCCCGAAAGAGGCCCAGCTGTCCCCTTCAATGCCAAGCCCCACACACAGGATGGCATTGTCCACCCCACTTTTGTGAAACCTTTTATATTTGCAGCCTAAGCTGCCCAAAGAGAAACGCCTCACAGGGGCATCCCTGACGGGCAGGACCCACTCCAGGTGGCTTCTTTCAGGTGGCACAGTGGGGGGGGGGTGTCTTTGTTCTAGCAACTGGGACCTAGAGAGCAAGGGGCTGTGATGCTGGCCGCACCTCCAGACCTCCAAGAGCAAAGAAAACCCTGGCTTGGTGGGACAGAGGGTGGCAGAAGCACATCTGAGTCATCCATAAAGGAGGGAAAATCCAGGAGCCACCTGTGGATGGGCATGGCCCCGGGAAGACCCCATGGGCATCGGAAGAGCCCTGGAAGGCCAGCCTCCCCATCTCAGGGCAGCACTGGAACCCAGGGTCTCACCAAAAGCTTGCCTCAAGAGCCAGCACGAATCCCAGTCCCAGGCCACTAAATGCAGACACCCAAGATGTAAATATACCCAACAGAACCGACAGCAGGGCCTCCAACCAATCCTTGAGCACCAGATTTTGTCACAGCATTATTCACAAGAGCTGAAAGGTTTTGGAAGCAACTTAAGAATCCAGCAACTGACGAATGAATAAACACAGCGTGGTCTAGTCATGCAATGGAATATTATTCAGCCATTAAAAGGAATGAAGTTCGGATATATCTTCCAGCATGGCTGAACCTCAAAACGTTATGCTCAGTGAAAGACGCCAGGCATAAGAGGACAAATGTTGAATGATCCCACTTACATGAAATGTCCAGAACAAATTCACAGGTATACAAAGTAGACTAGAGGTTGCTGGGGGCTGGGGGAGGGGAATGGGGAGGGACTGCTCAGTGGCGGCAGTTTCTGTTCCAGGTGATAAAAGAAGTTCTGGAAATAAGGGTGATGGTCACACAATACTGTGAATGTACTTACTACCCTGACTTGTGCACTCAAAAAAAGGTTAAAATGGTGAATTCGGGTTATATGTATCTTACAATTAAAAAATGGAAAAAGATTTAAAAAAAAAAAAAAAAAGCCAGCAGGTTCCAACAGGACAGTCTCGGAGAGAGCAGAGGCAGCCAGGGGTTAGAGCAGGTCGAGGGCCTGGGGGCCCCAGGAAACTTCCTGGCTGGGCCAGGGCTAGGAAGCAGGTACGCTGGTGTCTATGCCTTGTGCTGACCACCAGGCCACACCCCTTCAGCCCCCCAAAAGGGACAGAGCAGCAAGGGGTTGCAGGCCTGGGAACTTCTGAACATCTGAGCAGCTTAGAAATGCATCACTACACTCTAGAATTATCTTGACAACAGCCACGTGGCCATGCTTGGGGCGCTGGATCTCCTCTGCACTGTTGTGTTATTGTCTGGTGTGCACCTGTTGGAGCCGTGGTTTGCAAAGTGGGACCCATGGGCTGGCAACATCAGCATCACCTGGAACTTGACAGGTATGGAAATTCCCAGGCACCACCTCAGACCTGCAGATCCAGACACTCAGGGGCTGGGGCCAGCAAGCTGTTTTAACCAACCCTCCACGTGCTCCGATGCATGGTAAAGTTTAAGCATTACTGTTGTAGAGGTGCTTACAGATGAAATGATGTCCAAATCACATGGGAAGAGGAATGCATGGGTTTCATGACTATGGGTGCAGCTGAGGGGCACACAGGAAATCATTACTCTCTTCTCTCTATTTTTATATATGTTTGAATGTTTCATAATAACAAGTTTTTAAAAATCACTTAAAACATCTACCCACCCCACCCCCAAATAAAACAATGAAAAAACACACAGACCAGATCTTCTGTCTTCCTGAGCAACTGCACAGTCAGCCCATGGGTCGGATCTGGCCAGCAGATGCATTTTGGACCACATAGTATTTTCAAAATAATGCAATGTGTTTTCAAGATGGTAAAATCAGTAGATCAATGACAGATTCCTGACTTCTTTTCAAAAACTGGGAGATGTACCAGCACTGAGCCTGCAACCCACAGGGGTGAGCCGCAGCTGCCACAGACCCCACCACCCCCTATTGCCTCACACTGGGCTTCTCCACTCGTTTAAGTGGCCTGCATGTCCCTTTCAGGCAGGCAAACAGGCAGCGTGTGATCCCTGTCCTATAGTAACACAGAATGCGAACACAGCAGTCATTCATTCTTTCATTCATTCCAACCCTACCCGAGCATCTAATCTGCTTAAAGTTGGTGCTTAGTGCCATGAGGGGCAAAATCAGTCAGACAGTGTTCCTGCCCTCGGGAAGCTGAACATGAAGCTAAGAGAGGACACGATATTCATAAATGACTCGGACACAGAGTAGGAAGAGTTCAGGGGCATCAGATGTACGTACTGACACACGTTGGCAAGCAACCAGAACACTCATGCTGCTGGGGGAGGCTCAATGGGTGCAACCACTCTGGAAGAGGCCATGCAGCATCTACTAAAGCAGCACACACCCTGCCCCAGTACCCCGTAAGCCCCTTCCTAAGACTACCCAACAGAAAGGAAAGCATATGTCTACACCAAGAGGCGGGCACGAATGTCCCAGCAGCTTTATTCCTAAGGGCCCCAAACTGGAAACGACCTAAACAGTACTCAACACACACTGGGTTATGGTCACCTAGGAACCTTCTTACAGCAACGAGAAAGGTCCACATACACCAAGGGTGGCTCGCACAAACCTAACGTCAAGCAAAAGAAGCCAGATGCAAGAGTGTCGACTGCGTGGTTTCCGCTGGCAGAGGTCAGGGTGGTGGTTACCCTTGGTGGTAGAGCAGCTGGAGAGGGATACAAAGGAGCTCAGGGAGCTGCTATTTCTTGACCTGGGTGCTGGTTGCTTCAGTGCATCAGCTGTGAACTTCCAGCACGTCCAATCCATGTCAGGCTCATGGAGGGGATGGCTGGCTTTACTGCGTACTCAACGTGGCCAAGCCAAGCACTAAACAAGTGTATGAAGCACATGTGGCAGACGCTGTCCACTGCCTACCCAAAGGTTATCTCTACCCTCTCTCACCCTATGACCCCTGCTACAGAACCCTGAGTTTCTAGTATTGGGAAGAAAGCCCTAAATCTCAGGGAACGTGGGCCCAGACTCCAGTCCAGGGGAGACCCTGCTCTGGCCAAAGAGAAGGGAGGGTAGGTCTATTGGGGGCTTCTGGGAAAAATTATTCTTACAACAAAAGAAACCTGGGTGGATCCCCTCCTATGCGCCATCCCTCTCTTCTGGCTTTGACTGATGTGTGAAAACATGATGCCCAGTGCTGTGGCAGCCATCTTGAGGCCATGAGGGCAAGGCCAAGTGAGTCACGAAACACTGACATTTAGAGCTCTTGAACAAGTCTGGAAACACCTACTACCTCCAGTCTCTTATTAAGTGTGATCATAAATGTCTATTATAGAAGCCACTTAGAGGCAAGTTTTATGTTACTTGCAGACCAAAGCATCCCATCCCATTCTTTGACTTAACCCTAACAATCACTCTTTGAGATAAGTAATGCTATTAGCATCATTTTACAGACGAGGAGACTAAGGCACAGAGAGATTAAACCACTCATCCAGATTAAACCCAGCAGTGGCAGAGGGCCTTGAACTTAGCCTGCAGCCTGTGCTCCACCCACTGGGTTCTACTGCCTCGTGAAGGCTTGCTGCTTGGGTGAACAGGTGAGCATCCCAGGGAGGTGAGGAGAATGCTGAAGGCACGTGCAGGTCTGCTTCCACGCCCCCAAGACCAATCAAGCACAATCTCACCCTCCACCTCCCAAATCAGGGCTTTCTGACCCCCAATTACGCCTCCACAATGGGATCTCCAGGCATCCCAAGTATATGTGCTCTTTTGCAAATGCAGTCTCCACCATGGCGGAGTCAAACCCTGCTTTCCCACAAAAGTGAGGTGGAATATGACTCTCCCTTCAAACTCCTTAACACCATCTCTACAAATAATAAAGTCAGTTGTTCTCCACCAGAACATTATTCCTCTCTACTCTTAGAATAGGGTTCAGCAAACTATGGCCATGGGCCAAATCCAGCCTGACGCCTGCTTCTATCAGCACACAGCCATTCTTAAACGGTTGGAAAAATGAAAAGAATACTACATCATGACACATAAAAATTGCATGAAATTCAAATTTCAATGACCATAAATGAGGTTTTCCTGGCACACAGGTGTGCATTTACGCATTGTCTGTGGCTGCTTTGATGCTGTGGCCACAGAGCTGAGCAGCTGAGGCAGAACTTGAGTGGCCTGCAAGGACGAAAAGGTTTACTCTCTTTCGCTTTACAGAGGAAGTTTGCTGATCCCAGGCCCAGACCATTCAGAAAGGGCCATCCCCCGCCATGGCAGCCCAGGGGGATCAGGAGGTAGGCTCCGAGGGTAGGGGACAGTGGAGACTCAGGTCCTGCTCTCCGCTGGCTGGCTCCACCTCAGTCTCCCCACCTGCCCCCTGGAGACCTGAAAGCCCTTCCTCCTACCCCAGGAGCACAGACAGAATCGATGCCCCAGGACACGGGTTGCTCTGAAGAAGGTACCCAGGTGTCAACACCACAGAGGGCTGTTGCTAAACGAGCATTCCTTGGCTGCCCGCTGGCCCAAGTTCAAGAACATGTCCCGAGGCTTGCCAAGGTCTTGTAAAGTGGGGCAGCGGCAGTCCAGTCATGTAGGAATCAGCAGCTCTGGGCTGCCTCCTGCAGCTTTTGCAAGAGGCTCAGGGTGTCGTCATTTCAATGTGGCCAGACTCCAATGGGCCCGCACCCTCATCTCTCACCTACAAAGCCACCAGAAGGGGCCGGCACCCACCCTCCTTCTAGATTAACCCGGCCGGGACGTTAAGACCAGGTTGACACCCCACACTCCCCGCCTGCTCCTGCTGTCCAGCCTTCCCTGTTCCGCTCTGACCCTTCTACCTTGGAGAAGGGCTCGCTCACCACGGCGCTCCTCACACAGGAAACCTAACAGCCAGCTTCGGTTTCTCTCCTGCCCTTGCCCCCCAGGCCAGCCCCCTGCTGCTTCTCCCCCAAAAAGAGATCTCAAGTCTCTTTATGTTTCTACTGCTCCATGCTGGGCCAAGCCACCACCCTCATTCCTGGACAGGCCGCCTCCCTGCTGGTCTCTCCCCTTCCACCCTGGCCCCCCAAAAATCCTTCCTCCCCACAGCAACCAGAAGGCTCTTCAGGCCTGAGTCAGATCCGGGCTCGCCCCTGCCCGTGACCCTCCAACGGCCTCCTTCCAAGGCCCCTGCCCGCCTCTCGCCTAGGATCCCCAAGCCCACTGGCCTGCTTCCTCTTCTCCAGTGCCGTAGCCCCTGCCCGCCCCTGCCCACCGCTGTCGGCAGTGCCACTCCCACTCTCCCTCCTCCTCAGCTCCAATGGCCCCTCCTCGGCGAAGCCCTTCCAGAGCACCCAGCAGCTGCTAGATGTCAAATGGCCTTCCTTGTTCCCGTCGAAGCCCTGACCGTCCTGTGCACGTGTTTGGTGGCTTGTTCACGGGCTGTCCCTCCCACTAGAACGACAGCCGCTGTGCACAGGACTTCACCGTGCTGTCCCCAGCAGCGGCCCTGGGGCCTGGCACACAGGACGTGCTCAGCCAATGCAGGCTGAAGGCTCAGTTCCCCAGGAGAGGCCCAGCCCCTCCCCTCCTGTCTGCACCACGCGGGGTGCATAAGCCCGCTGCCCTGAGCCCCTCTGGCTGATTCTCCCCTGGGGTGGGTCCCATGCATCAAATGGGGGTGGCCATCACGTCTGCCCCCAGGCAGCGAGGAGGAACCCAGGGCCAGGGATGCGAAGGGCTCGCTCTCAGGTCTGCAGCGAGTGGATGCTGCCAACACTGCCCAGTCCCACCGAGACCTTCACCTGGCCAGGTGATGCAGACCCCGCTTGCCTCAATGGTCCCACCTGCGGGGCTCAACCAGCCCACGAGCTGAGGGCATCAGACAAGGCGGAGATGTGGCAGAAAGCAAGGCTGGCTGCTAATGAAGTCCACCCTATTAGAGGGATCACGGATCCCCCCACACCCCCCGCGGAGCTGAAGGAAACACACATCGGAAGCCGACCAGGCCCTGGCCCCGTCATCACGGGCCTGGTCTTTCCTCCCTCCCCCAGCAAGGACAGAAGACGGTCCTGACTTCTATGCTCCCCACACTTATCTGCACCCCAAGCGCATACCAGGGCTAGTGACGGAGTGCAGAGGTCAGAGACGTCAGTCCCGGAGGCAGCTGCCAGCCCCCGCCTCCCGGGTCATGCTGGGTTTGTCCCCTCCTGTCCCAGGCTCCCCGGACAAGCAGAGCCTGGCACAGAAGATGCCAAGGGAGGCTCCTTCTGGGCACTTTCCTCACCGAGTCCCCAGCGCGGCCCTGAGAAGCCGATGCTAACGTCATCCCGCCTGATGGGAAGGTCACTGCCTGAGGTCACGACAATCTCCAAAGTGGACGCCAACGTCATCTGCCTTACGGATGGGGAAACCGGGGCTAGAGAGGTCACTTCCCAAGGTCATGACAATCTCAAAGTGGACACTGACATCATCCACCTTACGGATGGGGAAAACGAGGCTAGGGAGGTCACTGCTCAAGGTCACAACAGCCTGCAAAGTGGATGTGGACATCATCTGCCTTACAGAGGGGAAAACTGAGGCTGAGAGAGGAGATGGATCATCTGCTAGAATTTGGTCCCATTAGCTTAACCCCTACCCTTTGCTGAAATACTAAACCACATATACGGAAATAAACACAGTAACAAATGATATTTTTCCATCCTTTTCATTATTACCTCCTTCGATAAGGTAGAAAGAGCAGGTGCGAGGAAACTGAAGCAAGAGGTTTTCCGTGTGTGTACCTCAGGGCTCTGATGGCTGGGACCCCAGGCCTCCATGGCCTGTCTGAATTAACAGCCACAACCGCCTTGACCCAGACCACCTCTGGTCCTGAAGGCAACTGAGCGTGCTCCAGGCCACACCCACACACTTCACATCCACCAACCCTCTCACCCTCAACACAGCAGCTCTGGGAGGAGGGGGTTAGTCTTATTTCCATATTCCAGATGAGGAAACCAAGGCTCACAGCATCCCAGAAGCATCGTCACAGGGAGGAGAGACCGGCTGAAGAATGGGCTCCTGTAACAGGGCAGCCACACCGATCTTCCAAAAGGGAAAGAGGGCCTAGAAATCCAGATGCAGATGCAAAATCTGCCAATCTTTATATGCTGGAAGCTTCCTCAAATTTGTTTTTTTTTTTAAATTGCAGCATGAGCCAAGTGAAACACATCTCCAGCCAGGCCTGGGCCCCCATGGGTGGCCAGGAGCAAAGGTTCTGCCCCAGGCTCTGCTCCCACCAGCAGCTGTGTGACCTTAGGTTGGCACCCTAACCTCTCTGAGCTTCTGTGCCTCCACCGGGAAACAAGGAGCACTGCACCTCGGGGGGTGGCCGTGAGCATCGAGTGAGCTAAGGCCTGTGCCACACTCAAAGCATGTGCTCAGGCAATGCTGGCTACTGCTACCAACATCATCCCTCCTGTAGTGGCTGAGCTGTGGCCCCTAAGGATATGTCCTCCCAGAATCTGTGAAGACCTTATTTAGAAAAAGGCCTTTGCAGATGGAATTAGTTAAGAGTCTCTAGATGAGGGCTTCCTGGATTGGGGGTGGGCCCTGAATCCAATGACTTGTGTCCTTTGAAGAGGAGAGGACATGGAGACACAGGGCATGGCCGTGGAGACGAGGCAGAGTCTGGAGGCACGCAGACACCAAAGAACGCCAGGGCCACCGGAAGCCGGTGGGGGGCAAACAAAGATTCTCTCCTGGGGACACCTTAACTTTAGAACTCTGGCCTCGCAGATGGAGAGAACACTTTCTGTTGTTTCAAACCCCCCAGTTGGTGGGTATTTGTTACAGCAGCCCTAGGAAACGGGTACACCTCCCAAGAAAATTCCAGAAGACACATGGGTATTTCCCATTTCCAGGGGCAGTTTTTCTGGAACGGACCCAACCTGTGGCACACATGTTAGGAAATGCAGCCCCAAGAAAGGGGGTCCTGATGTCCGTCTGTAGATGAGTTATGCTCTGGAACAGAGATCTCCAAGAGGCAGCCCTGGGTGCCAAACCCAAGGAGCGGAGAGCAGGTGCCCACAGGGGCCAGAAAAGGGCATGGCTCTCCCCATGCACACACACACAGATTTTTTCCAGGAAAAATGACAAGACGCTATTAACCAAAATGACCTTCGGGGAGAGGACCAGGTGGGACTCAGGGGAGCAATTACTTTCCCCACTGTGCCTTCCTGAACCTCCTCTTGTGTACACTTTCCATTTCTGTAATCAAACCCCATCTTCTTTCCCTTGCCATTTTTTCATGCCAGCAGGAGTTGTCTGGGCAAGAGCTGACCCTGCTGAGCTCACCCCATCCTGCTCTTGTGAGAGAACATGTGAGAATGCCGTCTTGCCCTTTAGTTGCTGAGAGAGGAGAAAATCTGGCTCACTTTGCAGATGAGGAAATTGGCTCTCAGAAGAAAATCGGGTTCCCACGGAACCGAAATACTGGGGCCTGGATCTGAAGTTGAGTTCCATGGGTCCGAGAGTCAGGCAGGCACAGTGCACACGGACACGCTGCCGTGCACTCAAGGGTATCCCCATAAACTCATGTCCCCCTGGAACTTCAGACATGACCTTGTTTGGAAAGAAGGTCTTTGCAGAGGTAAGTAGGTAAGGATCTGAGACCATCTAGATTAGGGCGGGCCCTCATTCCGATGACCAGCATCCTAGGAAAAGGAAAGGACACACAGACACAGGGAGGAAGGCCATGTGAAGACAAGGCACCGAGGAGGGGTGCCGCTGTAAGTCCAGGAATGCTGGGGATGGCTTCCAGAAGGAACCAACCCTGCCCACACCTTCATTTCAGACTTCTAGTCTCCGGAACTGTGGAAGCCTAAATAGCTGTTAAGTCACCCAGTCTGTGGTCGTGTGTTACAGCAGCCACTGGAAACTAATACACGCGTGTGCAGTTCCCACCAGGGCGCCCGCAAGCACCTTAGGGACCCCTAAGCCCGTTCCCAGGCAGTGGGGGTGGGATGGCGAGTCATCCACTCTCCCCTGTCCTCGACCAGAGCAGAACCTCATCTCAGGGTGGTCGGCCAAAGGATGGGGTACCCCAACCTCCCCACATCAAACCCTCATTCATCAGGGGCCAAAGATTTCTTTCCCCCACTGTTTAAATGTGGAATTTCTTTTTAAAATCATATTCACACAGCTGTAAGAGCTAAATCATTATACAATCCTTATTTAAAGAACAGCACCTTCCAGTGTCCATAGCAGGATTATTCACAGCTGCCAAAAGGTGGAAACAACCCAAGTGGCCATCAACAGATGAAGGGACAACTCTCCACACGGTGGAATACTATTCAGTGGGAAAGGAGAATGAAGTGCTGAAACGTGCTACAACACGGATAAACTTGGAAAACATTAGGCTCAGAGACAAGCCAGACCCCAAAGTGACACAAGCCAACCCAAATATTGTACAATCCCACTTACATGAAATATCTGGAAATAGCTGGAAATAGCAAATACCTAGAGATGGGGGGGGGGGGGGCGGGCGGGAATGGGAAGTTATTGCCTAACAGGTACAGAGTTTCTGTTTGGGGCGATGAAAAAGTTCTGGCAGTAGATGGTGGTGACGGTGGCACGACCCTGTAAATGGAATCAATGCCACTAAATGATATACTTAAATGTGGTTAAAATGGCAAATTTTGTTATATATATATATTACCACTGTAAAATTACAAAAGTAAATAAACAGCTCCTATATACTCTTCATCATGTTTCTTTTTCCCACAGAAAATTCTTTCCACAGTCTGCCGCTCCTTTTTCATTTTCCTCCCTGGGCGTCTCCCGGTGTCTCCGCACCCCCGTGGACCTCTGCGCTGGCCCTGGAGCCCATACCTGACTCAGGTTTGTGGCGGCAACGGCTTCCTCTAGTTCAATAACCTGGTGCCAAAGTTTGATCATCGTTTTCATTCTTTGTGATGTACTGTTCCCTTGGGAGTGTTGTTAGGTACATTTTGTTTTACCTTTTCCTTTGCTTCATTTTTAATCGTGGTAAAGCATATAATATAAAGTCTGCCTTTAACCATTTTTAAGTGGACAATTCACTGGCATTAACCACACTGGCCAGGTTGTGCCACCTTCACCACTCTCAAGTTCCAAAGCTTGGGCCTGAGAGTTTTTTGTTTGTTTTTATTGTGGTAACACATGTACAACCAAAATTTCCCATTTTGACCACTTTCGTGTGTATAATTCAGCATTATAATTACATTCACAGTATTGTGCCAACTTCACCACCATCCATTACCGCTGGTCCTACTTTCTGAATTTGCTTACATTAAGCATTTCATGTAAATGGAATTATACAATATCTGCTCTTTTGTCTCTGACTTCTCTCATTTAGTGTAATATTTTCAGGTTTCAGGGATCAGCACTCCATTTCTTTTGATGGTGGAATAATATTCCATCGTATGGACAGACCCCATTTCATTTATATCCATCACGCACACTTGGGTTGTTTCCATGACCAGAGATTTTGATGAAACCAAACCCTAGGCCTGGAGTCCAGCCCCAACTTGCTGTGTGAACCTCCACCAAGTCACTTGAGCTTTCTGAGCCTCAGATTTCCACCACACGAACACCCTGTCCCACCAACATTACAAAAGGAAGAAGGCTCAAACCCACGACTAGGAGATGCAGATCAAAACAGTGACATGGCCCACACCCTTTGGAGCCACAGACCTTCTAAAAGGCCCAATCACACCAAGTGCTGGAGAGGATGTGGGGCGACGGGGACTGTAAACAGCAGCAACCCTTCTGGAAAGCCAATTTAATGAAGTTAGGTTCCCCCAGTGCCCTCCGACCCCAGCACATCCTGAGGAAATTCCTGAGAATTACAAGGCGGCAGTTTCCAGGATACTCCCCGTGGAGGCAGGCAGAGGCCACAATCTAGGCATCCGCCACAAAGGAGAAAAATAAAATGTGATGAACACACAGGAGGAACTCCAGGTGGCAGCCAGACGCACTGGTAACACTTGGGGAGAAAAACGGGCCACTGGGCCAGACACGTGAGTGCAGCATCCAAGACAACAAGGTCTGCTCCAAAACGTGAACAGCCAGGCCCAGTTCTATGCCCTTGGCCCCTTACACTCACCACGACCCCAAGGGGAAGGTGTGGTTCTACCTGTTCTACAGGTAGCAGGACTCGAATCCAGGCCCACTCCATCCTCACCCCCTGCTGTGTGTGCACACTCCCAGAATGACGTGTGGTGCAGTGACCCACTCATGTTCACGGACGCGGTGCAGCCAGAGGGTGGAGGCCGGGGTGAGGAGGGCTGGGGTCTAGGGGTGACGAGGGGATGACAGGGACAGATGGGAAACCAGCCTCCGTGACACCTGGCTGCAAAGTCCATGAACTCAACCTCTGACCTGAGGCCTGTCCACGACGCCTGCTGAGTGAGCACTTACACATACCAGGCACCATGCCGGGCCTTGGGGACTCTGCTGTGACCAACTCAGAGGTCCCTGCCGGTGGGGGCTTGTTTACACAGGGGGGAGATGGCCTACAGACAGCAGGGAGGAGGATGAGACATTTCAGATGGCAATGTTTGCTCTAAATATGGAAATAAAACAGGAGACATGCAGACACTGGAGCTACAAGCCTAATGACAGAAGTAAGTCAGGCATTTTCCCCTGTGAGGATGTTCCAGGCAGAGGGAACAGCCAATGCGAAGGCTTGGAGGTGTGGTGGAGCTTGGTTTGCTCAAGGGGCACAGAGAAGGCCTGTGTGGCTGGAGCATAGAGAGGGGAGGGGAAGGCTGGACTCAAGCTACTACAACCACTTCTGTGGGAAATGTGGGTGGACTGGAGCGGACGCTGGCAAGGAGGGAGTGTGACATCAACTCTCAAAAATGAATGGTGGGTGTGAAAACCGCCATGATGACATGGAAAACAGTCTGGCACTTGCTGGTGAAGTTAAAACACTGACATGCCAGGACACAGCAGCTCCTACTTATAAACTAGAAGAATTCAGGCACAGGGACTTGAGGGCAGAGAGAGAAGAATATTTGAATCCAGGACTGGACACACTCACTGCCTTCCTGAGTAAGATGGATGAACTGTGATAGCCTAGTGGAATATTACACAGCTGTGAAAATGACGGATAGCTTACTGCACCAAAGTGGATAAATCTCACAAACAATGTGATGCAAAAGCAGCAAGACAAAAAAAAAAAAAAAAAAATCACAAAACATTAAAGTCCAGAAGCAGACAGAACTAACGCTCGTACTAGGAATGTACACAAAGATGGCAAAACTACAAAAGCAAAGCAAGCCGGGAGCATGGTTTCCCCAGCAGGGGCTCCTGGCGAATGGACAAGGCTCTGTATTTTTATCTGGTTGGTGATTAATGGATGCTCTTTTTGGTTATTCATTTAACTACACGTGTTTTATGCACTTTCCTCAAAGTGTGCTATATTTCACAATAAATAGAAATCAAAGACTCAGAGTTAAAAACAATAAGCGTGAGATTGCAGCGGGGAAAGCGGGGAGCCTGGGACTACAGGGAAAGGAAACACCCAGGTGTGAGCAGAGTTTCAGAGGCACCAGGGAATGGGGAGAAAGCCGTCGGGAACCACGGCCCTCGGCCAGGCCAGATGAAGCCAGCGCTGACCCTGTGCAGCCTTAATGCCAGGCTACGAGGGACGGGCTCAGGAGAGGAAGAGGGGGAGAAAAGCCCCTGCTGGACTTTCAGCACCCCACCTCCTCCAGGCTGGCCCGGGCACCCAGGGGGCCCCAGAATCTCTGCAGCCCAGAGGTCAAGGCAGACATGAGGCACAGCCCCCAGTCCCACCTCTGTGCTCGGTCCCCCCTCACTGGTGTCAATTCCAGAGTGGGGATCGGGGTGGGGGGGGTGGACTCGGGCTGCCGAGGGCCGGCTGGAAGGTTCTGCACACCCTGGACGCTGGGTAGAGCCTGGCCGGGAGAGTCAGGGAGCAGGGGGAGGAACGGCCGGGGCTGGAGGGCAAAAGGGGCACTGGCTGCCTCCCGTCCAAGGGTCCCAAGCCGGCCCCGGGGTCCCAGCCCACCAGGCCATGGGGAAAGGCTTGACAGCCGACCTGGTTCGGCCAGGGGAGCGTGCCCTCACCTGAGTCCCACCAGGAGGTTGTTGTGTAAGAAGCTGTCGGTAATAAGCGTTCAGTCTTGAGGATACAATCGGACAAATCCAAAGTAAGGGACATCCTGCCAAACAACAGCGCCTGACCCCACTTCACAAATACCAAAGTCTGAAAGACCCGGTTGGAAAACCAGGACGGGGTGACTGGTCTAGAGTAAAGGAGGCAGAAGGAACGAGAAGACCAGTGGCGGTACGCCACCCTGGATTTAAAAAACCCAAAGTGAAGGGCTGCTATAGCGGGTGCTACTCGGCCAGGAAGGGTGTTGGGGCAAAGACCTGAGGGTTGGGAACCTCCCTGAGCGTGACTCCGGTCTGAGGTCCTGGTTCTCGCGGGGCGACGTCGAAGGCTTCCGGGGCGAGCTGCCGTGGAATCTGCATGAAACTGGACAGTTCCGCAGCCAGAAAGAGAGACGGCGCCACGGCCGCGCCGCAGGGGCACCGGGAGCTCACTGTACCGTTCTCGAAATTTTTCCAGAATAAAAGCTCCCGTCTCAGGGGTTGAGGGGTGCGTGTGAAGGCTTGACCTGAGGGGAGACTCGGGTCTCAGAGCGAGAGACAGGCCCGGCGACAAGAGAAGAAGCGAGGGGTCCACCCACCCGGAACTGAGGAATCCCCAGAATCCACTTCCGCCCCTGTTGTCAGCCCTGGGAAACCCCGGGCATGCGGACCGGAAGTGCGTCTCCTGACTTCCGTCTGGGGCTTTTCTCCCGGAGCTGAGAGCCGCCATGTGAAGGCGTTAGACGCTCAGCACCCGGCAGAGTCCCGCGCCGTGCCCAGAGTCACGGTTCTTCAGGGACAAACACGCCGGGAGGAGTGGAGAGCTGGAGGCCCGCAAGCGCACACACCATAAAGAGACCTGCTTCTGGGCCCCGATCTCACCCCCGGCTCACACTCTTGCCTGCTGAGTCCACTCCCAACGAGAGTCGTCCTACCACGGAGCCAGAAATATCTGCCTGCAAGCTTCAGGAAGGCCTTCAGGCCCAAGGCAAGACACAGGGCCTGGATGTTTCTGCAGCTGCGGCACCGGCTACTCTCCGGGGTCCTCAGAGAGCCCGCTCCTCCTCGGCTCCACGGGGCCCACCAGATGAGGCTCCTAACCACGTGGAAGAGGAGGATCCAGGCACCTCGTGGTCCCCACTAAACGCCGAATCCCGCTGGGCGAGAAGGTGGCAGTTTTGGTGGATTTCCTGCTCTGCGAGTATCGAACCAAGGAGCCCATCAGCAGGGCTGAAGTGCTGCAGAGGTCTCAGAAAGGACCAGGACCACTTCCTCATCACCTTCAGGGAAGCCCGTAAATGCCTGCAGCTGATCTTTGAAATTGATGTGAAGGAAGAGGGCCCCACTGGCCACACTTAGGCCCCTGTCAGCACACTGGGGCTCATCTACAACCGGATGACGAGTGAGGGTCAAAGCATGGCCAAGGCCGGGCTCCTGGTGATGAGCCTGGGCATGATCTTCATGGAGGGAGGAGATCTGGGAAGCCCTGAATGTGATGGGGGGGTATGTGGGGAGGGAGCATTTCATCTTCAGGGAGCTCAGGAAGACCCTCACCAGAGACTGGGTGTGGGCAAAGTACCTGGAGTACCGGAGGGTGCCCACCAGTGATCCCGTCCATGAGAACTCCTGTGGGGTTCCAGGGCCCACACCGAAACCAGCAAGATGAAGGTCCTAGAGTTTGGGGCCATGGTCAGTGGGAGTGACCTTCCCACCCCGATATGCAGAGGTACTGAGAGGCAAGAAAGAAAGAACCTGGGCCAGGCTTGGCACCACCAGAGATGGCACTGCTACCAGGGCCTCGTCCAGCAGTTTTCCGCGCCCCTAGTGCAGCCTCAGGCCTAGTCGTCACTCCGTGGTTGAAGAGGGCAGTCAGCGATCGAAGTTGTGGAGGGCCAGGCTCGGGCTAGGGCTCACGGTGTGAAACGTCTTCACGTTCCTGTTCCCTCAGGGCAACTTGGAGCTTCACCTTTCATTTTCTTACTGGCGTTCTTCAAATGTTCCATTTAAGACAAAGTTTAATTAGCTTCAAAAGCTAAGTTTACAACTGACATTGATCCCTCATTTATTGCTGATTATCCAGTGTAAGAGCAAGAGTTTTGATATTTTAGAAAACAAATTGGGACTCCTTCCACCTTATTTGTGATCTGCAACAAGATAGCAAACATTGGAATAGGACTTTCCTTGGAAAGGTGAAGGAACCCACCAGTAAGCTAGACGAGATGAGGAAATAGAGGTAAGATGGTTAATTCTTGGCTTCTCTTATCCTTTTTATTCCGTTCTGTAAAATTAAAAGACACAGCTTTGTTTGGATTATTCTAGAATGTTGTGGACATTAAACCTTTATAAATAAGGGAAAAAAAAAAAAAAAAAAAACTCAGGGAGGAAAAAGAACACGTTTGGCTGCTTTACGGATTGTTTTCCAAGACTGAAAGCTCCCTCGTGGGAATGGCTAAAGAAACTATGATAGGATCACACCGGGGCACACCCACGGCCGTTCTGATGGTCAGTCAGAGCTGTTCAGGTGACAGGAAGGTTTACACAAGAGTGGGCCAAGTGAGGAAGGCAATATGCAGGAGAACATGCATAATACCGCCTGATTTTGGTATGACAAAATGATGCGTCTCTAAGGTTATGACAACAGCAAACTGTTTGGTAATAGTCCACACAGCTATTCTGAGTGCTCTAATGTACCATCTCCCCTGCCTTCACAGCAGCCCATCCCAGGAGATAACTTTTATTTAATCCTGTTTTACAGATGAGGAAATTAGCACAGAGAGGTTACATAACTTGTCCAAAGCCACACAGTTGGTAAGTGGCAGAGTCAGGATTCGAACTTGAGGTGTCAGGCTCCCAAGTCCACAGGCTTGGCCACCCATACTCCCGGAGGTTGAGATTCTGATGCTGGAAGGAGAGAAGCCTGGGGATTTGAGAATGCAGACCTGTTGTTTGACAGTGACACCAAGAGCCACCCTTTGCAGTGCCACCTTCCAGCTGCCTGTGCTCCAGGCTGCCCCATGCCCCTCACCCAGGTGTGGGCACCAGGGCACCTTGTCAGCTCAGCTAGGGGATTCCTTGAGGTCTTGGAGCCTGGCTGGCCTGGGGACACCACCCCACACACCCGAAGTGGGAGCTACGACTTCCACATTGTTCCAGGTAAAGAAGGATTTGCCCCAGGGTTTGTGGCAGGGGCCAGCAGGCTGGCAGCGTTGTGTCAGAGACGGTGGCTGAGATGTGTGCCGGAGCACATTGGGGGCTTTACCTTCAGGATGTGATACCAGATCAACTCCTCCACTTCTGTACCCGGGAAGATTCTGACTAAGGCCACGGAGCCCCCATGGGCCCCACCCTGTGCTCACCCCCGAAGCCTCCCCAACCTGGAAGGGACGGAGCCTGAACTTTGACATGCCACAGTCCTGACATCTCTCCTAGTTTATTAAAAAACAACTCCTCCAGGTCGGCTGTCAGGATGTGGGCAGACTGAGGTGCAGGCAGGACCCCAGGGACTTTCAGCCTGAAGAATGCTCGTTAATGGCTTCTTCCTGCACCTGCCACGGCCCCTTCCACTTCTGCTGCCCTGGCCCTTCCGGCCTCCACCCTGCATCCCACTTCCCCCATTAGCCTGACACAGGCTACCCTGCCATTTCTTACTGCTAACTAGCTGGGTGACCTCGAGTAAACTCCCACCTCCTCTGGGTTACTGTTTCCCCAAAGGGAAAATAAAAGATGGAGCCGAGTGATATCCAAGTCACAGAGCTAACAATCTGATAAAAACAATTAGCTTAAAAGGAACAACCTCAAGAAGTCCCGGACACACATCCGAACAAAACAATCTCTAATACTGTACCAGAGACAGGGAGAGACAGTAAGGGCCACCCTGGAGAGGAAGTGGGGAAGTCATTTCAGGGCAGAAGGGCCCATCACCATTTTGCTAACCGTCAGCCTTTCTTCCCCCTCTGATTTCCTTTAGGGAACCATCTCAACGCCACCTCAGTCCTGGTGGTCTGGGGGAGAACTTCCCTCTTCAGCTCTAAGGATGAGCATGGGGTGACCAAGCCTGGCCAATCAGAGCAGTCTATTTCTTGAATCACAGTGATTGGCTCAAGGCTGAACATATGACCCAGGCCCAGCCAATCAGAGCCAAGGCACATATCTGCCATAGCCTTTTTTTCTAATTACCCTTAAACCTGCCTTGGAAGGTTCCTTTTGTAACTCTCGTGGGAAACCAAAGCAGCCAGTCTCTCCCCGGCATGGTGCAGATGGCCATTCATTTTCTGCACCCAGATGAAACTATTGGCAAATGAGGCAGGAAAGCATTCAGCTTGGTGCAGTTCTCCATCACGAGACCCACAGGAGTCACGAGAAAAGCTCTCCCTGTGCCCTTCCCAGGCTCTGCGCTGACACGGGCGAAGTGTGGGTGTCTAGACTTGCAGTGTCATCATTTTGCTTTTTTTTTTTTTTTAATTGTGTGCATATGGATGATTTTGCATGATTTAAATGCACGTATGCTACACCTACACAATCCCACATGGAGTAAAGTCACAAACAGAATGGCCCTTGGTCACACAACTACAGCTCACATAGTTTCTGCCGGTGAGGCCAAGAAAATGAAGCAAATGGTTTCACTTTAAATGCTGAACTTAAGCTTAACTGCAGCAGGGAGGGAAGCCCCTCCCCAGTCCAGGACAGCCGGCTGGGACCCAGAGGCTGGCTAAGGTGCCCTGCTCCGTCCCACGGAGAGGGAAATGGAGCCAGAGCCTGCCTCCACGCCCTCCCCTGGCCCCTGCACCAGGATAGGCGCGGCTTTCTTTACCCACCACCCAGAGACAGCCCTGATGACATCGTCCTAAACCCGTGTCCCCCTCCCAGCTGCTCCATCTTCGTACTGGGACAGGGAGGGGGTCAATCAGAAGACACTGACACTCAACTAGGGGAAACACCTGGAGAGGAGTCAGTGGAATCCAGAATCGGGCTCATTGAGGACTCTGGCCCTGAATCCATGACCCTGAGAAGTTTTGTGCTCCTGTCACACCCCAGAGGCAAGAGATGGTGACAGCTCAGTCTGGGTCAGAAGCCGTGCGGACAGAGGGAGGCAGGCTCTGCGTCCCAGTGTCAGGGCCCCAACCTGTCACCGGTCACAAAATACCCTGTGAAGCAACCCTTGTCTTTTAAACAGCCAGCAATAAATATTTGAGAACCTACGATTATGTGCTAGGCATTGTTCCAGAGGCTTGGGACACAGCAGTGGACAAAACAAAGATCCCTGCCCTCACGAGTCTCACATCTTCCTGGGGAGGAACAGACAAAAAACAACAAACATGAAACATACAGCCACACTAACTTGTGCATGAATGTGCATAGCTGCGTTAGTTGCAATAACTGAAAGATGGAAACAACCCAAATAACCATCAACTGAGGAACGAATAAACAAAAGGTGTCTCTCTGTACAATGGAAAAACCTGTAAAAAGGAAGGAAGTTCCGATAGGTGTGACAACAATGATGAAAACATGATGCCAAATGAAAGAAGTCAGACACATAAGGACAAATATTGTAATGATTCCACTTCTAGGAAATAGTTAGAATAGGCAAATTCATATAGTCAGAAAGTAGATTAAAGGTTGCAGAGGCTGGGAGGAGAGGAGAACGGGGAGTTATTGTGTGAGACGTGCCAAGTTCCTGTTTGCGGTGATGGAAAAGTCTTGGGAAGTGGCGAGGGGGCCCAGCTGGTGAAGGTGCAAATGCCCTGAACTGGACACTTAAAATGGTTAAAATGGGAAATGTATGTTCTATGGATGTCACCACACAAAATGGAATTCAAAAAGGGAATTACATTCTGATGCATGCTGCCCCATGAACGGGCCTTGAAAACATGATGCCGAGTGAAAGAAGCCAGTCGCAAAGGACCACATGTGCTGTGGTTCTGTTTGTATGAACTGTCAGAACAGGTAAATCCACAGAAACGAGAGCGGGTTAGGGATTGTCCGGGGTGGGGATGTGCGTCCGGGGTGGGGGGGGACATACAGGAATTGATGGTTAAAGGGTACAGGGTTTCTTTGGGGGGTGATGGAAGTATTCTAAAATTGATTGTGGTGATGAGTGCACAACTCTGAATATACTGAAAACTACTGAACTGTCCATCTCAAATGGTTGAATCCTGTGGTATGTGAATTCTGCCTCAAAAAAGCTGTTAGGAAAAAAAAACAATGACCGTGAGTCACAAGTAAATTACACGGTATCTTCGAGGGTGATAAGGGCTACAGAAAAACTACAGCAGGGTAAGGAGGCTCGGGAGTGCAGGAGGGTGGTCTCCCTTTATCCAGTGTATAGATGGATGAGTAGAAAAATGGGAACAAAACTAAATGAAAAATAGGGTGGGGGGATGATTTGGGTGTTCTATTTTACTTTAATTTTTTTATTCTTATTTTTACTTTTTCTGGTATAAGGAAAACGTTCAAAAAATAGACAGTGGTGATGAATGCAAAACTATATGATGGTACTGTGAACAGTTGATTGTACACCACAGACGACTGTATGATATGCAAATATATCTCAATAAAACTGAATTTTTTTAAAAAAAAGGGTGGTCAGGTGGGCCTCCGTGTGCAGGTGAGGTTTGAACAGAGCCCTGGGCGGGTGGGAGCCCTCAGGGGGGTGGGAGTCGCTGGCATAGCCAGGGACAAGGGTTCCACGCAGAGAGAAGAGCCGCGCTGGAGGGTGCTCCTGGGTCTGAGGGCTGGAGCCCCGGGGAGCACAAGCAGGGGAAGGGGCCAAGGCCAGAGGGCAGCAGGGCGCTGGAGCAGGTCCAGCCACCCCCAGGGGGTGCTTTGAGCGGAGGAGGCCTTGATCTGGCTGCTGCGTTGGGGAAACCCTCCTGGGGAGCCGGGGTGCATAGGGGGCCAGTGAACCCAGGTGAGCGCGAGGGTGCCTGAACCGGGATGGTGGCACTGGACGTGGCGAGCAGGGGATGGATTCTGGACCCATTTTCAAGTCGGAGCTGGTCAGCACCAGGTGTGCGGCACAGGAGAGCGGCTCCGAGGTGGGGGGCCTGGGGAGCCGGCGAATGGAGGGGCCGCAGCTTGAGAGACCACTGTGGGCCGGGCGCAGCGTGAGCCACCTGGGGGCCACCCAAGCCCGAGGCTGGAGTCCAGGGGAAAGGGTTCGGCCGGGACCCAAGTTTGGGAGTGGCCAGGACAAAGATGGCATGGGATGAGACCATCCGGAGGAGGTCCAAGGCCCGAGCCTGGAACACTCCAAGAGGTCAGGGAGATGAGGAGGCACCGCAAAGACCGAGGGCAGGCAGCCGGTGCGTAACAGGAAACCTAAGAGAAAGGGCATCTCGGTCATCCCGAGACCCTCCTGGAAGCTCCCAGAGGAGGTGGAAGGAACTTCACCCCAAATGCCAGGAAGTGCGCAAAGGGGGGCCCCTCCTGTTCCTTCCCCCTCCCCAGGCAAGCGGCGCGCAGGGAGCCCACGGTGGGGCGGGGGAGGGAGCAGGAGGGGAGAAACAAAGGCGGCCTTGCCCGGGCAGGCGAGGTGGCCCGCGAGGGTCCCGCCCTCTGGTCAGTGGGGCTCAAACCTTACCCAAGGGGCTGAGGATCAAACCCACCCCTACACAGCCGTAAATTACCAGCTGCTGGGCCCTTTAGGGCTCCAAGCCAAGAGTGAATCTCTCTGCACTATGGTTGCTCCTCTTTGTATTTCGGCTCCAGCCTGCCATTCCCCGGGTCAGGGAGGCCAGGGTCGGAGGGCTGGGACACAGGTAAACAGAGGCCCCTCGCTCTCTCCCTCTGGGCCAAGCCTGTGGCTGAGTTCTCTGCACAGTGACCGTGTCTGTGGCGCTGAAACAGTCTGATGCTCATGAACTTGAAGCCTTGGGCCAAACGCTCCTGAACTGGATTCTCTATCACATTAGGAACCGGAAAACCCTCTGGCATCATGCCCTGGGGCTGAAACCTTCTGGCAACATCCCAGCTGTCCCCTAGCCTTGGGAGGCAGTGGCTTATGGCCCCAGGGTCCTCTCTTTTGCTGACCAAGAACATGAGATCGTCCATCTGGGCACTGATGGTTCCCAAAGGGAACTCCCAGAATGAGCAGAGACCAAGGCCTGGGGCAAATCTCCCATGAAACAGAGTCATGGCCAAGAAAAAAAAAAAGTCTGTATTTAGCAAGTTCTCAACACTGGCTCACTTCCCTGTCATTTGGCTGGAAACTGAAGATCAACCACGGGAATTCCAGGAGCACGTGTTTCTGCTTGCCTCTGTTCTAGCTTATCCTAGCTGGATCTCCGAGCGGAAACCCAGGAAGAGTCCATCGTTCCTGGAAGGGGAGCACTTCATGGAATGCGGGCAAGGAACACAGGCCCCATCGTGTGTGTGACTTGGGAAAGTCAAAAGGCAGTGGGACAGATCAGCACACATGCACACACATACACACATCCATGTGTGCACGCACACGAGGCCAGAGAGAAGCAAACCCATCAAGAGCAAAGAGGGAAATAAAAATAAACTAGCCTCAGGGAAACTAAAAATAAACCTGTATTTTTCAGCTGTCACCATGGAGTGGTTGAAGTGAGCCTTCCGTGGCGGGAGGGATAAGAAGTTAGAGGGCAGGGAAGAGGAAGAAAAACAAAACAGAATCAGAACCCCAGTGCCGACTGAGAAGGGGGCCCCACATGCCCACCACCATCCATGGCCACTGATGATGCTACAGCCTTGTCCGACAGACCTGGAGGTTCTGGAAGAAATGGCCAGGATGCCAGCAAGGGCTCCATCTGGGAAGCTGTGATGTCCTCTGAGATTCGACCAGGGGGGCTTTCTCGAGCCCGAGAGTTGGGGACGGGTTGGGAAAAGGAAAAAGGCCCAGGAGAGTCCCCACTGGCTGCTGAAGGTGCAGGGGAAAGGAAAGGCAGGCCCAAGAAGAGAATTTGGGGAAGCCCCTGCCCTGCCTCCAAAGATCAATTAGAGATGCTCAGAAATAGGAGAGCAGGATGGGCATGGGGGAGAGAGCAGCCCAGCATGGCCGTTAGGTGGAGCTTTGGAGTCTGGGTACCACTTCTGAGCTGTGTGACCTGGGACAAGTCACTTAACATCTCTGTGCTTCCATTTCCCTCAGTTAACAAAAAAAAAAAAAACCAAGGCAACAGTTGCTATTTAGATTCTCAATTAAATGAGTTAATGCATGTAAAACAGAGCAGTGTCCTGCATCGTAAGTGCTCTCTAACTGTCAGCTATCATCAGTCCCCACCTTTTAACTGACCAGCATGTTTGCCGAAGGACATTAAGCAACTTGCAGACAGGGTGCGGTTCAGCCGCTCCTGAGGCCCCACTGTGTGGCTATCGCCAGGTAGGAGGGGCGACCAGACTCTGAGGCTGAGGTTCGGGGTGGGGGAGGCCCAGAGAGGGTAAAGAAACGGCCCTATCTCAAAGCACTCACCATCTAGTTCATTCTGCCATCCTACTAGCATCTGAGGGTCCTCCAGGAGCCCCGGCACTACCCCAGCCCTTGGGGACACCGCAGTGACCAGGACGAATAAAGCCCCTGCCCCAAAGGGTTCATCTTGTGAGAGAGACAGAGAGTGCACAAAGAAGCATATGGCACCGTGGGGCGGCTTCAGGCCAGACCCTGAGGTGGGCCCAGGCTTGGCGAGCTCAGGGAGCATAAGGAGATGAGCATGGCCAAGACGGAGTGAGCAGGGGAACTCAGAGGGGTGCGGAGAGACAGGAACAAGGACCAGCTCATGGGGGGCTTCAGGCCACCGAGAGGACTCTGGCATTCACTCGGAACAAGAGGGGGAACCCCAAAAGGTTTGGAGCAGGGGATCAGACTAGTGTTCCCAAAGAATGCCTCCAGCTGTCCATGGAGAGCAGACCACAGGCGGCCGAGTAGATGTGGACGAGCCAGAAGAGGCTACTGCAATGGTCCGAGTAGGAGCTGGGTGTGTCTGTAGCAGCGGAGATGTTGAGAAGGGGTCAGATCCAGGATGGGCTGTGAAGGAGGAGCCAGCAAGACTGGCTGACGGATGGAGCAGCCATGGGGGGATCAGGTAAAGCAGGCAGACAAGGATGGCGCAACGTTTTCACCTCTACACCTGGGTCAACAAACAGAGCTGGGGAGCACAGGTGGGAGGGGGCCTTCAGAAGCTAGAAAAATTAGTGGAGAAAGCCCCTGAGGCTGACTCCAACTAGAACATCAAGTTCTAGACCTCAGAGGGGATTGGGCCTCCCTCCTGGACACGGGAAGAGGCCCAGGTGAACCCCTCGTGGTGCATGGCGGCCAGCAGACGAGCCCCTGCCCCTGTGGCCCCATGCAGGGAGGGCCCTCAGCCACTATGCATGGCCCGGCCTTCCCCTGATGGGCCAGAGGCACACTGAACCTCAAGGTGTCCACCAGGGCCTGGGCCACACCTTCTGCTATTCATTCAAACCCTCGAGGGCCTCTGCAGGCCAGGCTCAGTGCTAGCCAGAGACCCCAGCACACCCGTCCTCGTGGGGCTGGCCTCTGGGACAGCTTCACACACACCCTCACCAGCAGGGTCCCTTCGGGTTCCTCAGCTGTCAGTGAGGACAAGGGGACAAGGAGACGTGTCACAGAACCCTCCCAGGACCAAAAGACATGACCCTCAAGAGGGGTTTGGTGCCCTGCCTAGCACGCAGCGACCCCACGAACAGACACCAGGAAGTTCACGGTCACGCCCCTTAGCTCATTCGGCCTGCATGCCTCTCACCCAATCCGACCCATTGGGAGAAAGGAGAAGAAAGGAGTTTCTTTGCTTCTTCCCCAAGACCTGAAACCCAGGGGCACCTTCCTGTGTGCCTGGCACCTGTGTGTGTCCAATTCAGTGCAGGTCTTTGGGGGACACTCTGTGTCTTTTCATTATTAATTTTTAATTAAATACATGCTGGTGGGTTGAACTGTTTCCCCCAAAAAGATATGCTGAATCTGGCCTGCAGGACTGAGAGAGAATGCATTTCTGTGGTTTTAAACCACCTAATTTGTAGTACTTTGTCACAGCAGTCCCAGGTAACTGATACACAGGGAATACAAGAATCTAGTCTCTTTGTTTTAAAAAAAAAAAAAAATAGAGCATAACAGATAAAGTGTTAAGTCTCCTCTGGCCACAACCCCAGTCTGCCCTCTCCTCTCAGATTAACCACTTTTGTCAGTCTGGTGTGTATCCTTCCACATCTTTTTCTGCACTTTTGTATACACTAATATTAACCCACTGAAAATACCTATGTTATTTTGTGGGTCTTTTTTTTTTTTTAAATAAGTAGCACTATAGCTTTTTTCAATTAGTAATGTGTTTTTTTGCAACCTATCCATGATAAAACATATATGTATCTAGTTCCTTCTTTCCAACGTTTGTCTAGAAGTCAGTCGGATGAAGCGTGCCCACTTTACTTCCTGATCCCCTCTTGATGGGTACTTAGGTTTGTCCCACCATCTGCCTATCACGAAAAACACTGCCAGGGAGACCTCAGGGCCTGCCTGCAAGCTTTCTCTTGGGCAGGGCTTGTCAAACCCCAGAAGCCAACCTCCAGTAGGTCAGGAAATCAATTTAGAGGGTCTGTGTGCTACTCAAACAGAAATTCCCCCAAAGAGGGATTGTTGATGCCAGAGAGAAAGAAGAAGGAGGGAACCCCCCTAAATATTCAGCGACCAACTTTAAGTTATGCCTCCCCTGGTACACTCTTCCTGGCCTAGCCCGAGAGCGGGGGACAGAAGGACGAGGAAGGAGAGGGCCCCACGGAGGTCAAACCAAAAGCTGGAAAACTCACGCACACACTGCAAGCAGACCCCACGCGCCCCTCAGCTTCTCAGTGCTGTAGGAATGCCAACTCCTGCGCCGCCCACAGCCGCGCCATCTCCGCCTCCCTGCACCCCGACAGAGTGCCCTGGAAAACGGGGAGAACGAGTTTAGCAGCAAACTCCGAAGGTCAGGGGGCGTCGAGTGAGATCATCACGTAAGGTGCCAGGAAACCCACTCGGTCAATGCCAGCTGCCGTCGGAGTTGTTACTCTCAAGCTGCTGTGCAGTGAGAGGAAGCTGAGACCCGGATCTGGCGAGCGGGATCCCCACCGGCACTGCCACAAGCTGCGTAAACCTGGGCGAGGAACCGACTTTTGATGTGCCTCAGTTTCTTTCTCTGTAGGAAACACAACACCAAGGCAGACCCAAGGCTTTTCCACCCCCGGGGAAGCTCTTTGTCTCTCCTCATCTCACCAGAGGAAACCAGATCTGACCCGTTTTAGAATTGAAGAAAGAAACCACAGCTCAGCGAGGGGTGACAACTGCCCCGAGATCCCCAGCGAGCCAATGTCCCAGCCAGGCCTGGAACTCCGTCTCCCGAAATGAACACAGTTTTCAAAATGTACCACATCCTCCTTGACCTGGTCAGCAGCCCCAGAAATGTATATCAAACCCATCAGGTTAACAAAAAAACAGGATCATAATAAGTCAGTGATCCCCAGGGATGGTCAAGACGTGCGGGAAGTGGACATTTTCATATACTCTTGGTGGAAGTGTAAATGGTAGACAGCCAGGATGGGTGATTTGGCCGTATCTGTCCAAATTCAAACCCAGCAGACCTTCTGATCCCGAAGTTCCACTTCTAGAACTCTGCCCTATAGAAGTGGTCACACGTGCACACAAAGAGGCAAGTGTCAGGATATTCACTGCACTGTTACTGGTGAAGAGAAAACATCAGTCAGTAGAGAAATAGCAAAATAAATAAGGGTGTATCTATTCTGAGGAATACTATGCAGCAGTGGGGGGGGTGTAGATTTATGTGCTCTACCATTCAAAAATCATTCAAGCTATAACACTGAGTTGAAACACAAGCTGCAGGATACTTATATATAGTATACTTCAATGTATGCAGAAAATACATGTTAATGCATTCACACATACATGCTCGTGATGTATTAAAATGATCTAGAAAAATGCACACCAATGGTGGTTGTGACATCTGAGGAGAGAAATAAAGTGCGAAGGAACAGTCTCTTTTTCCTCTATTTAATTCTTTTTTACAAGCCAGAATTCATGTGTTTTATATATGAAACTTCCAATGAAAAAAAAGCATACAAAAACGCAAATAAAATCACAAGGCCTCCTATTCAAGTTCAGATGGAGACATGCAGCCAAAGAAAACACCGACAGGCGGTCCTCATCCACCCTTCCTATCCTGGAGTCCCACCAGCTCCATCCCCTGAACACAGGCAGAATTCTTCAGAAAGGCACTTGGCCCAAGACTCAGCAGAAATGGTGGGTTTGGGCAGGGCTGTCTTCCTGCTTTCGTGCCACCCAGCCCAAAACCTACCACATTTGAGATATTAAAGAAGGATACACAGGAGGCTCTCCTTCAACTTTAAACTCAGAGAGCCTAGCTCCAGGACAACAAAGGACAACATGGCTTTCCTCTTTGGAAGCCCAAGGGAGTGGGAAATTAGGGGGCACACACATGCACACATGAATATGCATGTATACACACAGGCACACAGCAGACACGCAAATACCACCGACATCCTTAAAGGATCAACACCCTGAAATCAGCCCAAGAATTACTAGGCTACCAAGATTCTTCATCTGGTGCAAATCCCATCCGCTCCCACACCCCCCAAAGCAAGAAACGAGCCAGTCCTGCTGACACCTGCTGCTTCTCTGCGGTGCGGTGAAAGAGCCAGCCTGCATGCTGTGTGCACACGGTGAGGTCAGTAGCATTAAGGAAACCACAAAATCGGCAGACGTTATCGGAAGACTTTCATTGAGATAAAGTTGTCCCAGTTGACTGTGAGAAGCAGAACAGAGAAACATCCTCTAGCCTCCCTGGAAGAGAAAGACCAGGTCTGTTGTTCTGAGGTTTTCCCCCCACATGCTTCTCTGCCACAGGAACGTGCGGTCACCCTCAGCCAGGACCTCCTTGCAGTCAGATTACAGGATTTAACAGGACAAGATGTGAAAAACCAAAAGTCTAGGAAAGACATGGTCAAGATGACTCGGAAAACTGGTCACCCAGAGACCTTGAGAAAAGCCAAACATTGCCTCATCTTTAAAGCCGACCAGGTCCCAAAAAGTCGGGACTAAGCAGATGCTTCCTTCATTTGTTTCGTTCACTCACTCATTCATTCATTCATTCCTCGAGCACCACTTTGTGTCAAGCTCTGTGTTGGGCATGGGAGCAGGGACAGGAAATGTGGACACGTCCCTGTTCTTAAGAAACTCAGTCTAAAGAAGCAGAGCTATGGGACAAAAGAAAAATCAATGAGTGTGACAAGTTCCACACCCCCATTCCAGCTCTTATGATACAATCTTGAGCAAAGGCAAGCCTCAGTTTCCCCACCAGGACACTGCAGGGTGCTGGCTCAATGGCTTCAAAGCTCGGAACCACTTTCAGCTGGAGGGTGATAACTTTGCAACCTCCAGGTCCTTAATCACCTCAAGCTTCATCCAAATGGCCACCCAGCCACCCGGGGCAGTCTGGTGGTCTGAAGGCCACGTGATGGCCTTCACTTGTTCCCCTGGTGAAAAGGGCAAACGTGTAAGGTCGGGAACAGAAGAAAGACCTCGGACTGGAAGGACTCAAAGGAGCCTGGCACGTGGCCTTCAGCTCGTGCTAGCCTCTGAGGGAATCTGGGGAGAAAAGCAGCTTAGCAATTCCCATCTAACGTGTGGGGGAGGATGGATCGGTGCATTCTGCTCTGCTCTACGGGGAGATTCCAGCACCCATGGGAGCCTCACAGAAGCACGTGAGTGAAAAGTTCGGTCCTCGCAGGACCCACAGGAAACAGGCAAACGGTGCCACAGGCTGCCGTAGAAAGGAGCCTAGCGAGCTGCCCCTGGGCCCCTCAGGCTGCACCGCGGGCCAAGTGTCGGCGCTGCTGGCCCGAGCTGCGCCCCAGGCACCTCAGAGGGTCTGGATGGGGTCAGGCTCCGGGTGGTCTCTCCCTGCGCCAACAACCAAGCCCCTCCGGAGGCGCCCGGTTCTCCCCGGTGCCCGCCAGCTGCGGCCCGCCCCGCGGCCGGCGCCCCTACCCACCTTGAGGACCTGCTGCCGGATGACCGTGGGCACCATCACGATCATGACTGCGCCCAGCACGGCGCACAGCAGCCCGATGAGGCCCAGCGCCGCGGCCACCCGGCGCGCTCTGGCGCGGCTGCCCATGTCTGCGCGGCCGGGCGCCCGTCCGGCGCTCGCGGGGTTCTGTGGCTGGGGCCGGGGAGGACAGCGGCGGCGACAGAGGCGGTGGCGGTGACTCCAGGGACGCGGGCAGCAGCGCCGCAGCAGCGCACGGAGGAGCGGCCCGACGAGCGACCAGCGGTTTTATGCGCCATCGCCCGCGCGGCCGCACCGCCCCCGGGACGCCCAGAGCAGCGGGATTCGGGTGGGCGCGGGCAGGCGGGGGCGGGGCGCGGATCGGACGGGCCGGGGCGGGGCGCCGGCGGGGGTGGAGCGCAGATAGCGGAGCGCGGATCGGACGGGCGGAAACAGGTGGGGGCGGGGCGCGGATCGGACGGGCCGGGGGCGGGGCGCCGACAGGGGGCGGAGCGCAGAGCACGGAGCACGAATCGGATGGGCCAGGGGCGGGGCACCGACAGGGGGCGGGGCGCAGAGCACGGAGCACGAATCGGATGGGTCGGGGGCGGGGCACCGACAGGGGGCGGAGCGCAGAGCACGGAGCACGAATCGGACGGGCCGGGGGCGGGGCGGGTCAGGTGGGGGCGGGGCCTCTGTCGGCTGGACACGCCCCTCCGGGCTGGCCCCGGCCCCGCCGCCTCGCTTCTTTTTCTGTGCCTGGCTCTGGACTGCCGCTCCTGGTCCCGCTGCCCCTCCCTTCTTTCTGTTCCCCCTCTATCCCCTCTTTCCCTTCCTTTTACCCTCCTCCTCTCTTCCTCCCCCCGTGCCCTCCTCCTTTACCTCCCTCCTACTCCCTCCTTTTCCCCTCCTTCCAACCCTCCTTCCCTCCCATTTCCCCTCCACCCTTGCTCCCCCTTTGCCCCCTTCTCCCCTCTTCTATCACTGTTCGCATTTCGTAGGCGTTTCCCAGCCCACTCAGGAAAGCCAAAGCCCTTAGGATGGTCTACAGCCCCCCCTCCGACCGCATCTTCCCCCACTGCCCCCACCCCCCACGATTCCAGCCTCACTCCCTGGAACGTGCCTCTTGTAGTGGGTCCTTTGTGCACCCCGACTTGGAATTCCGTTTCCCTGGATATCTGGCTCATGGCTTCGTGGCCCCGCTCCCGTGTCCGCTTATCAGAAAGGCCTTTCCCAGCCACCCATGGCCGTCCCATGCTCCCGTACACGCTGCCCCTTATCACTGAGCACCACCTGTCACATCACATATCCATCTGTCCCCCGAGTACAACGACCCCAGCGAGGTCCCTGCATTGGAACATTGCCTGGCAGGAAGTGTTCACTTCACAGTAAATGTTTTAGAATGAACGACTGAGGAGCCCCTAGGTGCTGGGCTAAGTGCTTTGGACACAATAGTTCCAGTTCACAAATAAGGAAACTGAGGCACAGAGGGGTAAAGTCAACCAAACAATATCCCTGCCCTCTAATGAAGAGGGAGAGGTGATGAACAAGTCAGCAAATCCACAATGGGATAACTGTAGTTAATAAGTACTCCAAGAAAACAAGGTGGGGGCGGAGCCAAGAGCTGGCACTGACTGGCAGCTGGCTTCCAGGGGCACTTGCCCACCTGCAGTCCTCCACGGCCCCCGCTGCCCACCCCCAAAGCTGCCCCCCTCCCCACACCTGAGTTTAGTTTTCAGCCCATGACAAGGGACAATGTTCTCATTTTCTACATGGGGTTACTGAGGGAGCAAGAGACACATCCTGGATCCCACAGAACCGGGAGGTCAGTATTGGGACCAGAACTCGGGCATCCTGGCTTTGCCCCCCCAAACCTGAGTAAGCCAGGCCAATCCACGAGGGTTGAGAATGAGGCCTTTTAAAACTTGTTCAACCCTAGAAGGAAGCGACATTCTCCCAGGCCCATCTTTAAGGTACAGGTTGTGACCCAAATTGCTATTTGAGCACCTACTATGTGTGGCCTGCCTTGCCTGGCACAGTTTTGCCTCAGGAGACCTGACACTTTTCAGTGCCCCTCAGGGGTGGAGGCCCCGATATCTGGCCTGGATCAGGTGCTTGGAGCAATGGGGTGGTGTCGGAGGAATCCATACTCTGATGGTTTCTATTCCAGAGTCCGGAGCAAGTGACTTGGTCCTCTCTGGACCTCAGTGTCCTCATCTCTAAAATGAGAATAATGAGAACGTCTCTCCAAGAGCTGTTGCGACGATTAAACAAGTTAGCACTTAGCATGATGTTTGGAATGTGTAGGCACTACTAGGTACTAGGTATTATTCGTGATGATGGGATTATTATCGCCCCACGGTACTACGTGACTGGCTCCTACCCACCTCGCTCCCAGCCTTCTAGGCCTTCTTTCTGTTCTTTGAACACCCCCCAACTTTTTCCCACCTCAGGGCCTTTGCACTTGCCGTTCCCTCTGCCTGGAATGATTTTCCCCAGATCCTTCCGTTGCCGGCTCCTCCCTTTCAGATTTCAGCTCACAGCCCCTCCTCAGAAAAGAGGCACTCTCTATCAAGCCATCCCGTTTTATCTGAAATCCTCTTATTCGTTTACCTGTTTACATGTTTGTCTCCCCCAGCATCTGAGAGAGAGAAGCTGGTCTGTTTTTGCTGATTGATGTATCCCCAGCACCTGGAACAATGCCTAGCACATAGTAGGTCTTCCGTAAATACTTTAAGTACCCAATTAGCTAATTAATTCATTAATCAATGGATCCATTAATATTAGTCAATTGATCGGTATAATTTCACTGACCTCCCTTAGCTATGGAGATTGTTTTATTTTAATTAGATTTTATGGTGTTTGAACATCAACCAATTAATGAAACCCTGAAGTCAGCCCCGGCCTGGCATCTCCTTCCTTGACCCCTGTCCCCCACCCCCTCCAAGGACCAACTTGCCCTGACCATCACCCAGTCCAGCTTTTATTTATTACCCATCTTCAAGGTCCAAATGTGCGTGGCGTTTACCCAAGAGAGCCCCAAGTCCTTGGCTGGAGCGTCCTTGTGCCAGCCCATGCAGCCACCTCGCAAGACAGAAGGGCAGAGATGAAAGGACGTTTGGCTCACAGGGCCGGCCACGACCTCGCCAAGGAGAGTCACTTCCGGTTGCAGGCAGGGCGACCTCGGGGGGAGAAAAGGACTGTGTCACGTTTCAGAGGGAGGCCTTGTTGGAATGAGGCAAGGCAAAGCAGAGGAAAATGCAAGATGATTCATAAGGAACAAAACATTATCAACACAGGTGTCCCAGGGATCCCGCGAAAACCAGGCCACGTCACGTCCCTCCTATGACCCCAACCCTACCCTGACCGAAAAGACCATCACGAGAGTTGGCCAAGAGGGGAGACATTAGAACCCCGGTGTCCTGTGGGTGGAAATGTTAATGAGGCACCTGCTGTGGGAAAGTCTGGCGGGTCCTCGAAAGGCTCAACACGCAGGTACCCCGTAGCCTGGCACTCCCTCTCCCGGGTGCACGTCCAAGAGAAACGAGAATGTGTGCCCGTGGAAACTGGGGCCTGAAGGGTCACGGCAGCCACATGTCCAAAAACGGGTGAAGGGATGACAAAGTGGGGTCTAGCCACCCACAGAACACTGTTCAGCCATAAGAAGGAATGATGTGCTGATACAGGCTACGCAAGGGCGAACCTTGAAAATATGCTAAATGAAATGAACTGGACACAGGGATCACTTATTGCTTGATTCCATTTATATAGAATGCCCAGAACAGGCAAAATCTATAATGAGTGGTTGCCAGGAGCTGGGGATGAGAGGCCAATGAAATGTTCTGAGATCGATTATAATGTTCATGGCACTAAAAGCCACTGAATTGCACTTTTAGCAGGTGAAGCATGTGGAAGGCATGAGTTCTGTCTCAGTGAAGTTGTTTAGAATCAACGACAACAAAACCTCCAATGGCTCCCACCTCACTTGAAGGACGAGTCAAAGCCATCACCACGGCCCACAAGGCCGCTTTCCCCTCCCTGACTTGGCCTCCCTTCTGCTCCTACACCTCCACGTGGTCCTTCCTTCCTTTCTCCAAGTCCCTACTCTGAGGTCCTTATCTCAGCGAAGACTTCCTTCCCGTCCACTCTTTTAAAAACGACAAGCCCCACCCCTGACCCCCTGCCTCCTTCCCTGCTTTATTTTCCCCCTAGCACCGCCACCATCCAATGCGCTACATGATATCTTTGCTTGTTTGTTTGATTCCCTCCCTTCCCCTCTAGAACAATACAAGCTCCAGGAGCTCAGGAATCATGGTCAGTTTTGCTGTTGCTGTATCCCCAGCACCTAGAACAGGGCCCAGCACATAGTAGGCCCTCAGTCAATACGTGCTGATGATCTTGTGAACCATAGCAACCCGAACCCTGGGATTAAGAGCCTGACTCTGTGGCTGCCTGGCTGTGTGGTGTTGGGCAAGTTGCTTAACCTCTCTGTGCCTTGTCTTTCTTCTCTGTGGAATGGAGATGATATGAAGAGTGCCTACCTCAGAGTCTCCATGAGGATTCAGTTCCACGAGCCCAGCACGAGGTTAAGTGCTCAGTGGATGTTGCATGGGACCATCTCCACGTGCAGGCACCACCAGGGAGGTCGGAATTGTTCCCACCTGGAGCAACTGAGATGCATCACGGAGGCTGGCAGATTTGATTACAGGCAGAAAGGGGAGAGCAGAGACCCGAATCAATGCCAGCCAGCTCCAGAGCCTGAACACGAACCACAGATCTCCTTGCTGGGGAAGAGGAAAAAGTGGAGGAAGGGAAAAGAGGAAGGAAGCGGAGAAAAGTCAAGAGAGGGGTGAGAGAGGGGACACGGAGAAAAGAGGAAATCTGAGCATTTTTGCCGGTCTGTTCCCTAGATCAGCTGTGGGAAGAGGAATCAGAGCTCGTGTTTGCGGTTCTGTTCATTCCACCAATGTTGATTGAGCCCCTACTAGGTGCCAGGCGCCATGCGGGGTGCTGGGGACACATCTGGGGACGTGCATGCGTGTGGAAACAGCACAGGCATGGCTTGGCATGTCGGAAGAGCCCCAGGAGCGCGGCAGAGGCCGGAGCGAGGGGAACGGGAAGGTGGGTGCTGGGCTGGGGGAGGGGGCAGCTTCTGCATGGCCATGGAGGTTGCGCTCGGGAGTTTGGATTCGATTCCGGGGGATCTGGAAGGCCATTGGAGGGTTTTGAGCAAAGAAATGCAGTGATCCCCTCCTATGCTGGTAAGCCCAGATTGCAGCTGGAGCCAGGAGACCTCACTAATGCCTAATTCAACCCAGTGCCGTGACTTATTGGTAACTGCCCTGTGCCAGGCCCGGTGCTGGCACTGGAAAGCCAGCAGGGCATGCCACAAAGACCCCACCCTTGTGGATCAAACAACAACAAATCACATACATAGTCATTGGCCTGCACTGCCCAGTGCGGCAGCCCCAAGTCACATGTGATTATTGAGCCCCTGAAACGGGGCATGCCCTGATTGCCACGTGCTGTGAACGCCAAATACACACTAGGTCTCGAAGACTTCACATGAGAAAAGGGACACGAAATATGTCGTCAATCGTTTTTTATATTGATGACATGTCGAAATGATAATTTTGTGGATCTATGGGTTGAGTAAATCTATAATATTAAAATTAATTTCACCTGTTTCTCTTTACTTTGGGGGGAGCTACCAGAAAATTTTACATCACATTTGTGGCTTCCATGCATTTCTGTTGGGTAACATAGTGTTGGAGGAAGATACAGGCTCTATTTAGGGTAAAAACAGAACGCAGTCATGTCATCAGCGGGGCATTCAGGGAAGGCCTCTCCGAGAAGCAGACATGTAAGCAAGGGCTAGCGGATGTGCAGGTACCAGGCCGAGAGAAGAGCCAGGCCAGAGTGCACCTAACTTAACATTTTTTAATCGTATCATGGTAAAATATATATAACTTAAAACTGCTTAAAATGGCAAATTTTATGTTATATATTTTTTAACACAATAAAACTTTTCAATAGAATATATCTCTGGGTGCTGGCAGGTTGGGGGCAAGAGTAAAAGTGAGGCACATTTGGGATGAGCTGTGGTTGTGCCAGGCTTATACTGACATGAGCTAGGGAGAGCTAGGGAGAATGGGAAGGATTCGAGATCTCTTTGGGCAGACGAATCGGACGCAAAGAGTAAAGAGGAGAAGAGATCCAAGGTGGATCACATCAGGAAGCATTCCTCCAGTTGAGAGACACTTATGGAGCACCTACCCCAAGTGGGGTGCTGGGCTGGGGATCCAACGGAGAGCAAAGCAGATGTGGTCCCACCCCTCTTGTAGTTCACAGTCTAGAAGAAAAGACAATAAATAAATCACGGAAGTCTATAATCACAAACCGTGCAGTAGAGGGAACATAGAGATTCTAGAAGAGCTTGAGAGCAGGAGGTGCTGTGCCCTGCGATCTCCCCAAGAACTATCCTCTGCTTCTTCATCCACTCACCCCTTCCGCAGGAAGGGGATCCTCAGGCTCCCATGCCCTCTGGTTTCTGGTTGTATTTAGCCAATGGGAGATTCAAAGAAGGTAAAAGAGGGGAAGATGAGATGTTTATCCTCCAGTTTCCGCGCAGTGGTCCATGAAAGATGGCTACGACTGCTTAGCTATTCCTCCCATGGAATTTTCCCTCCGTGTGAATCTGGGGTGACCTCATGACCTGTTTCAGCCAATAGAAGGTCGCAGAAGTGGCCCTGTGCAACTTCTGAGAGGGGCCTTAGGAGATCAGCAGCTCTGCCCTCTCCTCCCAGACCTGCTTCAACTCGGCCGCCATGTTGGGAGGCAGCGCAAGCAGCCATGTGCAGAAGCCGTGGAAGAAAAAGCCGTCAGCTGACAGCCACGCGGGAGGCCCCCTGGGACCTGCCAGCCGTCCCAGCACCCTGCAAAATTCTGAGCAATACAGAAGTGGAGGGGTTTGGAGTGACTAAGTTTTGGGGTGGTGTGTTACAAAGCGTCAGATTACTGAGACGCCCGGGCTACTGGCCAGGCAGCCCTCTCCTCACCCCCTCCCCTTCCAGATCCCCGTCCTCACGCTCTTCCTTCCTCCCTGAGTCCCAGCCGTGGGAACAGCTCCACTGTCCTTTTGTTTTCCCTACAGCTTTGTAAACAGTCTAGTAAATCCTCTTCAAATTCTCGTATTTTGAGTGTGCCAGCCACTTCCTGCCAGAACACTGATGGATTCAGGAGCTGGCTCTGGGGAGGGGTGGAGTGCAGGCTTCCCTAAAGGTAGAGGAGGCATTTATTATGGGAAGGAAGGGAGACTTAGAGGAGGGGTCCAGGCAGGGGGAACAGCCCGGCAAATGCCTGGAGGGGGAAAGCTTGGCAGTTAAAACACAAAGGCTGGGGCAGACCTTCAGGGTTCAAATCCCTGCTCTCCCTTGAGCACGGGGCCTAACCTCTTGCGCCTCAACTTCCCCATCTGTGAAATGGTGCTATTAATTTCTATACCCGAGGGTTGTGGTGTGGACAGTGAGTCCGCCTCTGTGATGCCTTCAGATGCCCTTGTTAAGTAGAACCAGCAACCCAGGAGACGCTGGGCTGGTGGAGGCTGGGAGGGGTGCCGAGGACAGTGGGGTACCAGGTTGAAGGTGAGCTAAGGCTGGGGGTGGGATGGGGGTGGGATGGGGGTGGGGGCCCTGGGTGACTCATGAAACTGAAAACTCCCTGAGCGGATGGGGCTCTTAGGATCTGCAGTACTGAGTGAGCGCTTACCACAGAGCCAGGCACCATCGGAGGCCCTTTAAGTCTGTTAACTACTTAGTGCTCTTGGTGCCCGGGAGATGCGCGATTATCACGGTCCCATTTCACAGACGGGAACGCGGGCACCCAAGGCATGGGCTGTGGAGGGAGAGGGAGGGGTGTGTGTGCAAGGGTCCCCTGGGGGCAGGACTTCAAAAGGCTGAGCCAGACAGAGGATCGAAGGGGGTCCCCAGCAGAGCGCAGCCGGCCAGAACTTCCAGAAGCCTCTCGGGGAGACGGAGGGAAATTGAACCCTAGGAAGCAAGCCTCTGGATTGGTCTTTGATCAGGTGCTCAGGAGCCCACAGGTAAGAAGTGGGTGGGGAGGGCCAAGGGAGGAAAAGCAGGCCTCTTCCCCACGGCCTCCCGAGAGGGCTCTGCACACACTGCAGGCAAGTCCACCCCTGGGGGCTGCCTCCCTCCCCGGCCCCTGCTGGCAAGTGTGAGTAGAGTTGCAGCACAGGCTCAGTCTGTCCTGGAGAAAGGACCCCACTGTGCAGGAAGGCAGGAGAGGAGCCAGAAGCCAGGGTGGGGGCGTGGGGCGGGGAGGGCGCCCAGGGCACCCACAAATGGGCCACGGAGCAGGATTTCTTCACTAATAGCACAATTCCTCCAAATCCCAGGACCCCCCTGAGCCCCAGGTCCTAGGTCCCCCCCTGAGCCCCAGGTGCCCCTCTCTAAAATGGGATTCAGAGGTGTGCCAAGGGAGGGCCAGTGGGAGCCGTGCCCACTGAAGCAGGCAATGAGGGGTGCACCATCTGTGGATAATTTAAAAACAAAAATAAAACCAACTAGAAGTCAGTCTTTTCATTACCACCATGCACCAGTGACCCTAAAAAGTCTAAAAACTTCTCCTGAAAAAAAAAATTTTAATTTTTGGGGTTCTAAACCAGGAATTGATGAACTATAGCCTGCAGACCACATCTGGCCCCCAGCCTGCTTTGTAAATAAAGTTTTATTGGCACACAACCATACCTCTTCGTTTACATATTGCTTGTGGCTGCTTTCACGCTACAAAGGCAGAATTGAGTTCTTCAGCCTCCAAAGCCTGAAATATTTACTATTTAATACCTGTTATCTGGCTCTTTACAGGAAAAGTGCCCCTCTCCTACTGAAAATTATTGGGTTACTGCTGAGTTTTAATAACATTACTGTGAGGTTTTAGTAATATATATGTAAGCCTCACATTAGCACATTTTGTCACTTATCTTTTAATAAATATTGTATTCTATATGGAATTTAGTTCAGAGAACTCCAGATGCCACCCCTACACACACACGCACGCACACACAGGAAGACTCAGTTGAATGCACGAACGATTTCTTTGAATCTGAGTATCTTTAAATAGAAATTTATTCTTTTTTGTTTGTTTAAAAACAGAAGTAGGAATCAAGAAAATAATGACTATGGCTGATGATCACAATGATTATTGAAAATAACTGTTTAAATGCAGTGCTAAAAAATGACCAACTCTGCCGTGAAATAGTAGGCGTGCGGCTGATGGGAACGGATAAGGGTTTTTGAGGATGAATTTAAATAATGTGTGTAATGATGGACTCCACTGGTTGCTTTTCCCAAATTCATTCTCTCCCGTCCCCTTCTTCCTGGATGGCGAATGTCCACTTTCCTCCAGACGGCCATAGGTGCTTACAAAAAAGAACCCTGTTCCGTGGCAGTAAATCAGGAGTAAATCCTGATTAAAGCAATATTGATAATACCATTCCCCTCAACGTGATTGGTTTAGGTATGGACGTGTGACCAAATTCTGGCCAATAAGACTGGGCAGTGGTGCTCTCAGGGACTTCTGGGAAAGGTTCTTCATTGATAAAAAGGGCCACAGGGAACTCACTGCCCTCCCCTCTACGTGGGACCCGACTCCCAGGGGTGTACATCTCCTTGGCAATGCAGGATATGACTCCCAGGGATGAATCTGGACCCGGCATCATGGGATTGAGAACATCTTCTTGACCAAAAGGGGGATGCAGAATGAGATGAAATAGTTTCAGTGGCTGAGAGATTCCAAATGGAGTCAAGAGGTCACTCTGGTGGACATTCTTATGCACTATATAGATAACCCCTTTTAGGTTTTAATGTATTGGAATAGCTAGAAGTAAATACCTGAAACTACCAAACTCCAACCTAGTAGTCTGGGCTCCTGAAGACGATTATATAATAATGTAGCTTACAAGGGGTGACAGTGTGATTGTGAAAGCCTTGTGGATCACACTCCCTTTATCCAGTGTATGGATGGATGAGTAGACAAAAGGGGACAAAAGCTAAATGAAAAATAGGGTGGAATGGGGGGGGGTGATCTGGGTGTTCTTTTTTTAATTTTTTATTCTTATTCTGATTCTTTCTGGTGTAAGAAAAATGTTCAAAAATAGATTGGAGTGATGAATGCATAACTATATGATGGTCTGTGAACAGCTGATTGTACACCATGGACGATTGTATGGTATGTGAATATATCTCAATAAAACTGAATTTAATTTAAAAAATTGAAAAAAAAAGACAGATAGAAAACAAAACACATTAAAAGGAAAAATAAAGGGGCAGGAGACTACAGGAAAGCAGACTTTCCGCCTGTCTGTGAGCCCAGGTCCCGCAGGGAGGAGACATTGCAATGGCGGCGGGTATCTTGTGATGAAAACCCGGGAGCAGAAAGATGGAGAGAACGGGGCCCTCAGTGAGGCCCTTGGCCACGGAAACTGAGATCCCAGAATGTACCCCACCCCAGGACTTCCCCTTAGGTGGAAATAAGTGTCTTCATTGTTAAACCTCTTAGGTCGGTGCCTTCTAGAACTTTCAGCCAAAAGCATCTCTATAGATACAGAGGTGGAAAAAAACCTGGCAAGTAGCCAGCAGCCACAAGCCATAATTTTACTGATTCATTCAGTCAATGAGTATTGACAGAGCTGACTGTGTACCAGGACAGTTCCAGGCACTGCGGAGCACACGAAAAGCCCCTTCTCTGAGAAGCACATTCCAGCGGGTGGAGATGGGCCAAGAAATAAAATGATTTCAGATGTTAAATGTTGAGAAAGAAATAAAACCCAGGGACTTGATGGAGAGTGAGTGAGGGGGTGGGCTTCTCTGGGAAAGTGGGTTTGGAGAGAGAACGGAAGGAAGAAGGGTCTGCACCTGACAGTCCTGGAGAGCGCAGCGAGTGCAGAGGCCCTGAGGTTGGGGTGAACCCGGTGTGCTTGAGGAACTGAAGTCTGGAGCGTGAGGATGGGACGCTATGAAAGCAACATTCCAGAAAGTACGTCAAAGCACACAGAAAGCCCATGGTCCGAGTCTTTCTCCTCCCTTCCTCTTGCTTGCTTCCGGGCTTTTGTTACCCGGCCCCGGGTTTATGGGCTCTGGCACGTTGGAATCTGAGCTGTGTCTTCAGGCCTCTCTTCCTAACTCGGGAGAAGTTTCACATCTGATCATGTGTGTGCCTGAAACAAGCTGTTTTGTTTTGGTTTAAATTAAAGCCAAGTTTTCCCACTACAGGCTAACTGAGCATCTCTGTTCCCTGTGAGCACCCCCTTGTGTTTTGCCATTTTCCCCACCACAGTAGCATTTTCCATCCTGCCTGGAAAACTGCTGCTCTTGTCATCGACGCCTACCCTCAGCACCCCTTCCTCTATCTGAGACCAACACTGGCACAAGGAATCCTTTAGATTACTGTTCCACTTTGCTAATGCTGCCGGAATGCAAAATACCAGTAAGAGATCGGCTTTTATAAAGGGGGTTTATTTGGTTACACAGTTACAGTCTTAAGGCCATAAAGTGTCCAAGGTAACACATCAGCGATCAGGTACTTTCACTGGAGGATGCCCAATGGCGTCTGGAAAACCTCTGTTAGCTGGGAAGGCACGTGGCTGGCGTCTGCTCCAGAGTTCTGGTTTCAAAATGGCTTTCTCCCAGGACGTTCCTCTCTAGGCTTCAGCTTCTCTCCAAAATATCACCCTCAGTTGCTCTTGGGGCATTTGTCCTCTCTTAGCTTCTCCAGAGCAAAACTCTGCTTTCAAAGGCCGTCTCCAAAATGTCTCTGTAAGCTGAAGTTCCTCTCTCAGTTCCTGTGTGTGCGTGCTTCAAAGTGTCCCTCTTGGCTGTAGCAAGCTCGCTCCTTCTGTCTGAGCTTATATAGGGCTCCAGTAATTTAATTCAGAACCACCCTGAATGGGTGGGGCAACACCTCCATGGAAATTATCCAACCAAAGGTCTCGTCCACAGTTGACTGAATCACATCTCCACTGAAACACCCAAAGGACTCCAAAATCTAATGAACACTAATATGTCTGCCCACACAAGACTGCATCAAAGATAATGGTGTTTTGGGGGACATCATACATACAAACTGGCACAATTACAAAATGCTCCAGCCCTTCTTTTTTACATGTCACTCAATGGAAGGACACCAAGCTGAGGTGTGTGCAGGGGAGGCTGGAACACAAGTAAACCAGGTCCCCAAACCATTCTTTGGGAAGCCACTGATGGCAACATCTTTCTGGACACAGTCACGGGCAGCAGAAGCTCCTGTGTGGCCAGCAATGGGGCGGGGCCCAGGGGACCAATGGACATCCACGTGACAAGAATCATTTATTCGCTATGCCACTGATGACCCTTGAAAACATTATGCAAGTGAGAGAAGCCAGGCCCAAAAGGACAAACAGTGCATGAATCCACTGATATGAAATATCTAGAATAGACAAGCTCATTGAAACAGAGAGTAGATAGGTTAGCAGGGGCGGGGGAGGGGCCGTGGTGAGTGATTGCTTAATGGGGACAGAGTTCTGTTTGAGGCGATGAAAAAGTTCTGGTAGCAGATGACAGCGACGGTAGCACAATATCGAGAATGTGATTAAAGCACTGAATTATACACATGAAGCTGGTTAAAATGTGCAGTTTTCATATCAGGAGACAAAAAGAGTCATTTGTTCAATAGAAGTTAACTGAGGGGGACACTGAGGAGCATTGGACAAGGCCCCTCACAGATCACAAAAACACTGTCACGCTGAGTGTACAATTACACCCGAGCAAAATGCCCTCAAGAGGAAGAAAGCACTTGTACAAAAGGATCGTGTTACTTCCTACTTAAAGCCTCTTCCCTGTTGCAAGGGCATAAGCCCCAGGCCCCTCCCTGCGCCCACAAGGCCCTGCGGCCCTCCCCCTCGCCCCCTGAGATCCAGCCCCGCTGGCCTCTTGCTGACCTTCCAATGCACGCCTTCCCACCGCAGGGCCTTGGCACATGGGGTGCTCGCTGCCTCGAACAGGCATCCCCAGGTCTCCACGGTGATGCCTTTGAGGTGTGGCTCCAACCACACCTCCTTGGGGAGGTCTTCCCTGACCAGTCCGTGGAAAGGAACATTCTCTGTTCATTATGCCCTGACATTTTCCTGCGTGGTTGTTGACCGTCTGTCTCCTCCACTGGGATCAAAGGACCATGAGGACAAAGTCCTTGCCCGGCCTCACGGCTGTATCCCCAGCCCCAGCCGGGGCCTGATGCATGCCAGTGGCAGGATTGTTGAATGAGTGAATGAGGGATCTGGCCACATGGTGGGGAGGGGGTCAGGGAAGGCTTTCTGAAGAAGTGACATTCGGATCCATGTCTGAAGGATGGGCAGGAATGAAGCTGCTGCCCTCAACCCTGTTGACCATTAGAAACCCCTGGGGTTGGGGACAGTAAAAGCAGGCCAGCACCTGTGCCCCATCCTTGACTCCTGATTAAATTGTGCTGTTTTTAGCCACCCCTTGAGAGTCCAGCCTGCAGCTGGGGCTGAAAGCTACGACCTATCGCCTGGATTCTCCAGGTGGTCCTGGAACAGCAGCCCCTGGCGTTATCAGGGAACTTGCCAGAAATGCTTCACTCAGACCCAGTGAATCAGACGCTCCTGGGGTGGGAAGTGGATTCTGATGCACCTTCAAGCCTGAGAGCCCCTGGGCAATGGAGGGGAGGGGAGGAGAAGAACCTTCTGGACAGGCCAGATGCTTTGGCCCAGGCCTTGTGGGTGGGGGGAGCTCCCCCCTGACGGGTCCTCCGGCTCCTGTTCACAAAGGCAGGCCCCAGGTGGCCTCCAAAATGTCCTTTCCCTTGAGGCTGCTGAGATCTGGAGCAGCTTCAGAAGCCCCGGGGTCCCGGGAACTTTGAACTTGATTTAGGCTCTAAAGTGTCTCCCTGAACTGCAATTGGTGCAATCTTTTGCACGGCTCCATGGGGAGGGGTCTGCCCTGCCCCCCGGGAAGGGAGAAAGGCTGTCCAGTGGGAAGGGGGGCCGTTCAGCCTTGTGTTTACCGGCCCCAAGGTATTGGAATAAAGTTCCTGAAATGCTACCCTAAGGAACTCATTCAGAGAGGAAAGAGACACCGACTTTACTCCGAGCTTTGGTATTATGTAATGGCAGGGCATTTGAGCTATTTTTCTCTTCGTTCCTCTTGCATTCATCCTCTCCTCCCCCATAGACTCCCGAAGGTTTCTCTTGCTGTGATGCCTTCCTGAATCCCTTCACTTCTCTCATGTGTACCCCCTTGCTTTATACAAGTGGGGCTGTCACTCTAGGGGGCTTATGGAATCACATGGAAGGCCAGTGAGAACCAGATTGCTGAGCTCCACACCCGGAGGGTCTGATTCAGGAAGTCTGGGGCAGGGCCTGGGAATCTGCATTTCTAATGCGTTCCCAAGGGACACTGTCGCTGCTTGTCGGGGGACCCCACTTTGAGAACCATAGATCCATCTCTTGCCTGCATGACAGCTCCAACCCCCTAACTGATTTTCTGGCCGGAATCCTCTTCCCCTCACGCACCCTCCACCCGGCAGGTGGCACTTTCCAAAACTCACCTCAAAAGCGCCGCTCCCCAGCTTAAGGGCCCCAGCCACCTCTCACTGCCGCGGGATCAAGTCCAAGCACCTTTGCCAGTCGTCGCTTACTGCCTGATCTCCGTGGGGACACTGGATACCAGCACCTTCCGCCCTGCCCCGGGGCATGGGAAAAAAGGAAGAAAGAGAGAAGAAACGGCTTTCAAGAATTGCTTTTGATTAACTATATCAAATAATTTTGAACAGATAATAATAATTACAACAACAGTTAATATTTACTGATCCTTAGGTGCCACGCACCATTCTAAATGATTTACATCTTAGCTCTTTGATCCCTACTTTTCAGATGAGGAAACCGAGGCATGGAGCTGGGAAGTGATGTGTCCAAGGTTCCACAGCTAGGGAGAGACTGAGTCCAAATTTGAACCTGGGCCGCCAGCTTCCAGAGCCTGAGCTCTACAAAATTCCAGAGAAACAGAAAGGCATATCTGATGAAAAGTACATTCCCTCCCTCACCTGTCCCCCAGCCACCTGTATCACTCCGATGAAATCTGGAATTTGTATCTAACGTTTGTAAAATGGACCCCAGAAGACGGTGGGAGAAAATCGCTTTACCTGCTCTATGTCTATGTCTTTGGCGGAGGGCACCAACATTCTTTCAGAGCTTAAAAAAGTTCCACTTCAGACTTACTGAGACTGCAGAGGCGAACCCAAAAGACAATCCTCCACACAGCCTCCCTGGTTCTCAGAACCCTGATTTTGTCTGGCTCTTTAGTGGCATTTCTGGAGAAGCCAGGCCCCAAGGTCTAGCATCTAGTATCGTTATATACTATATTACCTTATAATATACTGCCATTACAATGGAAAGCGAAAAGCAACTCAAGTAAAAAAATATACATTATTATGAATGTATAGAGATGTCACCAAATTATGTACATATTTTTTAAAAAGCAAGGGAATGCTGAACACAGATGTAGGAGGACGGTGTCCTCGGGTGGGAGAAAACGGGTTAAGGAGGTGGGGGGGTGGGCGCCACATGACCCAATACAGGTCATTGTCAAGGTTGGGGTGACGGATTATTAAAAAATAGAAGAAATGACCACCGTAAGATCCACCCCTTTACAATTCAATGGTGCTTAGTATATTCAGAAAATTGTGCAACCATCACTACCATCTAATTCCAAATCATTTTTGTCACTTCAAAAAGAACCCCCATAACCACTAGCAGTCTCCCCCCAGCCCCTGGCAACCACTTAAGCTGCTTTCTCCTCTGTGGATTTGCCCATTGTGGACATGTCATGTAAATGGAATCCAGTTAACTCCTAAAGAAGTAAATATGAGTGAGCCAGTGGTCCAAGTGATGCCATTGTGGTGTGACCTGAGTAAGGCTGATTCAATTCAGTATTCCTGAGGCTGACATAAAAAACCAGAACCAGCATCCATGTGGTGACTGGCTGCTAAATGAACCCCCGCTGGATAGCCAATTTCTGACTCCTTGGAAGGCAGAATAATTAAGGTCTCTACTGATAAAGTCACTTTTGACTGGGGCTTTTGCTTTCTTGACACCCCCTGCTCGTTCCACTACTCTCCCTGCCAGCCAGGAGTCCGCCGATGCATTCTCTCCGCCCGGAGGAACTTTCTCTGACCACTTGTTGCTTCCGCCTTCTTCTGCCTGGTGCCTGCCCATCCTGTGCAATGTTTGGAAGAAAGCCACGTTTTAGGGCTTACTGGAGGCCCCTCCTCCATCTTGCCTTATGGGCTCCTATGGACACTTCGGATGGGGCATCAGAACTGCCTGCTTGCTTGGCTGTCTCCACTACAAGCTTCCTGAGGGCGGGAGGCAGGTCCACACCGCACTCCCCAGCGTTAGATGGTGCCTGGCTCGTGTTGGAGGAGATGAGGAGATGAAGGGAATGGATGATTGCGTTTATCCCAAAGAGGGAATGGCCACCCTGGCCGTGTCAACGTGGTAGAGTGCTAAAGCCGACTTTCTAAAAGGCGTACGTATGGACAGGGGAAGGAAACACTTAACATATTATGGTTAAGACAGTAAAACTCAAATTTACATGCACATGATTAACACTTATGTTAATTATGTGCACATGGGTGAAAATCCAAGGATGCTATATAAGGAAATCGAATTACGTCTTGCTTTAAGGTGAGCTTTCTTGGGTGTTTTTTCCGAGTTGTGCTTAAATACTTCATGAGGAAGGTATGACATGGGAGGGGTATGGGGTGGAGGGTACTTCTGGGTACTGGAAATTCTCCTTCTTAATCTTGTGGCTGTAATACATGGTATTCACTTTGTTAAATTGTTCATGTTTTATACATATATGTTATATTTCACAATAAAAAATTTTACAAATTTAATGGAGAAGGAGGTTTTGGTGGTTGTTTTAATAAAAGTATCCCAAAGCCTAAGTAAAAAATTCAAACAATGCGGAAAAGTGGAAGGCAATAAGTTAACATCTCGAGACATCCACCTGTCCCCAGTCCCACTCTCCAGAGGCAATAAATATTGACAAGGTCTCATGATCCCTCCTAGAAATAGCGTAAGACAAGATAAGCATATACGGCATTTTTCATTGAGATAAAACACAAATGGGATTCTATGCATATCGTCCTACAAAGATGCTTTCTCCACTTTCTCCACATAATACATCTTGCATATCTCTCTATAGTAATACAGATTCATCTGCCTCATTTTTTCTAACTACTGCAGAACATTAGAGAATCCAGAAAATGAATGTGTATGCCCTGATATATATTTCATCAGTAACCCCTGATTAGGTTGTTTCCATTATTTTGCCACTACTGACACGGCTGCTGTGTTTGTCCTTGCATGTAATCTTTGTATTCTTGAGCTATCATCTCTTGATCCAGTTAGGACGTTCGCAGTTGCCATTAGCAGGAAATCCAACTTGCGGTGGAGTAATGACGAACATGGGTACTGAGTCATGACGCGGTCAGGACACTGGTGTAAAACAGGCTCCCAGTTCCCCCTATTCTCCTCCTGGCTCTGTATCCCTTGCAGCCATGCCCTTCTCTGTTCTGGGCTTCGTCTTTAATTCTGCTTTCCTCATGGTGGCAAAGTGGCTATAACAGTTGCTGACTTCGCATCAGCTTCCTGGGATGCACAGGAGAGCGGAGGAAGTTTGCCTTTCCTGGCATGCTGAGCAGGGGTCCTGAGGTTCTCCCTCACTGGACCATTTGGGTTACACACCTGTTCCTGTGGGTGGAAAGTGCTGACAGCCGAAACCAGCAGGACCTGCTGTTGGAGCACCCTGTAGTGGGCACCAAAAGATATGTCTGAGTTCTAAACCACTGAACCTAAGAATATGACCTTCTTGGGGAAAAAAGCCTTTGGTGATGTAATTAAGTTAAGGATCTCAAGATAAGATCATACTGGGTTTAAGGAGGGCCCTAAATGCAAAACCCAAGGCTGTGGAGACACAGGAGAAGTCCAAGTGAAGACGAGGCTGAGATCACAGTGATGTGGCCACAAGGCAAGGAGAGCCTGGGGGCCACCAGCAGCTGGAAGAGGCCAGGAAGGGTCCATTCGAGAGCCTTCCGAGGGAACGTGGCCCTGCCCACGCTTTGTGTCCGACTTCTGGCTTCCAGGGCTGTGAGGAGACACCCTTCTGTTGTTTCAAGACACCAAGTCTGGGGTAATACGTTCTGGAAGCCCCAGGAAACCAATATGCACCCATATCGTAGAGGAGAGAGGGCTCTGCTGGGGAGGAGGATGGGGGAGGTGGGTGCTGGGTGCACCCCGCGATGGCCACTCCGTTTTCATCAGGTTCAATCTCCAGCTGTGGACCTGCTGGGTCCAAGTTATGTGAGCTTGACATCTTGATGGGCACTTCCAAGCTGCTCTCCAGAAGGAACACCCCACTCATAATCCAACAATGTATGTGAGTTCCTTTCCCCACAGCCTTGACAGGTGGGTATTATCAAACTCTGAGTTTCTGAAAACTGGATAGATGAAAAATTACTTACTTTGCTTTGAACTTCTTCTAATTTAGAGTGAGGCTGAACATTTTTCTCTTTTTATTTTTAAATTGTGGAAACAAACACAACACAAACGTTTCCTTCTCAACCCCTCCCAAGCACTCCGTTTGGTGGGATTCATCACATTCACAATCTCTCCCTACCCTCACCACCACCCATCACTAGAACTTTCCCGTCACCCTAAACAAAAGCCCTGCACCTGAGCATTAGTTCCCCATTCCCCCTTCCCCACCCTGTAACCTGTACTCTGTTTTCTGTCTCTATGAATTTACATATTCTAGCTATTCAAATTAGTGAAATCACACCCAACTGATTTATTTCACTCAACATGATGTCTTTGAGGTTCATCCATGTCATAGCATGTAGCAGAACTTCATTGCTTTTTTAGGCTGAGTCTTATTCCACTGTATGGATAGAACACCTTTTGCTTATCCGTTCATTGGTTGTGAACACCTGAGTTTCTTCCTCCTTTTGGCTATGGTGAATAATTGTGCTAGGGACATTGGTGTGCAAATGTCTGAGTCCCTGCTTTCAATTCCTTTGGTTACATACCTAAATGTGGGATTTCTCAGTCATATAGTAATTCTAAGTTTAACTTTTTGAGAAACTGCCAAACTGGTTTCCACAGAGGCTGCACCATTTTACATTCCCAAGGCTGAATGTTTTTTCATAAATATATTGACCATTTGTATTTCTTCTTCTGTGAACTTCCCATGTGTGTATCTGTTCTGCTGGTTTGTTTGTCAGTGCTCTTTGTATACGAAGAACATCGATTCTTTGCCTGACATATGAATTGCAAATACATTTTCCAATTTGACTTTGCTTTTGATATTTTGAAAAAGATAATTGTTTATTTCGTTATGGTCAAGTTTACTTTTTCTTTGACTCCTTGGTTTTGTTTGCTATTAAGAAAAGGCTCCCAGACCAAGAATTATTTTAACCTACTTTTGCTTCCAGTATTGTTTTCAGTGATTTTATTTTTAAATCATTGCTCTATTCAGAATTTGTCTATTTTCAGATGAGGAGTAAGATATGGACCCAGTTATCTGAACCCAGTGAATTGAATAGACCTTCCTTTCCACACTGAAAGGCACTGACCACCTTTCACAAACCAACTTCTCTACATACTTAGGTCTCTTTCTGGATTTTCCTCTCATGTGACACTGATCATCTGCTCATTCCTTCTTTAAAATCAAATCAGGAGGCAGGGCAAGATGGAGGACTGGTGAGCTGTAAGTTTTAGTTACTCCTCCAGGAAAGTAGGTAAAAAGCCAGGAACTGCGTGGACTGGACACCACAGAGCAATCTGACTTTGGGCATACTTCATACAACACTCATGAAAATGTCGAACTGCTGAGATCAGCGAAATCTGTAAGTTTTTGCGGCCAGGGGACCCGCGCCCCTCCCTACCAGGCTCAGTCCCGTGGGAGGAGGGGCTGTCAGCTCCGGGAAGGAGAAGGGAGAACTGCAGTGGTTGCTCTTATCGGAAACTCATTCTACTGATCCAGACTCCAACCATAGATAGACTGAGACCAGACACCAGAGAATCTGAGAGCTGCCAGCCCAGCAGAGAGGAGACAGGCATAGAAAAAAAAAAATAACACGAAAAACTCCAAAATAAAAGCGGAGGATTTTTGGAGTTCTGGTGAACACAGAAAGGGGAAGGGTGGAGCTCAGGCCTTGAGGCGCATATGCAAATCCCGAAGAAAAGCTGATCTCTCTGCCCTGTGGACCTTTCCTTAATGGCCCTGGTTGCTTTGTCTATTAGCATTTCAATAACCCATTAGATCTCTGAGGAGGGCCCTTTTTTTTTTTTTTTTTAATCCTTTTTTCTTTTTCTAAAACAATTACTCTAAGAAGCCCAATATAGAAAGCTTCAAAGAATTGCAATTTGGGCACGTCAAGTCAAGAGCAGAACTAAGAGAGCTCTGAGACAAAAGGCAATAATCCAGTGGCTGAGAAAATTCACTAAACACCACAACTTCCCAAGAAAAGGGGGGTGTCCGCTCACAGCCACCATCCTGGTGGACAGGAAACACTCCTGCCCATCGCCAGCCCCATAGCCCAGAGCTGCCCCAGACAACCCAGTGTGACGGAAGTGCTTCAAATAACAGGCACACACCACAAAACTGGGCGTGGACATTAGCCTTCCCTGCAACCTCAGCTGATTGTCCCAGAGCTGGGAAGGTGGAGCAGTGTGAATTAACAAAGCCCCATTCAGCCATCATTTCAGCAGACTGGGAGCCTCCCTACACAGCCCAGCAGCCCAGAACTGCCCTGGGGTGATGGCACTCACCTGTGACATAGCACAGTCATCCCTCAACAGAGGACCCGGGGTGCACAGCCTGGAAGAGGAGCCCACTTGCAAGTCTCAGGAGCCATACGCCAATACCAAAGACTTGTGGGTCAGTGACAGAGACAAACTGTGGCAGGACTGAACTGAAGGATTAGACTATTGCAGCAGCTTTAAAACTCTAGGATCATCAGGGAGATTTGATTGTTAGGGCCACCCCCCCTCCCCAACTGCCCAGAAACACGCCCCACATACAGGGCAGGCAACACCAACTACACACACAAGCTTGGTACACCAATTGGGCCCCACAAGACTCACTCCCCCACTCACCAAAAAGGCTAAGCAGGGGAGAACTGGCTCGTGGAGAACAGGTGGCTCGTGGACGCCACCTGCTGGTTAGTTAGATAAAGTGTACTCCACGAAGCTGTAGATCTGATAAATTAGAGATAAGGACTTCAATAGGTCTACAAACCCTAAAAGAACCCTATCAAGTTCAGCAAATGCCACGAGGCCAAAAACAACAGAAAATTATAAAGCATATGAAAAAACCAGACGATATGGATAACCCAAGCCCAAGCACCCAAATCAAAAGACCAGAAGAGACACAGCACCTAGAGCAGCTACTCAAAGAACTAAAGATGAACAATGAGACCATAGTACGGGATATGAAGGAAATCAAGAAGACTCTAGAAGAGCATAAAGAAGACATTGCAAGACTAAATGAAAAAATGGATGATCTTATGGAAATTAAAGAAACTGTTGACCAAATTAAAAAAGATTCTGGACACTCATAGTACAAGACTAGAGGAAGTTGAACAACGAATCAGTGACCTGGAAGATGACAGAATGGAAAATGAAAGCATAAAAGAAAGAATGGGGAAAAAAATTGAAAAAATCGAAATGGACCTCAGGAATATGATAGATAATATGAAACATCCAAATATAAGACTCATTGGTGTCCCAGAAGGGGAAGAAAAGGGTAAAGGTCTAGGAAGAGTATTCAAAGAAATTGTTGGGGAAAACTTCCCAAATCTTCAAAACAACATAAATACACAAATCATAAATGCTCAGCGAACTCCAAATAGAATAAATCCAAATAAACCCACTCCGAGACATATACTGATCACACTGTCAAACACAGAAGAGAAGGAGCAAGTTCTGAAAGCAGCAAGAGAAAAGCAATTCACCACATACAAAGGAAACAGCATAAGACTAAGTAGTGACTACTCAGCAGCCACCATGGAGGCAAGAAGGCAGTGGCACGATATATTTAAAATTCTGAGTGAGAAAAATTTCCAGCCAAGAATACTTTATCCAGCAAAGCTCTCCTTCAAATTTGAGGGAGAGCTTAAATTTTTCACAGACCAACAAATGCTGAGAGAATTTGCTAACAAGAGACCTGCCCTACTGGAGATACTAAAGGGAGCCCTACAGACAGAGAAACAAAGACAGGACAGAGAGACTTGGAGAAAGGTTCAGTACTAAAGAGATTCGGTATGGGTACAATAAAGGATATTAATAGAGAGAGGGAAAAATATGACAAACATAAACCAAAGGATAAGATGGCCGATTCAAGAAATGCCTTCACGGTTTTAACATTGAATGTAAATGGATTAAACTCCCCAATTAAAAGATACAGATTCGCAGAATGGATCAAAAAAAATGAACCATCAATATGTTGCATACAAGAGACTCATCTTAGACACAGGGACACAAAGAAACTGAAAGTGAAAGGATGGAAAAAAATATTTCATGCAAGCTACAGCCAAAAGAAAGCAGGTGTAGCAATATTAATCTCAGATAAAATAGACTTCAAATGCAGGGATGTTTTGAGAGACAAAGAAGGCCACTACATACTAATAAAAGGGGCAATTCAGCAAGAAGAAATAACAATCGTAAATGTCTACGCACCCAATCAAGGTGCCACAAAATACATGAGAGAAACACTGGCAAAACTAAAGGAAGCAATTGATGTTTCCACAATAATTGTGGGAGACTTCAACACATCACTCTCTCCGATAGATAGATCAACCAGACAGAAGACCAATAAGGAAATTGAAAACCTAAACAATCTGATAAATGAATTAGATTTAACAGACATATACAGGACATTACATCCCAAATCACCAGGATACACATACTTTTCTAGTGCTCATGGAACTTTCTCCAGAATAGATCATATGCTGGGACATAAAACAAGCCTCAATAAATTTAAAAAGATTGAAATTATTCAAAGCACATTCTCTGACCACAATGGAATACAATTAGAAGTCAATAACCATCAGAGACTTAGAAAATTCACAAATACCTGGAGGTTAAACAACACACTCCTAAACAATCAGTGGGTTCAAGAAGAAATAGCAAGAGAAATTGCTAAATATATAGTGACGAATGAAAATGAGAACACAACATACCAAAACCTATGGGATGCAGCAAAAGCAGTGCTAAGGGGGAAATTTATAGCACTAAACGCATATATTAAAAAGGAAGAAAGAGCCAAAATCAAAGAACTAATGGATCAACTGAAGAAGCTAGAAAATGAACAGCAAACCAATCCTAAACCAAGTAGAAGAAAAGAAATAACAAGGATTAAAGCAGAAATAAATGACATAGAGAACAAAAAAACAATAGAGAGGATAAATATCACCAAAAGTTGGTTCTTTGAGAAGATCAACAAGATTGACAAGCCCCTAGCTAGACTGACAAAATCAAAAAGAGAGAAGACCCATATAAACAAAATAATGAATGAAAAAGGTGACATAACTGCAGATCCTGAAGAAATTAAAAAAATTATAAGAGGATATTATGAACAATTGTATGGCAACAAACTGGATAATGTAGAAGAAATGGACAATTTCCTGGAAACATATGAACAACCTAGACTGACCAGAGAAGAAATAGAAGACCTCAACCAACCCATCACAAGCAAAGAGATCCAATCAGTCATCAAAAATCTTCCCACAAATAAATGCCCAGGGCCAGATGGCTTCACAGGGGAATTCTACCAAACTTTCCAGAAAGAACTGACACCAATCTTACTCAAACTCTTTCAAAACATTGAAGAAAATGGAAGACTACCTAACTCATTTTATGAAGCTAACATCAATCTAATACCAAAACCAGGCAAAGATGCTACAAAAAAGGAAAACTACCGGCCAATCTCCCTAATGAATATAGATGCAAAAATCCTCAACAAAATACTTGCAAATCGAATCCAAAGACACATTAAAAAAATCATACACCATGACCAAGTGGGGTTCATTCCAGGCATGCAAGGATGGTTCAACATAAGAAAAACAATCAATGTATTACAACACATTAAAAACTCGAAAGGGAAAAATCAAATGATCATCTCAATAGATGCTGAAAAAGCATTTGACAAAATCCAACATCCCTTTTTGATAAAAACACTTCAAAAGGTAGGAATTGAAGGAAACTTCCTCAACATGATAAAGAGCATATATGAAAAACCCACAGCCAGCATAGTACTCAATGGTGAGAGACTGAAAGCCTTCCCTCTAAGATCAGGAACAAGACAAGGATGCCCGCTGTCACCACTGTTATTCAACATTGTGCTGGAAGTGCTAGCCAGGGCAATCCGGCAAGACAAAGAAATAAAAGGCATCCAAATTGGAAAAGAAGAAGTAAAACTGTCATTGTTTGCAGATGATATGATCTTATATCTAGAAAACCCTGAGAAATCGACGATACAGCTACTAGAGCTAATAAACCAATTTAGCAAAGTAGCGGGATACAAGATTAATGCACATAAGTCAGTAATGTTTCTATATGCTAGAAATGAACAAACTGAAGAGACACTCAAGAAAAAGATACCATTTTCAATAGCAACTAAAAAAATCAAGTACCTAGGAATAAACTTAACCAAAGATGTAAAAGACCTATACAAAGAAAACTACATAACTCTACTAAAAGAAATAGAAGGGGACCTTAAAAGATGGAAAAATATTCCATGTTCATGGATAGGAAGGCTAGTCATTAAGATGTCAATTCTACCCAAACTCATCTACAGATTCAATGCAATCCCAATCAAAATTCCAACAACCTACTTTGCAGACTTGGAAAAGCTAGTTATCAAATTTATTTGGAAAGGGAAGATGCCTCGAATTGCTAAAGACACACTAAAAAAGAAAAACGAAGTGAGAGGACTTACACTCCCTGACTTTGAAGCTTATTATAAAGCCACAGTTGCCAAAACAGCATGGTACTGGCACAAAGATAGACATATAGATCAATGGAATCGAATTGAGAATTCAGAGATAGACCCTCAGATCTATGGCCGACTGATCTTTGATAAGGCCCCCAAAGTCACCGAACTGAGCCATAATGGTCTTTTCAACAAATGGGGCTGGGAGAGTTGGATATCCATATCCAAAAGAATGAAAGAGGACCCCTACCTCACCCCCTACACAAAAATTAACTCAAAATGGACCAAAGATCTCAATATAAAAGAAAGTACCATAAAACTCCTAGAAGATAATGTAGGAAAACATCTTCAAGACCTTGTATTAGGCGGCCACTTCCTAGACTTTACACCCAAAGCACAAGCAACAAAAGAGAAAATAGATAAATGGGAACTCCTCAAGCTTAGAAGTTTCTGCACCTCAAAGGAATTTCTCAAAAAGGTAAAGAGGCAGCCAACTCAATGGGAAAAAATTTTTGGAAACCATGTATCTGACAAAAGACTGATATCTTGCATATACAAAGAAATCTTACAACTCAATGACAATAGTACAGACAGCCCAATTATAAAATGGGCAAAAGATATGAAAAGACAGTTCTCTGAAGAGGAAATACAAATGGCCAAGAAACACATGAAAAAATGTTCAGCTTCACTAGCTATTAGAGAGATGCAAATTAAGACCACAAGGAGATACCATCTAACACCGGTTAGAATGGCTGCCATTAAACAAACAGGAAACTACAAATGCTGGAGGGGATGTGGAGAAATTGGAACTCTTATTCATTGTTGGTGGGACTGTATAATGGTTCAGCCACTCTGGAAGTCAGTCTGGCAGTTCCTTAGAAAACTAGATATAGAGTTACCATTCGATCCAGCGATTGCACTTCTCGGTATATACCCGTAAGATCGGAAAGCAGTGACACGAACAGATATCTGCACGCCAATGTTCACAGCAGCATTATTCACAATTGCCAAGAGATGGAAACAACCCAAATGTCCTTCAACAGATGAGTGGATAAATAAAATGTGGTATATACACACGATGGAATACTACGCGCCAGTAAGAAGGAACGATCTCGTGAAACATATGACAACATGGATGAACCTTGAAGACATAATGCTGAGCGAAATAAGCCAGGCACAAAAAGAGAAATATTATATGCTACCACTAATGTGAACTTTGAAAAATGTAAAACAAATGGTTTATAATGTAGAATGTAGGGGAACTAGCAGTAGAGAGCAATTAAGGAAGGGGGAACAATAATCCAAGAAGAACAGATAAGCTATTTAATGTTCTGGGGATGCCCAGAAATGACTATGGTCTGTTAATTTCTGATGGATATAGTAGGAACAAGTTCACAGAAATGTTGCTATATTAGGTAACTTTCTTGGGGTAAAGTAGGAACATGTTGGAAGTTAAGCAGTTATCTTAGGTTAGTTGTCTTTTTCTTACTCCCTTGTTATGGTCTCTTTGAAATGTTCTTTTATTGTATGTTTGTTTTCTTTTTAACTTTTTTTTTCATACAGTTGATTTAAAAAGAAGGGAAAGTTAAAAAAAAAAAAAAAGAAAAACAAGGAAAAAAAAAAGATGTAGTGCCCCCTTGAGGAGCCTGTGGAGAATGCAGGGGTATTCGCCTACCCCACCTCCATGGTTGCTAACATGACCACAGACATAGGGGACTGGTGGTTGGATGGGTTGAGCCCTCTACCATAAGTTTTACCCTTGGGAAGACGGTTGCTGCAAAGGAGAGGCTAGGCCTCCCTATATTTGTGCCTAAGAGTCTCCTCCTGAATGCCTCTTTGTTGCTCAGATGTGGCCCTCTCTCTCTGGCTAAGCCAACTTGAAAGGTGAAATCACTGCCCTCCCCCCTACGTGGGATCAGACACCCAGGGAAGTGAATCTCCCTGGCAACGTGGAATATGACTCCCGGGGAGGAATGTAGACCCGGCATCGTGGGACGGAGAACATCTTCTTGACCAAAAGGGGGATGTGAAAGGAAATGAAATAAGCTTCAGTGGCAGAGAGATTCCAAAACGAGCCGAGAGATCACTCTGGTGGGCACTCTTACGCACACTTTAGACAACCCTTTTTAGGTTCTAAAGAATTGGGGTAGCTGGTGGTGGATACCTGAAACTATCAAACTACAACCCAGAACCCATGAATCTCGAAGACAGTTGTATAAAAATGTAGCTTATGAGGGGTGACAATGGGATTGGGAAAGCCATAAGGACCAAACTCCACTTTGTCTAGTTTATGGATGGATGTGTAGAAAAGTAGGGGAAGGAAACAAACAGACAAAGGTACCCAGTGTTCTTTTTTACTTCAATTGCTCTTTTTCACTCTAATTATTATTCTTGTTATTTTTGTGTGTGTGCTAATGAAGGTGTCAGGGATTGATTTAGGTGATGAATGTACAACTATGTAATGGTAGTGTAAACAATCGAAAGTACAATTTGTTTTGTATGACTGCGTGGTATGTGAATATATCTCAATAAAATGATGATTAAAAAAAAATCAAATCGGATCCAATGCTCTAGCTTTACAATTCATTTAATATTTTGTTCATTTCCAGAACTTTCCTGGAAACCTTACGTGTTCATTTTCCCTGATGAACCTTGGCACCATTCTGTCAAATCCAAAAATTTTCCTGTTAGTGTTTTCACTGGGATTGCATTGATTTCTGGTTAAATTTAGAGGACTCTGACATCTTTTCAAAACAGATTCTTTGTTTCTGTGATAAGTTGAATTATGCACCCCAGAAAAAAAACATGTTTTTAATCCCATTCCTGAGGGTGTGAACCCATTGTAAATAGGACCTTTTGAAGATGTTTTTTAGTGAAGGAGTGGCCAAATGAATCAAGATGGGTCTTAATTCTCTTCCTGGAGGCCTAATAAAAGAGAAAGTCATGGGGAGGATTTGGAAGCTGGAAGCCAAGGAAAGCTGGAAGAGAAAGGAGAGAACATTGCCATGTAATGGGAAAGCCCAGAAACCCAAGGATTACCAGCCAGTGAAGACACAACTGACCCCAAGACGAAGCAAGCTTTCTGGCTCTGAAACCATGAAGCAATAAATTCCATTTTTTTTTTAAAGCCAACCTATTGTGTCTTTGTCATAGCATCCAGGAAACAACACATTCTCCAAAAACAATAATTTTCATATCACTAATTCAAACTTCCTTGTGCCAATTTGAATGTATTATGTCCCCCAAACACCATTATCTTTGATGTAATCTTGTGTGGGTGGAACTATCAGTGTTAATTAGATTGTAATTCTTTGAGTGTTTCGATGGAGATGCGCCCCACCCAACTGTGGGTGATGACTCTGATTGGATAATTTCCATGGAGGTGTTGGCCCACCCATTCAGGGAGGGTCTGAATTAAATTACTGGTGCATTATATAAGATCAGACAGAAGGAGCAAGTTGCTACAACCAAGAGGGACACTTTGAAGACAGAATAGGAGCTGCAGATGAGAGACATTTTGAAGATGGCCGTTGAAAGCAGACTCTTGCTCTGGAGAAGCTGAGAGAGGACAAATATCCCAAGCGCAACTAAGAGTGACATCTTTGAGGAACTGCAGCCTAGAGAGGAACGTCCTGGGAGAAAGCCATTTTGAAACCAGAAGTTTGGAGCAGATGCCAGCAACATGCCTTCCCAGCTAACAGAGGTTTTCTGGACACCATTGGCCATCCTCCAGTGAAGGTACCCGATTGCTGATGTGTTACCTTGGACACTTTATGGCCTTAAGACTGTAACTGTGTAACCAAATAAACCCCCTTTTATAAAAGCCAATCCATCTCTGGTGTTTTGCATCCCGGCAGCATTAGCAAACTACAACACTCCTTTTCTATTACAGCAGACTTTTAAATCTTTCTTCATCTATGTCCTCCACATTTCTTGGGAAGTTTGCTGCTGATCATTTTATGATGGTTGCTATGATAAATTAAATCTTTACTTCCACAACAAATAAAGTTGTATAATTACAGCCAGGTTCAAAGATTGATTCCGTAGGTTCGGGTTGAGACCCCAAGGAATGTGAATTGTTATTCCATGTTCTGGCTCGTTGTAATGTGCACTAAAGTCTAGGAACCATTTTCCTTCACCTACTCGTAGTGCTGGGATATAATGGTGAACAAACAGGCACAGTTCCTGTTCTCATGGAACCCAGTGAACAGTAGAAACTACTGTTCAAAAGGTAAAAATCAAGGTTGTATAAAATAGGGAAAGCTACCTCTGTGGGAGTATAAATTAAGCCACTGTAACAAAGAGACCCAGAAACACAGTCACTGTACCAAGTTAGGAATTCAGTTCTCTCACCTGACGGTCCAGCGGTACAGTGCTCCAGGACAGGCAGGAAGTTCTGCTCCCTGTGGCCCTCCAGGGACCCAGCCTCCTGCAGTCCAGTGCTCTGTCATCCCCCAAGATCAGAGCAGACCACCTGCAGCAGGTCCACACTCTGCCCAAAGGAAAGAGGAGTGAGTGGGGGCGACCACCAGCTCCCTCTTTAGTGATGTGGCCTCCTGGTTGTGCCCACCATGTCCATCTGTAACCCATTACTCACAGTCACACGTGGCTTCAGCGGGGGCCGGAGAACGGCGTCCCTAGCTGAGTGGCCACGTGCCCTGCTGAAACTCTGGAGGTTTTAAAACCAAAAGATGAGATGGGGTAGTGGTAATTGGGGGACAATTGGGAATCTCCTCCATGCCATCCCTTCTTAGCCCTCACCTTCATCCGTAATTGAAACCCTGTGCCCATGAATTCAGATCGAATAAGAATCTTCCAGTGGGCAGCATTTATATTTTTTTCTGTTGCCATGTTTCATATTGCTTGGAATTTCTGAAAAATAAAGAAATGAAATTACAGTTTTGCACAGCATAGAGCTGACAAGAGGAAGCTGAGTTCTTATTTATGTGAAACTAAACAAGAGCTCTTATATTCTTCCAAATCAGCAAATCAGACATTGTTCGGAGCAAACTGCTTTCTCTGTTAAGAAATAACCTTTCATGTCAAATCAGAACCTCCATAAACTGGTAGGAAAGGAGGCCCGAGGAGGGCATGGGAATGTTCTCTTTCCCTGGATGTGGCCCATGTTTGTCTGTGCTGGAAAGGAGTCTCTGAAAAGGGTTCACCGCTATTCCTTAGGTTACAAATGGGGATACTGAGGTCCTGAGATCTGAGACTGCCAAGTTCCACTTTTTGGTTCATTTTTCATAAATAAAAACCCTCAATTTCTATGGGGTTTTACATAAGAAAGCCTCAAAGAAACTTCCGGGAGGACACACAAGAAACTGGTAACAGGTTGCCTCTGGGAGGGCAGTGAGGGTGGGTGAGACTTACTTTTTGCCAAATACCCTTTTAAACTGTGGTGGTTTTAAAACATATCTGTGACCCTTCCCAGAAAAAGGTGGCACCTACTTCTCCTCTTGAACATGGCCTGCTCCATCATTCCCCAGGGAGACAGCACTGTGCCTACCATCTTGCAGCCCAAACGAAGCAGAGAGAGCGGAGAGCAACCAACTTCCTGCCTTGAAGATGTGACCTAGAAGTCTCTTCTAGCTTATATTTTTTGCTGTTGCCACATTTTATATTATTTGGAATTTCTGAAAAATAAAGAACTGAAATGAGAGTTTTGCACAGCATAGAGCTGACAGCAACAAGCTGTACTTGTCTCTGAAGCACTGCATGTGGTGGAAGTGACATCAAAGGCCTCGGAGTCTAGTTTATAAAAGGTGATGCAGAATCTGCCTGGCTCTCTCTTGGGATGCTCTTCCTGGGGTCCTGGCCACCGTGACAGGAAGAGCCCAGACCACACCAAGAGGCTTTGGGCAGGTGTCCCGGCCCAAACCAGCGTGGACTGGGAGTGAGGAGGCTTCTTGACGACCCAGGCCCTGCCTGCCCATGAGCACACGGCAGACCCTGAGCTGACCCCACCATTCCCCAACCTCTGCAAGATGGTCATCATCGACTGCTGCTGTTTGACACCACCACATTTGGAGTGGTTTATTAAATAGCAATAAACCAAAACAATACTGTTGGATTTTTTTTTAAACCACGTATGTGGATCAGGTATGTTTTTAATTCTAAGAAGATAATAAAAGCCTTAGTGCTAAATATTTGCATAAAACCTAAAAAGTCTAGAATAACTATCTGTCTGTGTATTCTCGGGCACTACCTCAGAGCTTTTTTCCTGATTGGGGAATATTTCAAACATTCATAAAAGGGTAAGGAAAAATGTAATGAGCACCATCCCAGAGGACCCCGCTGATGAGGCAAAATCTGAGCCACGACTGTACCATAGAGAAGGAGCAGCCATGGAAATATCAGAGCAGAGCATTCCAGTGTGTGTTGTGTGTGTGGGGGGGGGGTTGCGTGCAAAGGGCCTGCGGCAGGCGCAGTGTGGCAGGTGGGGACATGGAGAGCGAGGCAGGGGCGAGTCCATAGGTAGGCAGAGAGGGGCAGGGCTGGAGCAGCTATGCCGTGTCGCTGGGGTGAGGAACCTGCTCAGGCTGAGATAAAGTGTCTCCTCGAGCTGAGGAGGCAGCACTGGGGAGATGTGGAAGAGAGTGACTGCTTGGGAGAAACAACAGATGGGATGGACCCAGAAGTCTCTTTGAGGAAATGATTTTGACATAGATCTGAATGGTTGGAGGGTGGAGGAGAGAGTTCAGGTAGGAAGTGCTGGCAGGGCCTGATCTGAGGGGTTTTGCAGGCCAAGGAGAGGAGGTTAGATTTTATTTGTGTACACTGGGAAGAAGCCATTGGAACAGTTTAAGCAGGGGACAGAAATCAGGTGTATATTTTAAAGGAATCACTGGCTGCTTTGCAGAGCGTGGAGAGATTTTAAATACGAGCTAAAATCTTTCTATGTCGTACAGGTTTGCTCATCAGAATCAAAAAGGAAGGAGGAGAAATCACTTGGCAGTTTCTCAAGTTAAACATAGAATTACCATGTGACTCGGTAATTCCACCTCTAGGTATAAACCCCAAAGAACTGAAAACAGTTATTCAAACAAAAGCTTGTACAGGAGTGTTCATAAGCAGCATTATTCGCAATAGCCAAAAATAGGAAACAATGCAAATGCCCATCAACGGACAAATGTATAGACAAAATGTGTCATACCTGTACAACAGATGGTTACTCGGCCATCACAAGGAAGGAAGTAACGACACTTTCTACAACGTGGATGAACCTTGAAAACCTGAGGCTGAAAAGAAGCCAGACCCAAAAGGCCACATAGTGTATGACTCCATTTATATGAAAAGCCCAGAACAGGCAAATCCATAGAGACAGAAAAGAGATTTGTGGTTGCCGGGCCTGGGTGTAAGGGGGGGGTGGGGGGTGGGTGCATGGCTGCTTAACGGGCAGGGGGTTTCCATTTCGGGGGATGAACATGTTCTGGAACTAGATAGTGGCGATGGTGGTACAACACCGTGACTGTACTTAATCCACTTTAAAATGCTTACAATGGTAAATATTGTGTTATGTGTGTCATCCCACACTTTCTGAAAAAAGGAAGGAGGAAAGGAAGGCACGAGGAGAGGATGAGAGGAAGGATAGGAAAAAAAAAGAAGAAGGGGTAAGAAAACAGGTCACAAAAGCCTGCCTGTGGATAAGATTGCTTGGCTCTTCGTTTCTGCAGGTTCTGGGTTCCTTGTGACCCACCTCATGACACCCTCTGGTGGCTGGTGACGTTTGTGCAGCATCCTCGGGGAGAATTGGGGCAGCAAGACACACACCCGAATGTACACAGCTAACAAAGGAGGCTTTCAGGTCAGAGAGTCTCCACTTGGGTTGTATAACTTTCCACCTGAAGCCTTCTGCAACCCCCTGGCTCCCCATCCTGTCCTGAGTATGTCAGAAAACTTCCTCACCTCGCAGAGATCAGTGGGTGGCTCATCTTCCAGGCAACATTGTAGCATCTTCCCAAAAGGGAGACTCAACAACTGCTTTCTGCTTCCCCCCACCTGTTTCCTAAACGCATTTCCTTGCCTTATGCTCATGCACGCACTTATTTTTAAAAGTTATGGCAGTTTGGTTAAGTCAACAGTCCTTTGTCTCAGCGCTTCATAAAACTTGGATTCCACTGGGTCAGCCACTGATGATTAGGGGGCAGTGGCAGCCCCTTATTTGTTCAGCTAAATGAACAAGCTGTACAATTTCCCTGTAACTAGCTATGTTACCTTCGAGAGAATCATAATTTTTTTAAGTGACATCCAATTATTTTTACAGTTTGTTCTAGCTTTCAGCATTCAACATCTAATTTTGCCTTTTGTTCTGCACCCACCATGGCTACCAGCGAGCAGCACCACAGTCCAACACATGACAGATGAGGCAATCAGCACAAACATTTGACACCCTCCGGAGAGCAAAGTCCCCAACTGAGACTCAAACGGCTTCAAGAGATGTTTTTTCATATTGCAAGTGATTTTGTCAAGTGAAATAGTTACTGGGGTCCTTACTGTGTTAGGGGAAAGTTAAAATAATTTTTAAATCAAATCTATCATGAGATGCAATTGCCCCGGCAGACTAGCAAAGATCAAAGTTTAGAAAACCTCTGTGTTGGCTAGGATGTGGGGAAATGGTGATGTTGACTACTCCGGGCAGGTGTGTAAATTTGTATAACCTCTGGAAGGGAATTTGACCAAGCCTGTCTAAACTTAAAATGCGTATGTCCTTTGACCCAGCAGATTCATTCTAAAAGTTTCTCATCCAGAGAAATGTCACACACAGGCAAAGAAGAGTCTCTGTTGCATTGAGTATAGTAGCAAAATTTGGAAGCAACCTAAATTTCCAACAGTGAAAGACGGCTTAAGACCTGGGACAGTCTTCTTCCTTTGCTAATAGAATTGATTTTTTTTTTCAAGACAGCCACGTATCCAGCCTCAAGTGATGGATCATGGTTGGTTTAAAGCAGTTGTTCTCAAAGGGGTGTGATTTTGTACTCTGGGGGACATCTGGCCATGTCTGGAGATTGTTCTGATTGTCCCAGCTGTGTGAGGGAGGAGGAAAAGAGCCGCTACTGGCATCTAGTGGGGAAAGGGCAGGGATGCTCCTAAACTCCTACAATGCACAGGACAGAATCCCCACAAAAAAGGATTATCAGGCCCTAAAATGTCAATAGTGATGATTTGAGAAACCTTGGTTTAAATCAGTCATAAAAATCCCATTCCCTGCTTTCCAACCTCCTATGCAGCAATGGGAAGCCACGTGATCCAGTTCCGGCCAATGAGATCTGAGGATAAGCCAATGAAAGCTTTTGCTTTCTTCATTAAAGAAACAGACCTGGCAGACCCCACTCTTCCTCCCTTTTTCCTGCTTTGAATACAGATGTGATATCTGGAGCTGTGGCAACAATCTTGTAACTATGAGGGAAAGGCCAAGAGAATCATAATAAAGAAGGCCCTGGCGTCAGAGTCATTTGCTGCTTACATTCAGACTTCTTGTTAAGTGAGAAATTCTCCACCCATTTGTTTAATCCTCCATGGCTGTTTTCTCTGTTTCCGGTGGCCACTCTGAATTCACACGATACTATTTAGTCTAATACTAAGTTGGAGGACCGATGAGATGATTTCAGCTATCTCAGTCCTGGTTACATCCCCAGGTACTTCCCTTCTGCATATTAAAGAGTTAAGTGTGTTCACAGAGGCCAATCAAAGAGGAGACTGGCGCAAATGACTAACCACTCAACCAGAGAGAAAATAACTTTTTCTGGTGGAGAGGGTGAGACTTGACACAAATCACTTATCACTATTACTTATTACTAGCCATTTGTTATTATTCAAAAGTACTCTTTACTTTTGAATAATAGACAGAAGCTAGAGAAGGGGGAGTGGTTACCTAATATGTGGAGAATTGTTAACGAGGGTGAAAGTAAATGTTTGGGAATGGATAGAGGTGATGGTAGGTCATTATTGGAATTATAAGTAATAGTGCCTGCCCTCCCCCCTACGTGGGATCAGACACCCAAGGGAGTGAATCTCCCTGGCCATGTGGAATATGACTCCCGGGGAGGAATGTAGACCTGGCATCGTGGGAAGGAGAACATCTTCTTGACCAAAAGGGGGATGTGAAAGGAAATGAAATAAGCTTCAGTGGCAGAAAGATTCCAAAAGGAGCTAAGAGGTCACTCTGGTGGGCACTCTTACGCACAATTTAGACAACCCTTTTTAGGTTCTAAAGAATTGGGGTAGCTGGTGGTAGATACCTGAAACTATCAAACTACAACCCAGAACCCATGAATCTTGAAGACAATTGTATAAAAAGGTAGCTTATGAGGGGTGACAATGGGATTGGGAAAGCCATAAGGACCACACTCCCCTTTGTCTAGTTTATGGATGGATGAGTAGAAAAATAGCAGAAGGAAACAAACAAACAAACAAACAAACAAACAGACAAAGGTACCCAGTGTTCTTTTTTACTTTAATTGCTCTTTTTCACTTTAATTATTATTCTTGTTATTTTTGTGTGTGTGCTAATGAAGGTGTCAGGGATTGATTTAGGTGATGAATGCACAACTATGTAATGGTACTGTGAACAATCAAATGTATGATTTATTTTGTACGACTGCGTGGTATGTGAATATATCTCAATAAAATGAAGATTTAAGAAAAAATAAGTAATAGTGCCGTGTTGTAGGTGAATTTGGTTGAAAAGGGTTGTTTAAAGTCATGTATGTCACCAATTAACATGACAAATATAGATAAGTTGTTGCATAAACTAGTATAAATTTTCAACACTGGTACAAAGTGTTAATAACAGAGTGGCATATGGGGAAAAATTACCTATGGCAAGCTACAGAGTATAGAACATAATATCTTAATATTCTTTCAACAGTAACAGGTGTACCACACCAAAACTAAGGGTCAATAAAAGGAGTGGGGGACAAGCGATACGAGGTGTTTTGGGTTTTCTTTTTGTGTGTCTGTCTGACATTTTTCTCTTAGGAGAAATGAAAATGGTCTAAAATTGAGTGTGGTGATGCTGTACAACTAAGTGATGATACTGTGAGGCACTGTAGATTTGGATGGAATATATATCTCAATAAAATCTGCAAAAAAAAAAAACCTCTTTACTATTCTTCCAAAGCCTTTTGTCATAAAAACCTGCCATTTTACTGACTGTGCAGATCCGTGCAATATATCTGCCTCAAGTTTTTTTGGTTCTATGCCTAACAGGAGAGCATGGTTCTCAATCTAGTTTTCTTTTCAAGCAGAGTAGGAGGCCCAGCCATACTGTTTTGGCTACTAATGAAGAGCCCACAATAGGCTGCATCATGTACTTAATAAACGTGTCCATGTTCCGGGAAAACAGCAATGTCTGAAGGGATCTGCTCAATAATTATTTGTCATCCTTTCAGCCCAGAATTAACACGTGGATGCCATAAAAATTTCTTCCAAAAACTTTACATTTTCTCCTTCAGCAGGGAAACATTTGAAGAAAAAAAGTCTAGTCTGTTTTAAAATATATACAAAGAATAAAAAAAAGAAGGAAAAGAAAAGAAAAGAGCAAAGAAAAAGCAAGAAAAGCAAGGCTGATTTAAAACCACTGTCAGTCCTAGACATTGTTACTTTGGATTCCATAGCCAAATATTAAACATTTCATATTACATCACACATTAAATGCACCCAACATTCACTAGGACCCCCTACATCAGAGCTGAGCTGGGTGGCAGCTGAAGTGTTATCTTCTGTAGATATTAAAATACTTAAATTGAAGTTTTTCATTTTCACATATTGTATAAAATATTTTACAGTATCAAGCATTTTGAAAAGCTTATAACCCCTAGCAACTGGGCCCTTAGAATCTCTTTGATAATATAGCCCCAGAAAGTGAAAAAAAGAAAAATTATTTCCAATGACATATTATTCAGAGGGTGATATGCATCAGAAAGTTTTTACTTTGTATTTTAAAAACAATATAAAATATATAAAATAAAAATTCATTTGGTATCAGGCAAGATATGTTTGAAGCAGAAGCAATGGCAACTGGGAGCCAGTGATGTCTCTTTGAAAGAAAATGCTAAAAGACCAAGACAAAATGAAACTCTTTACTGATTTTGAACAAGGTCAAGTAATAGTAATTCAGGATTTCAGTGCAGGTATGACATCCAGCCTCCAAGACGGCCCCAGTGATCCTCACTGGCAACTGTCACGCCCCTGTGCAGCCCCTGCCACAGCAAGCAGGGCTGGCCTAGGTAGCCAATAAGATATTGCAAGAACATAGGTGTGTGACTTTCAAGACTAGGTCATAAATGACACTGCATCTTCCACCTTGCACTCACTTGAATTACCTGCTCTGGGAGAAGCCAGCTGCTGTGACATGGGGTCACTCAGGTTGTCCATTGAAGGGCACCAGCAGTCAGCATCATCTCACCACCAGGTGAGTAAGCAGTGGTTCTTCTGGCCCAGTCAAGCCTTTAGATGAAGCTGCAATTTCAGAAGAGACGCCAGCCAGAACCACCCAGCTAAGCCACGCTTAAATTCCTAATCCACAGAACCTGAGTGATTAAGCTACTGAGTGCAGGGGACATTTGTTACACAGCATTAGATAACTAATATAGCCAGTACATAAAGTAAGTAATCAGTGGATACAAAAGGTTTGGGGGATGTGGATGATAACCTTCTTAGCAACAATTTCACCAGTCCTTCTTCCTCACAGAACTTCAATTTTGTTTTAAGAATTCTCCTTGCATCCAATTGATTCAGGGAGCATAATTCTGCCCCAGGAGAAGATCCTTGCTAGCTTTGTTCAGTCATTTGTTATTCCATTCCCTATGGAAAATGGTGTAAGAACAAGTTTGCTTGCCATGTCTACAACCATGTGAATGCTGTTTTTTTTTTAAAGTTTTCAACATTTTTTCTAATTCATCTTTTGAGGAAAAACAACTCTTATGAGTGTTTTTGTCCAAAGGAAAAGCCAAAATTCTATTCTGGAATGAAGTTTTAAGAACAAGAAGCTAAATTTCCTGCAAACTAATATAAACTTTGCTTACAAAGTTATTGCTACAAAGTTATCTGGGTGTGAGATAAATCTTTTTTATTCTTTTACACTAGGCCCCAGAGAATGGAGTGGAGTTTGACTCCAGGTTTTGGGGTTGTAGCCAAAAGTGCTCTTACAGGGACAAGGAACAATGTCAGCGCAGGACCAAGGAAAATGATGGCCTATCAGAGACCCAATTCTAGCCAGTGAGGGCAAGTCTGCTAAGGGGATTTCTGGGAAAGGTTTTCCTGCTTCTAATAAGAATCACAGGCAAGAGATGTTACCTTTCCTTCCTCTGGACATTGCTGGGTCTGCATGTGATGCATCAGTAGCATGGAACTGCTCAGCCATGTAGCTCTCAATTTGAGAAAAAAAGACCAAGCATACTGAAGATGCCAGAGCCTGGGAATCACAGAGAAATAAAGGCAGGACCTGCATTACTTCTGAATGTCTGGTTATCAAGAAAATATATTTCCCTATTGTTTAGGCAAGTTGGGTTGAGTTTTCTATTACTGTAAGCTGGAAGCATCTTGATTCAGTAGGGATCCAATAAAGCTTTGATTAAATGAAAAACTTTATTTGCTAACAATTAGATTCCAAATAGTAACTGGTAGTGGGTACATTTATTATTTTTTCATGTATTTGAAGCTCTCTCTTCTGCAACCTTATTCTTAGTCACTGGTTTGGTTGAAAAGTATTTTTTAAAATAGCGTTTCACCCACATAATTATAGCAATGCTTTAAAACAGTGGTTCCCAATCCTGGCTGCACATTAGATCAACTAGGAGAGATTACTTTTAAGTGCTGATGCCCAGCCCCAGTCCAGAGTAAGCATTCAGTACTTGCTGAAAGACCCCCAGCCCCATCTCCCACGTCTTCATCATGTGTCAACCATGCTGGCCTCCGTTCTGTTCCTCCAACATGCCAATCTCTTCCAGGATCAGGCTCCTGCACTATTTCCTGCTGCCTCACCTTTTGCAATGCTGCTTCCAGCTCATCTTTCAGGTCTCAGCTTAAATAGTCTCTTCCCAGAAAGGCCTCTCCCCCCATCTGGTCACAAACTTGTCCCATACAACCTATGGCCTCAGATGGCTCTTTCTGCAACAGGTAATTATTATTTATTATCAAATGAAGGAATAGAGTCAAGCTATTTGAACCAAGAGCTTCAATATAAAAAGAAAGAGCTATGAGACTTCAGGGAAGAGATAATTTCCAGTTGGGACAGTCAAGGAAGGCTTTTTGAAATCCTGGAGTTAGGTTTTGACAGTGGGTAGATATGATTTGATGAGGTGGGGGTGGTGGCATCATAGAAAGTGGAAACTGAATGAAGGAAGGAAGTGGAAAATGGCAGTCTACGGGAGAAAGAAAGTGCTTGGCCAGCAGATAGGGAAGGACTGGGGAGAGCGTTTTGAGGGCTAGGACCTGAGATACAGCAGGAACAGAGAGTCTAAACTGAACAAGAGCTGCAAAAGGCATTCTAAAGTAATTCCAGCTGGTGTGGAAACAAGGCAGGCTGCAGGACTGGAAGAGCAGCTCATTCTAGGCTGAAAAATAAGAATAAGAAAGTAAAAGGCATTTGGGAGTACAGTAAATCAAATTTTCTAATGTGTAAACAAGCCCCTGGAACATGAAGCAAAAATTGCCTAGAAAACCACAACCACTTGGGAGCGCTGCAGGATTCATGAATTAGCTAAAGTGTAGCAATGGCTCCCTCTTCCTGCAGAAACAAGCACTGCACTCTAAAATGGCTGAACCCTTTAATCTAAATGTACTCGGCAATCTCTGAAAAAGAGACCTGTGTGCTGTATTTATAACCTAGTGAGGATTTTGTTGTGTTTTCAGACAACATAATAAGGAACAATGCTTTAAATAAAGAAAAGCTTATTTTTCTTCTGGAATATTCAAGACTCACAACAACATCGATATAAATGAATCACTTACATAGTATCCATTCCAGAGTGAACTCAAATTTTGGGGTGCTTTAATCATCCCATGAAACTGAACAAGCCTAGCATGCCTGTCCTTTAACTAGACCAAATCCCCCTTGATGGCAAAAACACTAATTCATCTCTATATCTCTATAGTTCCTGTCATGTTTATATTTATTGGATGGAGTGTTCACTGGGGATTCTGTAGCCATGGTGGTTTGAAATTACACAAGTCCTTTTCCTTCATTCATGGATGATATCGAGTGAAAAAAGTAAGGGACAGACAGATTATACAGACTAGTATAACACCTTTTTTGTGAAGGGGAGTGAAAATATATTAGCCTCTTGTAGAAGAGAAATTCTGAAATATACAAGAAAATAATACGGGGAGGGGGGCAACTGAACAGATTGGGACAAAGACTGGAGATATTTCACTACATACTGTTTTAAACTTGTTAAATATTTGAAACATGTAAAAGTATTACCTACTTAAAAACCTAAATTAAAAATAGGAAAATATCAATATGCGACAATAACAAATATGTTAATTGTGAATTTATTACAAAAATAAATCCTAAGGTTTTTAATCATCCCCAAGACTCATTAAATACAAATCTTGTATTTATACTATACCTTAAAAACATTTATATATGTTTTAATAGGATTTTATAAAAGCAGACTTTACTCATTGTACTCAAGTTCCACTTTGAAATCCCACATTTTAAATTCAAAAAATTTACAAGTATGGTACTGTGATCTCCTCAATCCAGAAGTTCCAATCTTAGTAATGTATCCTATAGAAGTATTAGTGTACAAAAGACTTGTGTTTAAGGATGTTTTCACAGCAGCATAATGGAAAAAGTCTAGAAATAAATATTGGTAGATAGGTTAAATAAATTACAGGGCATACTAACAAGAGTATTAAAAAGAACAACAGATCTAGATGTGTTGGCATGGAAAGATATCTGCAACTACCTGCCCACCACCGCCACACACACACAAAAAAAGCTGAACATAATGTTGACAATGGTCTATTTTTGTGTGCATGTATGTATTTATTATGGGGAGAGGGGAAAGTATTAGAACACCAAACTGTTTAAAAGTACTCGTCTCTGGAAAGTAAAAGTGGGTTAAGAAGCACACCTGTAAGTCGATTAGTATCTTCCATAAATCTGCATATAAATACATCGATTCTGTTTTGTCACCTCTGTAATAACTTCCTTACAAAATGGACTACCTATATTCATCATTAGCAATTCCTCTCATTTTTGACAAGCTGCACTTAAATTCCAAGAGCCAAGTGACGTTTTTGGGCATCAACCGAGCAACCCCCCAGTACCCCAACCCCCCGAGGTTATGCCAATGCGCCAATGCTCCCACATCAAGGGCTTTCCAGCTCCGTAATGCACTCAGGGTCCCCATCTGCCTTCAGTGGCACTGCTTTAATGACCCAGGCCAGTTTTCAGAAACAGTGTTATCCAATAACCTTACACCAATTTTGCAAAAACTCTAGCTTAGCAGCTGGGACTTGAGCAGTTTTCTTTCTTTATCTGTGCGCTGACTGCTTGGGTAAACTGGAGAGTGAGTTATACATTGTACAACCCATGTCAACCTTAAGCTAAAATCTGCTTAACGCATTTTCCAAAAAGTGCGAATTCCTAGTTACTAGGAATATAACTAGCGGAGTTCCTAGTCACTCCACTCTAAAGCTAGGAACGACTTAAACCTGACTCCTCCCTACTTTACAATTGATGGGAACGGCAAAAAAAAATTCTCGGGTTAGGCATGGATCCCTAAAGGTGGCCAAATGGAGAGGGATTGTGCTCTTTGGGTTAAACAAACCCTTCTTTCAAGTCCTGTAATGGATCTCGGGATGATCTCCTGGATGCCCACCAGCTGGAAGATGGATGTACCCTGTCTGACTCGTACTCAGCCAGCCTCCCTGCAACGCCCACCTTTGGCTCTACGGTAGGTCATAATGCCTTAGCAGTACCACCCCGGGTCCAAACTTTAGCTTTAAAGGGCAAATGCCACTACTAGACTTGTGTAAACGAAGACCTAAGAACAATTGTTTCACCCACCAATCGAGTTCTATTTCTAAATTACCAATAAAACTATACAAAACCTCTCCCCGATAGTCAACACAGGAAATTTTGAGGAATCAAATTCATCTTAACCGTTAAATGTCAATCAGTAACTTTCAATTTCAATCAATTCCTATTTAAACTTTCCAGCATGCCTGACAATATACTTTTTAAATACATTACCTACCACTTCCTTCTATTCTGGTTAAATTATGACCTTTTATACAAGTCAAGTGTTTACGTTGATTCTTCTGTAGGCTCCCTTCCACCACTCCCAGTCCAGTGAAGTACCTCCTTCCTTGTGGTGTTCCACCAGAAGCTTTCCCACATTCACAGGTATCTCACGACCCCAACACCACAGTATTTTTCAACTGAATCTACAGCTAAGTGTACATTGGGAAATTCTAAACCGTAACCATCCTCCAGAATGGTTTTTTTTTGTACCCACCCACTTCAGTTCTACATAAGGCTACATCTTTCATCACCAACATTTCTCACCTCAAGGTTCCCGATGACACACTTGGTGGACTAAAAATAATCCTGATATCCCCTCAATATGCCACCCCCCCAAAAAAAAACCCTTACACTAAAAAGATAACCCACACGCTATTTGGAATGCAACAACTTTATTGAAAGAAAAGTGCAATGAAATTTCTTGAAAGCTTAAAAGGAGGTACTTAAGATACCGCCCCTCAAGCGCAGGACCAGGTGCAGGGTGGACTCTTTCTGGATGTTGTAGTCAGACAGGGTGCGGCCGTCCTCCAGCTGCTTCCCGGCAAAGATCAATCTCTGCTGGTCAGGGGGGATGCCTTCCTTGTCTTGGATCTTGGCCTTGACATTCTCAATGGTGTCACTGGGCTCCACCTCGAGGGTGATGGTCTTCCCAGTCAGGGTCTTCACGAAGATCTGCATTCCCCCTCTAAGACGCAGGACCAGGTGCAGGGTGGACTCTTTCTGGATGTTGTAGTCGGACAGGGTGCGGCCGTCTTCCAGCTGCTTCCCGGCAAAGATCAATCTCTGCTGGTCAGGGGGGATGCCTTCCTTGTCTTGGATCTTGGCCTTGACATTCTCAATGGTGTCACTGGGCTCCACCTCGAGGGTGATGGTCTTCCCAGTCAGGGTCTTCACGAAGATCTGCATTCCCCCTCTAAGACGCAGGACCAGGTGCAGGGTGGACTCTTTCTGGATGTTGTAGTCGGACAGGGTGCGGCCGTCCTCCAGCTGCTTCCCGGCAAAGATCAATCTCTGCTGGTCAGGGGGGGATGCCTTCCTTGTCTTGGATCTTGGCCTTGACATTCTCAATGGTGTCACTGGGCTCTACCTCGAGGGTGATGGTCTTCCCAGTCAGGGTCTTCACGAAGATCTGCATTCCCCCTCTAAGACGCAGGACCAGGTGCAGGGTGGACTCCTTCTGGATGTTGTAGTCGGACAGGGTGCGGCCGTCTTCCAGCTGCTTCCCGGCAAAGATCAATCTCTGCTGGTCAGGGGGGATGCCTTCCTTGTCTTGGATCTTGGCCTTGACATTCTCAATGGTGTCACTGGGCTCCACCTCGAGGGTGATGGTCTTCCCAGTCAGGGTCTTCACGAAGATCTGCATTCCCCCTCTAAGACGCAGGACCAGGTGCAGGGTGGACTCTTTCTGGATGTTGTAGTCGGACAGGGTGCGGCCGTCTTCCAGCTGCTTCCCGGCAAAGATCAATCTCTGCTGGTCAGGGGGGATGCCTTCCTTGTCTTGGATCTTGGCCTTGACATTCTCAATGGTGTCACTGGGCTCCACCTCGAGGGTGATGGTCTTCCCAGTCAGGGTCTTCACGAAGATCTGCATTCCCCCTCTAAGACGCAGGACCAGGTGCAGGGTGGACTCTTTCTGGATGTTGTAGTCGGACAGGGTGCGGCCGTCCTCCAGCTGCTTCCCGGCAAAGATCAATCTCTGCTGGTCAGGGGGGATGCCTTCCTTGTCTTGGATCTTGGCCTTGACATTCTCAATGGTGTCACTGGGCTCCACCTCGAGGGTGATGGTCTTCCCAGTCAGGGTCTTCACGAAGATCTGCATTCCCCCTCTAAGACGCAGGACCAGGTGCAGGGTGGACTCCTTCTGGATGTTGTAGTCGGACAGGGTGCGGCCGTCTTCCAGCTGCTTCCCGGCAAAGATCAATCTCTGCTGGTCAGGGGGGATGCCTTCCTTGTCTTGGATCTTGGCCTTGACATTCTCAATGGTGTCACTGGGCTCCACCTCGAGGGTGATAGTTTTACCCGTTAAGGTTTTCACAAAGATCTGCATTGTCTGTTAGAACACAAAGACAAAAAGGACCGAAGAGTTTAGAGTATAATTCACGTCATCACATACCTAATCCTTAAAAGTAAACATCGTTTACGCATTGCTACAAATCACTTAAAAAAAAAAAAAAACACACACACCTTGCAGAGGAAATGTCAGAAAATGACAGGTCAAAGGCTTGAAAAATAACCCAAATCTAGGCTTCAGCAACTTACCTGGGAAAGCACAGAAGCCTGACTAAGGTAAATTCAGAATATCACTTCCGTACCCCCCTCACCGGATACCCGTCCCCTGTCGGTTCAGCACAGCCACCCCCCAGGTCCTGAACCCTGTGTCCTGAGCCCGGGAAAAGCCGAGTGCACACGGTTACCGGCAGGGGGCCCCACCCGCGATTATGCGCTGAGAGAACGGGGCGACGTCACCTGACGGCGGTGCGGGCGGCGCCCCCCCCTGAAACCACGCGCGCGCGACCGCGGGGCGCGGCACCGCCAGCGAGCACTTCCTCCCAACGACCGGAAGGCGAGTTCGCAGACCCCGACACACCGCACCGTCTAACCCCGAGTCCCCAAACGCTGTGCAGCCCCGACCGAGGGAAACAGCCACAAACCGCCGTGGGCCTCGCTCTACCGCTGCCAAAGCCTCACAGCCCTTTCGTGCTTCCTTCCCCCTCCCCATTTACCCTCTCCAACCTCAAGGCCCGTTTTAACCCGGCTTCTTCCAGTTAGAGCCCGGACCCGGCCGCCATGGCGCTGGGTTCCTTCCCCTCAGGACCACTCAGGTCGCGGGCCCCGAGCGACTTACAGCCGCGACTGCCCCTCCGCCCCCGGCGAGCAGCACCTGCCTCTCTCCTCCCTGGCGGCCTGAGGGGCACAAGGCTCCCGGCCAGCCAGGAAACCCCCCTCCTCACCAAGTGACTGTGGCAGCGGCGAACGCAAGAACAACAGAAACCGCACTCCGAAGTCGACGGACCTCACTGCGCCGCGCCCGGCACGCCCTTATATAGTCATCGGCGGCCACCGCCCCGATGAGATCCCTCCGCAGAAACGCCGAGAAGGGACTATTTCACTCATCCCGCTTTGCCCTTTGAGGAGAAACCTAGAACCCCGAAATCATCCACTCGCCCTCCTAAAACATTCTCCCGTTAAGAATGGGACTTTGGGGCGGAGTCGGGTGGGGAGTGCGCCGCCGTCCTGAGCGGTCGGGCGGAGGGATCAACGCGTTTGCTGAGCTCTGCGGCGGAGACGTGGCCGGAGCTCGGCTAGGGGAGCAGGACGAGGGCGGGGCGCGGACGGCGCGAAAACCCGGTTCGGAGCCGCCCGCGGGTCCGGAGCGGGTGCTGGACGCCCCCTCCCCTCGGCAGCAACGGTCCCGCCGCTCGCGACCCCCGCCCTTGGCGCGCGAGGGGTTCGGGCCGAGCGCCTCCGGCCGGGTCGGGGGCCGCCTGCCCTCGCGCGCGCCCCGCGCAGCCCCCACCGAAGCCGAGGGGTCGTTACTTGGGGTCACTCGTAGGATGTTGGGAACGTGTTTGTTTTCCTGCCCCGGGGAGGGGGCAGCCCTGTCGCAGAGCCCCCCGACCCCCCGCGTGAGGCGGCCGGGCCCGTCCCCGCCCCGCGGGCACCGGGACAAGGCGAATGACTCGGCAAATCTGGCATCGGCGACGGGCGGCCGGGGGCCACAGGCCGAGGCCGAAACCCGCACCCCGGCCGCAAACCAGGGCGGCTCTGCCCCGCGGGACCAGGGTTTCAGAAAAAAAATGAGGGGAGAAGTGAGGCAGAGAAAGGAGGAAATTCCTGCTGAAAAGTGTATTAAAACTACACAGCTTTTTAAACGTATTTGAACTGGAGAAAGCCGAGGGCTATTGCCGGGCTGCTCGTCAGCCTTCCTGTTTATTCTCTGGGGCCTCGGGTTTCGGGAGGTTGTACTTGATGGTAAACAAGGAGGCCTCGAAATCTCAGTTCTCCTGATAGTTTAGTTTAGAAACCGAACACATTTAGACTTGAGATTTTAAAAGACGGTTACTGGGTCTCAGTCCTGTAAGTTTGTGAGAAAAAAAATTAATACCCCAAATATGAAATTTGCTTCTATAGGTAAATTCCATTTTGATTAAAGAGGGGAAAAAGAATCAGCGTCCAGATCTTTTTTAGTTTTATGTCAACGTATTTTGAAATGTGTCACTTCTGTGTCACTTCATTTTAATTTTTAAATACTTTAATGTGTCAACAGGGATAAACCTGGAACCTGGAAAAACAGGTTTTTAAAAGTTCACAGAGAAAAGTGTTCCTCTTACCCCTCAATTCCCCAGCCAGTTTTCCTTCTGGAACCTTCTAGAAAAATTCCCTGTGTCTACAAATATGTGCAGATGTGTATTTTAATTTCTACCCTTGAAGCCTTCAAGAAAGATAGAAAAAGCCAACTGATCCAAAGATGTTGTGCCCCTAAGGAAAGAATACATATCTATTTTAATTATACACTATATTTTTAAACATATTTAAAAAGTGAATCAAACGGAAACAACGCTGTATGTTTTTTATGGCAATCTATGTATGTATGAAAACACAAAAGATCTATTTTGAACACAAAAAAACGTGCTCCACCTAGACTTCAACCTCTGATTATTTAACATTTCCCCAGAGAATGAATCCATGTGTTATTGGCAGATGAAAAAGAATAAGAAATAAAAGTCATTTTCCAAGTTTAACCGGAGACCTCAGCACTGTCCAGTACGGAGGCTCCCGAAGTTTCGAGAAGCTTTTACAGGAAGGAAAAGCTGCGGTTCTTTCCAAGTGCCCGGCTTAGCTTCCAGCCACGCCCTGCTCGCTCCGGGCTGCTGTTCGCTGCCAGCTGCGTGACTCACCCCGAGAGGCTGAGTCACGAGCTGTGTCACAGGTTTTTTTTCAGATTCCAAACCTTAGAGAGAAAAACAGCCTGGATTTCAGGGGAGGAGGAGGGGAGGACGAGGGAAAACAGGCTGTCAGAGGCCGGGGAACGCACCAAGGGTTCTTTCCAAGGAGAAAACAAAATTCCCAGGAGGTAGATGTCTCCAGCAGGGGGGAAAAAAAATCCCTAACTCGCCCTAGCATCCCTGATTTAAGTCTCAGGGTGGGTTTTTTGTTGAATCAGACAGAAATAACTATGTCTCCAAGGACTTTGAGGTGAGCGGGGAGGAGGATAAAATGGCCTCCCAAAAGAGATGGCTGCTGCTTGTGTAGAGCAGGGGTTCTCGGCCAGGAGCGCTTTTGCCCGCTTCCCTCCCCCAGGGACCTTGAGCAGTGTCTGACTGTCACCATTCCAGGGAGGCAAAGAGGGGGCGACTCCTGGCATCTTTTGGGGTTTTGGCCAGCGATGCTGCCAAATATCCTACAATGGACAGGACAACCCCCCACAACAAAGAATTCTCAGGCCCCAAACGTCAGTAGCCCCCAGGGTGAGAAACCCTGCGCTCCAGGATTTTTGTTGTTGCCTGAGAAGGGCCCCAAAGTCTGTCCCACTTGGACTCAGATGTTGGGTGTGGAGTCACGCTCCCCAAACCTAAAATGCCTTGACCTAGAATGCAATGTGCTAGAACGTGCGAGAAGCGGGATGAGTCATTGGATCTGTAGTCATCGGATCCGTTTCCAGCTGATTCCGACATCCGTCCTTTGAAGGCGCCGCAGAAAAGCTGGCTCCCGGCAGCCACCAATGGGAAAGTGACAGAGGCCCAGCAACAGGGCGGGATTGGCGGGAGGGCGAGGGCACGTGATGGGCTGAGCTCACAAAGGGCCTGGTGGGCGGCGGTGGTGGCGGCGGCGGTGGGGAAGGGGCTTTCCTGGTCCTCGCGTCTGCGCCTGCGCCGCGGCTTCCTTTCTTCCTTCCCCGCAAAGGGTTTTCGGGACCCGTGAAGGTCACGGCCCAGTGTGTGGTTTCGTTCCGCAAATGTCCGCGAGAGCACAAGGCTCAGCAAGGGCGAAAGAAAACTGAATGAGAAAGGTTTGCCTTGCTTTGTCATCGGTTTATATAACCAAAAAAAACGGTGGTCAAGGGGATCTTGCAAGCAAAACCGAAGCAAGTGCGAGGGATTTTGTTCTTTTTCCTGTTTACATCTCTGCACTTGAATTATGTGGCTTAAAAGTAGCCAATTTTATCTCCCACAAGTCAAAATTAGACTTCAGTTCTGTTCTCAAAATTTGCCAATTAACAGCTTAGGGACATTAGGAAATTCTTTAACCTGTTTGGGCTTTGGATTTTGAAGTGTAAAATAAAACATAATGGTTGAAAAGATACCCAGCTCCTTTTCTAGAAAGCTCCATTTCCCAGCCCAAGGTTTTGACATTGGCTAGTTCCTTATGGTATTCTTTTCCTATCAGTGAACCCCGGAAAAAAATAGTCATTTACAAGATACAAAGTAAAGTATACCATAACATTACGTGCATGCCAGGCCTGATCAGTTTAGAAGTTAGAAGTAACCTCAATGCTTTGTTCTCTTAAAACCTTCCTGACATTTACGGAGTAATAACCTCCATGGGAGCTCATGGGAAACAGAAGCTGGTGAGTCACTTCATGGATTTCAGTGTCCTCATATCTTTATATAATTTTCTTTTCCTTAGTTGCTAGGGTATTGGAATAGTTAAAAGGAAGGAATTGAAATGGTGGAACTGTAACCCATAGCATCCTTTGAAATTTGTTCTGCAACTATGTCCCGGCCCGTGGGACGATCAACGGAGGCTCCAAATCCCGTGAGGGAGGAATGGTATGGGACAAGAGACGCGAAGAACGACAGCAAGACAGGTTTCTGATCAAGCTGCAAAACTTTATTGAAGAGGCAGGGTATATATGCCCTGGAGGGAGAGGGGGTGGCTAATAAGGACAGGTAGCGGTCTGGGATTGGTGATTGCTGTTGCTAGGGTGGATGGCAGATGTAGGGTTAGCATTTTTGGCGCGAACTAGCACTTTTGGCGCGAACTACTTCCGTAAAGAAGGCTGAGGGTAACTTAAGCTATTGTTGTATCAGCCCTGGCGGCCATGTTGCACATCTCCAGCATAGCTGAAGGTGGGCTTCATGCATGCTACCTTAATCGCCCTCTATATCTCCTCCCTTTGTTTTTCAAAAGGATGGAGGAAGAGTGCTGATTGAGCATTCTTTTGGCATTAACCTGCTGGGGGAAGTAGAGGCCTCATCCCCCAAGTTGTTTGTGGCTTCTGTTTTTCTGGGGAGGGGGATTTGTGCAGAGCGAACCCCTATGCAAATGAGGCATACTTCTCAAGGAGCTCGAAAATGGCCTTTAATTGTTTTGGCCCTCCTTTGCAGTGCTTTGCCTCGCACCCAGTGGTACCAATCATAGCATAAGCTAGAAGCATACTTTCGAGTTATATGCTGCTCCCGTAGGAGGGGGCTTTCTTACCCGAAAGGGTGGGTAGCAGGTAGGTTTTCTGGATCCACACCTTGGTCAGCGAGGTGAAGCCGGTGATAATGCACTTGAATAGGCTTGCCTAGGGCAGAATCAACTTGGTCCTTAACTAGCTGTATTATTCTTTTTATGGCCCAAGGTGCAAAAGATATTATAAGGAGTATGGTTATAAAGGGGCCTAATATAGGGAGGAGGTAAGGGAGAATTCCGTTGAGCCCCCAGGAGGTACTTCCTTGGGTTTCTCGCTCACGTTTGCGGTTTTCAATTCCTTCCCTAAGTTTGGTCATGGAATCTTTAACTATGCCAGAATGGTCAGCGTAAAAGCAACATTCCTCACCTAGTGCAGCACAAAGCCCTCCCTGCTTAAGGAAAAGCAGATCCAAACCTCTTCTGTTTTGGAGAACAACCTCCGATAGGGACGTAAGGGATTTTTCAAGATGGGTGATGGAGGTTTCAATGCGGGCTAAATCTTCGTCTATAGCAGCTCTTAGGTGGGAGAAGCCTTGGTTGTGGAGGATAAGAGGCGGTTCCAGCGCTTAGGCCAGCAATACCTAAAAGAGAAGCAATAGTGACAGCTGTGATAATTTCTCTTTTGTTTCTTAGCATGGTTGGAGGTTGCGCTGTTAAGTGGTGATAAAGGTCTTCCTCTGCATGGAAGAGGACATGGGGTAGCACAGCCACTAAGAGGCACATTTCCCCTGTTTCAGTGAGGGCTTTTGCTGATACACAAGGAGTAAGCCCCGTGGAAGAGCACAGCCATTTTGCCCCTATTGGGGGAATATAGAATTTACCTTCTGGAAAGGACGACTGTGCACAGACCTTTTTTAAGGAGGAGGAAATGTTACCAATACAATGCCCAGAGTGAAGAACGGATTGCATAGTAAGGCCGATTTTTCTGTTTGCATTCCAAGGACATTGTGGAGGATTGTCTTCGTCAGAAATATTAAATGAGGTATTAAGGGCTACAGCATCATAAAAAGGGGGATTAATAGAGAAACATAGCCAGCAACTGCGAGTAAGGTTAGGCTGGGAGGAGTTTAGAGAGAGAAAGGTGGCTTGGAGTATTTATAGATTGGGTTAAGCTCTACGGAAGAGCTTGAGGGTGACAGTGTTGGGTTGGTAGTAGGGGAAGAATTAGCGGGTTTGCGAGAAGGGGTAGTTGGGCGCGGGGGAGTGAGCACCACATTTGGCCCTATGGCGGATGGTTTTTGCTGTACTGCTTCTTTTTTTATTAGAATAAGAGATCCCGGGTCGGATCCTGCTAAATAGATTCGGAAGCCCCAAGTTCGACCCATGAGCCAAGAGGTATCAGTAGGGTCTAGTATGGTGAGCATAAGTTTTTTTGGACAGAGGTACCTATCGTACCAGCGGTTGCCTGGGTTTTGGCAAGTATATGGGACCTCTGTAAGATTTAGAAATTTGTCAGGGGCATAGGGTTTCCAGCTAGTGGCCAGTGTTTCACACCCCCAGTATGCACAGTAGTATTCATAGGGGGAATTGCAGTACGGTTTTCCAGGATTTGAGGATGGGCACATGTAATAATTCTGTATATTAAGGCTGCCAGGATAACCAACAGGTTTTGGATTAGGAGGGGGAAACAGATCAGTGGCATTAAAAACAAAAGAGGGGCGTCCTGCAGTGGTATTGCAAAGAATTATTTTGGAATCTTCCCATCGCGCAAGGGTCCATTTCCAAGGCTGGTGGGGGTTGGAATTGCGATCAGGATTGCCATGCGATATACTAGGTAAGAGAAGGCATAAAGCGGCAATTTTGAGTGGTAGTAGGCTTAACATGGTTGTATTGATGAAGGCTGAAGTCCTTTAGTTAAGGGAAGGAAGTCAGCAGGGTAATGCACCCCACAATGCACAGGTATGTTATAGCAAGTAAGGCTTTTTCAAATAGATTCCAATCCTTTGGGGCAATAGTAGCTAACCTGGCCGCAAATAGCAAGGCCAGAGAGCCAATTAGTAAGAGCTAATAGTTCATGTGGCCTTAGCAATGGGGCAAACCTGTAAGTTGGGCCTTTGTTGGTTGCCGGCTGCACGCAGGTTGGGCGTGTTCTGGGCAGGCTGCAGCGGGTGCTCTTCTCTGAGGGAGGGCTGGGTCGAGCGGCGACGGGGGCGGGCCCCTGGTGCCGACGCAGGCACGGGCAGCTGACGCAGGCACGGGCAGCTACCGCAGGAGTTGTGAGGTCGCTGGAGTGTTGATGCGCTGGAGGAGAAAAGAAAGAGATTTTTCTCAGGGAGAGGCTTCTTCCCTGGAGAGGTTATTATCAAGGGGGGGTTTGGGAGTTTGAGGGGTTTGCTTTGGCAGTGGTGAATTGACATGTTTAATTAGTCTTTCTGGGAGCCAGCGAGGGCCTTCTTTCTCTTGATCATATATGCAAGCAGAGCCTCGTCCCCAAATAATAACGGGGTCAGGCCCATTCCACTTCGATGTCAAGGGGTCACGCCACATAACAGTGGCTTGTTGCATTTGTGTTTTGGGATGCCAGTGTCTATCAGCTACAGATTGTCCATTAATATCTAGGGTTAAGAAGTTAAGGACAAAAAGGGCATGGTATAGAAGGTCTCGGGGACGTTGCTTTGTGAGGTTGAGAGTGCTATGAGCTAGACGGCACAGGGCATTTTTTAGGGTGCGATGTGCTCACTCTACTATTCCCTGTCCTTGGGGATTATAAGGTATTCCCGTAATGTGCTTAATTTGCAATTGCTGACAGAATGTTTGAAAGTTTTTTCCAGTATACCCAGGTCCATTATCTGTTTTAATGGTTTTAGGCTGGCCTAAAACGGTGAAGCAGTGTAGCAAATGAGAGATGACATGCTTTGAAGCTTCCCCTGATTGCAAACTAGCTAGTATGAATCCACTGTATGTATCAATACAGACATGTACATATTTAAGTTGTCCAAAACTAGCGAGATGGGTGACATCCATTTGCCAGATTTCGTTTGGGATGAGCCCTTTTGGGTTGACTCCCATATGGGGGACTGGCAGGTGAGTTACGCAGTTTTTGCAGGCTTTAACAACTTCTCTTGCCTGCTCCCTTGTAATGTTAAATTTCAGGCGGAGAGTGTTTGCATTTAAATGGTGTTGGGCATGGGCTTGAGAGGCCAGGGTTAGAGAATCGCAAAAATTGGAACATATTAGCTGGGTGGCAGCGTCTGCTAGTGCGTTACCTTCCGCTAGAGGGCCTGGCAGGTTCTGATGGGCACGGAGGTGTCCTATGAAGAAAGGGAGCTGTCGTTTGAGAATTAATTTTTGTAGCTTTGAGAATAAGGGGACTGCATTGGTGGACGGTTTGATAAATGGAGTTGTTTCTAATAGCGGTATGGACTGAGCTATATATGCACTATCAGTGTATAAATTAAAAGGTTGGTTTTGAAGGTGGGAAAAAACCTGCAGGACTGCATAGAGCTCGACAAGTTGAGCTGAGGTATAGGGAGAGCGCACGGAAAATGCTTGACCCTGGATGACATATGCTGCGGTCCCATTTGCTGAACCATCAGTAAAGACTAAGGTAGCAGAGTCTATGGGTTTTGCTTTAGTGACCTTTGGGAAAGTGAATTGATGGATTTTAGCGAACTGGATTAATGGGTCGTTTGGGTAATGATTATCAATATCGCCTAGGAATGAAGAGCATGCGATAGCCCATTCATCGTTGGTTTGGAAAAGCCAATGGATTTGATCTTGGGTGTATGGGACAATAAGGGAATCGGGATCTTTTCCAAACAGTTGGCGGCTAGTTTGCCGGCCTTTAATTATGAGGGCAGCTATAAGAGCAACGTATGGCGAGAGCACTTTTGTTGGAGTAGCTGGGAGATGAACCCAGAGTAGTAGGTGGCCTCGCCCGTTTGGTTGTTTTAAATTGGATTGCCAGAATACGCCTGTAGGCGTGTGAATTGTATGAAGAATTATAAAAATTAAAGGCTGGTGGTAGTTTATTTGAAAGCAAGTTTGATTTTGGATAGCTTGATTTATGATGGTAAGCGCTTGCATTGCCTCTGGAGTTATGCTTCGGGGAGAGGAGGGACTTGCGTCTCCTTTCAAAATATTAAAGAGTGGTAGAAGAGTTTCAGTGGGTAGTTTTAGGTAGGGGCGAAGCCATTGAATGTCTCCTAAGAGTTTTTGGAAGTCATTCAACGTTAGTAGATGGGAGGTTCGCAGTTGAATGTGGGGTGTTAAAACTTGCTGGTGCCAAAGCTCGAACCCTAGATAAGAAAAGGGGTCTGAAGTTTGTACTTTGTTAGCGGCTATTTGAAGACCTTTTGCTGTTAAATTTTTAAGAAGGTCTTGAAAACAAGAATGTAGGTTGGACATGTCCTGACTCGCTAACAGGATATCATCCATGTAATGGAGAATGTAGATCTGTGGCCATAGCTGTCTGACAGGGTTAACGGCGTCAGCAACAAATTTTTCGCATAAAGTCGGACTATTGGCCATGCCCTGTGGCAAGACTTTCCATTGAAATCGGGGCATAGGGCCTTGAAAATTGATTTGAGGAACACTAAAGGCAAAATGTTGCCTGTCTTCCGGGTGAAGAGGTATGGAGAAAAAACAATCTTTTAAATCTATGACTATTTTATGAAAATTAATAGGGATAGCAACTGGTGAAGGGAGGCCAGGTTGCAGTGCTCCCATGGGCAGCATTGCTTTGTTTACAGCTCGTAAATCTTGCAAAAGTCTCCATTTGCCTGATTTCTTTTTTATAACAAAAATAGGAGTGTTCCAAGGGGACTGAGTAGGTTCAATATGTCCGGCATTAAGTTGTTCCTGTACTAACTCTATAGCCGCTAAGGTTTTTTCCTGAGTTAGGGGCCATTGATCAACCCATACTGGTTCTATGGATTTCCAAGAGATTTTTTCAGCATGGGGTACAGGGATGTCAATGGCCGTCAGGCTAAATTTTGGGAGAGCCTGAGTCCTGTTCTAGCTATATTAGGTGTTATAGAGATGGGCTGTCTTATTCCTTGATTAGCTTTGCCTAGGCCTTTGCCAGGGAGAAAATTCATTTTTAGCATTTGAGCAGTAACTGTATCACTAGGGCTACACATAAAAACTTTCATTTGAGTTAAGATATCTCTGCCCCATAGATTGACAGGGAGATGGGGGATAACATATGGTATAACTGTACCAGTGTTTCCTTCCTCATCCTCCCATTTAAGGGTTTGTGAACAGAGTCGCCATTTTGGGAGCTGGCGGCGCCATTTTGGGTTTGACTACGTGTAACTGGAAAGGCGTAGGTGTGGTGAGCGCAATGGGGATGTGATGAGGGGGCATTTTCTGGAAGCACAAGGGCTGCAACGCTTTGAGTTGCCGACCGGAGGTCGGCGAGCAAATTGGCGGCTCGCAGCCGCTCTTGATTAGAAGTTTCTCTAAAGTTATTGGCGTGTAGCCGGAGGTTTTCTGTGGCTTCTTCCAAAGCGCGAAACTGAGGTAAGGACGTGACTGGATAAAAATGAGAATATGGTTTTGGAAAATCGGGTGCGTAAGGGGGTGGCCGAAACGGAGAAAGGGAGTTGATCGCCAAAGAGGGAGAGATTTTAGCCTCCGGTGCCTCCAAAGGGGGAGAAATTTTAGCCTCTGGTTCGATATCGTGCTGATCGGGCGACAGACTAGCTTGACTGGTTGGGGTATTTGGCCTATCCCTGTTGGGGTTTTTGTTTAGGGGGTTTTCAGGTATGTTAATAATTACTGAGCTGCATGCTGAAGCGGGGCGAGAGTGCTCTCTTAAAGCTTCCTCTCCTTTTTTGCAGAGGTTTTGAATGTCTGGAGCTAAAGAATGGACTCTTAGGATTTCATTAATTAGATTCCAATAAGAAAAGGCGGTAACCGGGACCTTTTCAGGACCAAAGGTCCGGGAATAATCTTTTAAACAGTCGCCGACTCTTAGCCAGCATTGGTGGTCTATAGTACCTTCTTGAGGGAACCAAGGGCAGGTTTTTAACAAAAAATCAAAAAAGTGCGTGAGATCCTTTTTCTTAACTCTAGTTCCTCGTGCCTTGAGCGATTGTTTGACCTGACTAATATATAATTCATGTTGGGAGATTGCTTGTCCCATGTTGGGGGTGGGGGCTTACCTTTTGTTGCTTTCTTTTCTTCTTTCCGTTTCTTCCTTTCGCCGGCACTGATCGACTGCTGAACGGATCTGTCTCGCGAGCGCGCTTCCCCGCGGCGATCCCGGGTGCGGTGAGTGTGAGAGGCCTCTCTCCTTGAGGGCGGCGTTCCGTCTCTCACAGAACTCCGGGCCCCACGTTGGGCGCCAGTTTGTCCCGGCCCGCGGGACGATCAACGGAGGCTCCAAATCCCGTGAGGGAGGAATGGTATGGGACAAGAGACACGAAGAACGACAGCAAGACAGGTTTCTGATCAAGCTGCAAAACTTTATTGAAGAGGCAGGGTATATATGCCCTGGAGGGAGAGGGGGTGGCTAGTAAGGACAGGTAGCGGTGTGGGATTGGTGGCTGCTGTTGCTAGGGTGGATGGCCAATGGGTGGCTACTGTTTAGGCGCGAACTAGCTACTGCTTAGGCGGGAACTACTGTTACTTCCTTGAAGAAGGCTAATTATAGCTTAAGCTGTTCTTGCATCGGCCCTGGCGGCCATGTTGCATGTCTCCGGCACAGCTGAAGGTGGGCTTCATGCATGCTGCCTTAATCGCCCTCTACACAACTACTTGTTAGTTTGTAATTTGAAAGCTATACCTTTTTGTATATATGTTAAATTTCGCAATAAGGAAATGACTGAAACTATGGTACTATAACTCATATTAACTTTGGAAGCTTCCTATATATCTACCAGTTAAATCATACTTCAAAATATATTACTGTTTTGTATATATGTTATATTTCATAATAAGGAAGTAACTGAAACTGTGGAATTGTAACCTATATTATTCTTTTGAAATTTGCTCTCTACTTGTTAAATTGCACTTTGAAAGTTATCACTTTTATGTATATATGTTATATTCTACAAGAAAAAGTTATGATAAATTAAAAAAAAAAAAGGAAGGGGTCAGCAAAGAGGCTCGGACACTGTCGACTTACAGGCTTGAGCTCTGAGGCCAGGAATGAGTCACCCGTCCCCGAGGCCTTTTACTGCGGCGCCAGGGAGCGTTTAGGAAGCTCCCAAAGGGGTAATTTCAGCTCACCTTTGATCTGGTGGCGATCATCAATTTACATCTTTGCCTTTACATGGTTCTGCTAATTACTCCCGGTACAGAAAGGGAAGATTGTGAGAATCCCAGCTCCAAGTATTACTGTAAGAGTAACAAATTGTTACAACGGGTCACACCCATGGTGTTTTAATACTCTACCTCTCATGAAAAAGAAAAAAGAAAGAAAGAAAAAAAAAAGAAATCAAACTGGAGATGCCGGGGATCGAACCCGGGGCCTCATACATGCAAAGCATGCGCTCTACCACTGAGCTACATCCCCTTTTTTTGCTGCTTCTTTTCTACAGAATGTCTGCTGCACTGTTTTTTTGTTTGTTTTTTAATTAAAATTTACTGTACATTCAAATAGGTGTTAGGGTTCACTAAAAGCAAACTAAATTGTCTCATGTCTCCCAAAGAGGCCTGTTCATCATAGCTTTGCAGCTAAAGTGCTAACTGATATCTGAGTCAAAGCAACCGACCCACTCTTGAATGTTGCTTCTCACCTGTTTGAAAAGGGGGCAAGGAAAATGAAAAAATTTCTTTCTAATAAAGACCCTGCCCCATTGCACCTCCACCAGAAATTTCTGGTTTCCCATCCTTTAGAACCAGTCCAACTTTCATTGATTTGGGGTTCGTACATCTGCTTGATGACTTGTCTCCCCCCCAAAACAAAACAAAACAAAACAAAATACTCTTCTGAAGATAAAAATGGGCAAACTAGAAAGAAAAGGACCCAGCTCCCAAAATCATGGCTAAACTGAGGAAGAAGTCTTTTTGCAGTATTTCACTGAAAAGAGTTATTCTTTGTGAGTTATCCTTCAGAGAGTTTATGAAGCACACCAGGAGATAGGCGGCAAAGCCCTTCACAACATTTCGGGGTGAAAGAGTGAGCGAGAGGCAAGGACAGGGCAGGAAACAGAAGGATTCTCTTTTTTCCACCAGGGCTTGAGATTTCCTGGCAGGAAATGCTGATTATGATGGAGAATCTCACCCCAAAAGGGTCCTGCCTGTTGTCCCCCAGGCAGCTCCCTCCCAACCTGCTGATGCCTGGAACTTGGCAGCTAAATACCCAGCAGCAGCTCCCAGGCAGAGTCGTCCAAGGAGAGTTCCAGGCCTGGTCCCCAGGAGCCTCCCCACCCAGCAGCTGCAATTTCCTCTTGACCTCACTTCTGCAGGTCTCAGTTTCTTCATCTGTAAAATGGAGATTGGCATACCACCCACCTCATGGGGTTGTCCTGACAATTCAAGGAGTTACACACAAAACATTTAGAGCAGTGCCTGGTTCAGGTTCGTGCTCTAAAACCCGAGCTGTAGTTATTATAAATGGAGTCATCATGACATGAATTCTGGCTTGAACTGAGCTTCACACTCTGTTTTGGGGAGACAGAGGGGAAGCACAGTGGGGAAGTGGGGTGAAGAGCCCACTGGGCTCCTGCATGAACCATCCTGTCCTTAAGCCTCTGGCTGAAGTGGGAGGGAAGGAAGGGATGGTGCCACAGGTGGTGTAATTTTGAATATAGTTTGTGAGAAAGCCAAGGGGTCACATTCTGTAGAGCTGGGGCCCACCTGCCCGGCAGCCTGAGCCATGTTTCCTCTTAGGATGAAAGCCATGGTCCTCAGCCTAGCCCCTGGGGAGCTGGCCTCTGCCCCCCTCTGATTTCCTCTGCCCCCCTCTGCCTCAGGGCACTTGGGCACACCAGGGGCTTTGCACTTGCTGTTCCTTCTGCCTGGAACACGGTTCCCAGACCTTCCCTCCCATCAGCTCTTTCATGGGGCCAGGTCCTGGCTCAGATATCAGAGTCCTTCCTGGCCCCCGCTCAAAATGTGTGCAAAATGGCCTACAAATCCGGCTCTTTCCCCATCAACCCCACTGTTGAGGTGTGTCAATTTTCTCCATGGCCTTCACCACTCCCTGAACCTGTTTCTCGACTAGTTGTTTATTGACGGTAAGCTCAGCAGGTCAGGGCCTCATCTGTCTTGTCCCTGCTATATCCCCAGTGCCTAGAAGGGCGCCTGGCACCTATTTGTAGAATGAACATGAAAATACAAATGAACGAGTGAATAAATGGATGAAAGAAAAGGAAGTTGGGTTTGTCTGCAACCAAATTGAGACAGGAAAACCTTTCCAATTAGGGCCACCCTAACTCACCTTCTCAAACCCATAAGCATTTTCTCAGGACCAGTTGGGGTGGGAGCAAGACAGAAGAAGATGAAATATTTGCAGCTGAATCAGCAGTTCCTGGCACAGCAGCACCCTGAGGACCCGGGAAATGAAAAATAACACTTCAGCGCAGAGAACTTTTTTTTTCTAGCCATGTAACTGACTATTCAGGATCTAGATTTAACTGAGTCACAGCAGAGACTCATTCGCAGAACAGAGTTTCACTTGATTTTCAGGTGTATGTAGTTTTCCAGAGAAGAATAATGAATTTCTAAGAAACGAAAAAGAAACTGGACTAGTCTCCCCGTCGGGGAATCGAACCCCGGTCTCCCGCGTGACAGGCGGGGATACTCACCACTATACTAACGAGGAGTATTTGTACTGGTGTGGTAGAGATCTACCTTCTTCTAATCTTTAACGAGTATCAAGGCATTCAAAATTTTCTCTTCCTACACTAAAATAAACAAAACAGTCCTATTAACTTAACCCAATATTAAGGCGACCATTTCCTTGTCAGTCCTAGATTTAGCTGCTAAGGTCTTCGAAGAAATTAATAGGCACTAAGCCTATAACGAACCAAACGAAGTTTCTAAAATATTGCTTGCTATTAAAATGTTCACTATTAAACAACAACAAAAAATTAACGAATAAAGAAAAGCATTAACAAACTTTATTAATAAGCATTTATGCAATAAATGAAGTCCGGAAAATCTTGACCTTCTGGGATGTTCAGAATTGGCAAATTTGAAAGTCATGTCCCCTCGGGCTTCTCCTGGATGCTGTCCTTTATGTTTTAAATAAAGTGAGACCCCTCATTTAAACAGATAGAATCAGAGATACACCCTCCCGGCTCCACTTTCGCGTGGGGATAAAAAGCGAACACAACTGCCGAAACCCGGGATCGAACCAGGGACCTTTAGATCTTCAGTCTAACGCTCTCCCAACTGAGCTATTTCGGCGGCCGTTGGAAATGCACTTCTCTTTCTTCCCCCCAATCATTCTCACTGCTTTGGGACTGACGCCTACCTGGGCTCCACCTGGAATCCGGTACTAAAAAGAACCCATCGTTTGTCACTTTTTGCCAGGCACCCTCATGAGACCGCCCCCTTTCCGCCTAGCAAGGCCACCTCCTCCTAGGAGCCTTCCTTGATCACACCTCCCCACATGGCCACAGACACTTATAATAATTTATTGTTAGTTTATTTATTGTTGTCCTTGTCCATTATCTGCCTCCCCAGCCTGAATGACATCCCCTTGAGAAGCAAGGAAGTCGTCTGCCTTGGTCACCGCTGTAATCCCTCAGTGCCTAGAACAGTGCCTGGCACATAGTAGGTGTTCAATAAAAATTTGTTGACTGAATGAATGAATCCCACCTGGCTCAGAGCTCAGCTTTTTCAAGCTGCTTCTCTGCGCAAAGGAGTAAGTCCACTCACCCCTTGGATGCAACTCCCCAAACAGCCCGAGGTGTGGCAGGGATGCCGATCACTCACGGCCGGGGGAGGACACATCGCCGGGATGTGGCTTTCCTTGCGGCAGTGACTCCCTCACATCCGGCGTCAAAGCTGCTCAGCTAAAAGGCATGAAAAAGTCAACAGGTCGGCACCCAGCTCGGCCTCTCCCTTTGGGGAATGGGTGGGTGGAGAGCCAGCAGGCCCTTCTTCATGTGGACTCATTCCCAAAGGGTTTGCTGAGCGCCTGAAGACCGCCTGGCCCATGCAAATGCATTAATGAGACAGTTTGCTGCGCTTGTAAATGCCAAGAATGAATCACGATAATGGGGTGGAACACCTGGGTGGGGAGCAGTAAGGGAAGGGGGACCCGAGAAGACCTGAAGGACGAAGAGGCAGCCAGGGTAAGACCGGAAGGGGGGTATCCCCGGCAGAGGGAGCAGCTAACGCACAGCCCCGAGCTGGTCAGAGGAAGAAGCGGGCGGGGGCAGACGGATCAGCTTGGAGGAAGTGTGGAGGGGGGAGAAGGGAGGATTGGGGGGGTGAGGTCGCCTTGAAGGTCACGGTGAAGAGTTTGCATTTTATTCTGAGTGTGTTGGGAAGCGGCATGTCCTCTCACATGCGTTCTTAATAAAACTTCCTACCTGCTTACTCAAACTGTGCCATGCCCTTGAATTCTTCCTGGCGGCATGGCCAAGAACCAGAACCAAAGTCGGCCACAGAGCCAGAGCCAGACAGCACGCCGATGGTTTTGGGGGGCTGGGAAAGGGGACTGGGGAGCGACTGCTGGTGGGGACGAGGGCTCCTGTGGGGGTGATGTACCAAAATCCGCTGAGTTGTTCACTTTAAAATGGTTAATTTTATGTTAAGTGAATTTAACCTCATTATTTTTTTTCAATAGAAGTAATTGAGGTATCAAATTAAAAAAAGTCTCCGCTCACTGCTGTGTGGAGATGAGGGGACAGGTGAGGAGACTACTATGGGGCCCTGGCAGGAGCTGACCCGGTCTTAGACCAGGGAAGTCCTGGAGGAGTTGAGAAGGGGCCACATTTGAGATACGGTTTGGGAGGAGGCTGAGGGGACTTGGTGGATTGGATGTGCGGCATAGGGGAAAGGGAGGGGTGAAGGCTGACCCCCGGGGGATGCCTTTGACCAAGCTTGGGAGCACTGCAGGGGGAGGTCACGGACGTGCTCCCTGTGAGATGCCCATCAGACTTCCAAACGGACATCTGATGCTGACTCAGCCATCCTCCTGAACTTCCTGCAACAAGCCAGACCCCTCAGGATCCCTGAGCCCACGTTGGAAGGTACCAGCCCATCCTGAAACTCACAGGTGGCTGCGTTTTCCTGGAGGTGGGGTGGAGGGTGGATTTCTCACTTCAGAGGTCTGGGATTTCTAGGAGGGTTTGTCTGCATCCTGTTTGGCTCTCTCACTGTTGAAAATAGGACCCCCCCTGAAGGTTCTCCTGCGGAGACCTTCCAAAGGCCTTTAACGGGCTCGGCTCAGTGTGTTCATTTTTGATATCGGTGTCAGGTCTGGCTAGACCCAGCTCTGTACAGAAGCTTTCAGCCTCTGAGAGAAGGAGCAGCCTGTAATGTCTATCTGGCCCTTGAATCTTCAGTGATCTCATGGCAAAGTCTGTGTTTTGGAAATGTAATTTATATCATTAAAAATTGGGAAGGGAACACATTTCCCCATTCTTAGAACCATTGCTAATACTTTAAGAAATTACATAATTCATTTGTTTTGTTTCCCCATAAGTTTTTTTTTTTTCAAATAATTCAGTTCATGGAATTCTGTCTCTTTTTTTCCCTTGGCAGTACACAGCTCAGTGCCTAGCACACTGAAAGCTCTCCATAAATGTTTTTTGAATAAATGAGTTACAAGATCTTAATTGCCATAATTTTATTTTCTTTGTATGACTTTACTTTTTATTAAAATATGCTCACTATCAAGAATCATAGAAAAGTAGGATAAGTCAAAAACCACCCATACACCTCTACTGTAAAGCAGCCCCCACCGATGGTTGAACATCATTCTAAGCCTCTCTCTGTGACTATATACAGAGAGAAGGAGAGATGGACAGATAATTTTTTAATGGGGTCATAGTCTATGTTGTTTTTAACAAAAAGCATCTACTTTTATTTGAATTTAGCAAAAGGAAAATAAACAAAATGAAAGGAAAGGGGTTACTGAACTTCAGATAAATGTTTTCTTTGCCCCACAAGAAAAAGTAATTTTGAATTGATTCTTCTGTGTTAAGAAAAAAGATTATGAAGGAAAAAGTAACCATTTGAAGGTATTTACAAAAACTTCCTATCAATTTAAATGGCTATGTGCTATTCCATCACTGGATCTATAGGTAATAATTTAACTGACTTCTGATCTGTGGCTATTTAGTTTGTACATAGGCTTTTCCTTCTGTATTTAAGATTTGTTTTATTAAAGGAAAATTTCCACATGTGGGATTATAAAGTCAGAAAGTGAGATTCACAGGATTCCAAAGGACTGAGGCAATTTACACTCCCTTCCCCAATTTGACTCCTTTCTCCCGCAAACAAGTCTTGGTCATTAAAACAAACAAACAAACAACAACAACAAACAAGTTTATTGATAAGGCCAAAGGTGGTAATTTGTTGTGTTTTCTTTTCCTTTATTTAAATACTATAAGAGCAAACACTTCCCATGAATTTTATTAACCAATTCCTCTTCCTTTTCTGTGAGTGAGTTCATTGTCTGTTTGTGATCTATTGGTATTTTAGGATTTTTCTTAGTGATCTGAATAAACTTTCCATAATAAAGATATCAGTCCTTTGCCAGTATTCTTTAAACATGTCCTACATACACCAAAGTAGTGCATGGACAGACATAACAGAAATAGTACCTGAGGCTTGCAAGGAAGAAAGGGTGTCTCAGTTCCTGCCAAGGAAGCGTGGCAAGGTTTCTGGATTCCTTGAATGCTTGTAAGGCCTGACTGGTTGTTTGACGTGCTCTTGTACTTCTAGTTTCATCTCTTTTGCTTTTAAAAATACATATATGTTTTTAATCCATCTGGAAGTTAATTTTGCACAAGGGGGAATGGGAATGGAATCGAAATTGGTTTTGTTTTCAATGTAAAAGAAAGACGGATTTCCATGGACCCAGGCTGGTGGATGGAATTTTCAATAGTTTCAGGATTTCAATTAAATACAGAGAGGTATAGGAAGGAAAGAAAGCTACAGAATGGAAAGTCAAAGGGTCCTTCCCACCCACCCCAGTTCTTCTCCCCAGAGGTGAGCAAGTCAGCCTGGGGCCAATTGTGCGACTTTCAGGATCTGTCCAACGTGGCTGGGACAGGGCCGTGAGCCTTACCCAGTGACACGCGAGCAGCACGTCCAGCGGCGCCCGAAGAGGGGACAGCTCTGTAGTCTTCGGCTACGGTGGTGTTACCCCCATCGGAAAGAGAAAGAGGCACGAGTTCACACACTCCTATATTTTTTCTTTTTTACGTAAAAGGGAACCTACTGGGATCACTGAGGAGCAGGTAGCGGGTCATCTAACACGCTACGCTCCGGGACAGCAGCTATCCTTTGAATGTGCCGCAATTTATGAGAATACAGGTAGAGCTGGGATCCTCGAGGACCTTGAGGGGGGAAGCAGAAAGGTTTCTTTCTGGTTGCACCTTGATTAAAAAGTGCTTTCGCCTCCCCGTCGGGGAATCGAACCCCGGTCTCCCGCGTGACAGGCGGGGATACTCACCACTATACTAACGAGGACGTGGCTGATAGCGTGGTCTCCGAGTGAATTCATAAACCATTAAGCACTCCGTTCTCGCTTCCGTCCCCTCCCGACTCGGGCTGCCATGGGCTCAGTGACTGCCGCCGCTGGACACTGGGCCCCTGCCGGGCGCGGTGAAATCTTCGGGAATCGTTGCTGGCACGGAGCACTCAGAAGCAAAGAGACACGAAAGCAGAGGCAAAGTGACCCTTCCAACATCCTCCTCACTCGGAAACCATGCGCTCGGCTAGGGGATGTAGCTCAGTGGTAGAGCGCATGCTTTGCATGTATGAGGCCCCGGGTTCAATCCCCGGCATCTCCATCTTTTCCCTCTGAGCCACAGGGAAGGGAGCGCAAGGGACCCCACCACCGGTCGGTGCCTGCGGGAGGCGGAGCAGCGCCAGCAAGCGCATGTCTGATGCCAGATTCTCTCTAGCGTTAGAGGATCGGCTTGCGGGTCAGGGAACCCGCACTTTTAAGCAATCATTCCTTGCAATATACCTTTCATTCAGTAACTCCTGAGCGCCCAATGCCGAGTACTGTGCACGCATTGAGCAGCTACTGTGTTCCCAGGTAGAGGACCAGGAGCCGTGGTATCCATGGCTGACAGGGGAGGACCTCAGCCCTCCCGGACTTCATAGTCTAGCCCAGGGAACTGGAATAAGCAGCAGTGAAAAGTTTTATGAAGACAACGAAAGTGGTGCGCTGGAGGCTGAGCGGGGCGAGGACCTGACTGTGAGCGGTGACCTTCCAAACCTGCGGGCACAGCGCCTGGGCAGGAGTGCGCAGCGCGAAGGCCCGTGGCTGGGACGCGGAGGCTGCGCTTTGGGGGCTCAGAGCGCGCCGGGGTGCAGGGGCCCCGCCAGCAGAAGCCTGGACCCTCATCCGTGAAGACCCTGGAAATGCTTGGCGCACAGGAGCCCCAGGATCCGATTTCGGTTTCCAAAGGCTCCCTCTGGCTGCCGCGTGGAGAACAGTCCGTGAGCCGGCAGGGTGCAGACCTGGAGACCAGCGAGGAGGCTAGAGCCGTGGGCGGTGGAGGTGCGGCCAGGTGGAGAGAACCACGGGATCCTGCACAAGTCCCGGCGGTGGAGCCCACAGAACTTGCAGCTGGGGCTTGGCTCAGGGAAGAGGGAGAGAACGGCGCGGGGTCGGCTCTGGGGCGGGAGCACACTGGGGCTGGCGGTGGGGGGGCGTGAGCCGTGTTGGAAGACTAAACTGTGTTCCAGTCGGGGCGCGGGGGCCATCCCTGGCCTCTATGCACTGTCCACCTGCACGCCCAGGGCCACGATTCTCCAGGAATCTGTCTGTAGGTGAGCTCACCCCTAGGATTTAGGGCAGCGATGTAGAGAGGCTACGCGGCCCAATCGCGAGGGAGAGAAGGCAGGCAGGTTGGGGAACCCATGGGAAGCTTCCGTCGGCTCTCCCTCCCACGAGGGGCCCCCCAGAGGGAACCCAGCCCTGAAAAGACAGCCATGGGTGTGATGTTCTGACCGGAGAAGCCCGTTAGAGACCCTGCCCAGGGTCTTTATTGGGGGCTCCTCCATAGGCACCTTGTTATGACTTGAATTGTGTGCCACACACAAAAGGCTTGTTCATAAGGACAAATCTATGAGGTCACATATGAGATAGCTGGAAAGCACACATTGGTCAAGACAGAAAGTAGATTACAGGTGAGCAGGGGAGGGAAGGAGAGGGGAAGGGGGAGTTGTTGATTGGTGGATATACGGGGTAAATCTGGAAAATTTTTAAACAAAATTAATTATAATGTTGAGTAAACATTTTTTAATGTTTGGTGGGGAAGGGAGGAGGAAAGCAAAACAAAACCAGACACATTCAAGTTCTGACCACTTCCAGCCCCCATATTGGGAAGGTGACCTTATTTAGAAATAGGGTCTTTGAGGATGATATTAAGATGAGGCCAAACTAGAGTAGGGCAGGCCCTAAATCTAATGCGGGGGGTGCCCTTATAAGAAGAGGAAATTTGGATGCAGACTCCAGGGAGAAGGAGGAGGGATCGGGGTGACGCAGCCACCAGGCAAGGGCCCGCCAGGAGACCGCACACAGGCCCAGGCTGGAAGAGGCCACGGAGGACCCTCCCCGACAGAATTCGGAGGGAGCGAGGCCCTGCAGACACCCGGATCCGGGCTTCCGGCCTCCAGAACTGAGACAGTTTCCGTTGTCCTGAGGAACTCATAGGGCTCTGCAGCCCCAGGAGGCTAAGGCAGCCTCTGCCTGGCATGTGCCAAAATCCCAGAAAGCAGGTGTTCAGTATAAACCACAGTTTGTACAAAACTGTCCAGGCGCAGTGAGCCACCCCCATAAGTGAGGGATGTTCCGTCACCTGACAGCCCACATTCCAGCCAGCCCCTCTCCAGATGCCAGCCAAGGGCCTTTCCAGGGAGAGCAGCCACTGCTTTCCCACCCAGCGCATAACAAGGTAGCATCGCGCTGGTCAGTTCATACTTCAACACTGCTTCATGCTCATGACAACACAACATCACGGTGAATGACTGCGAAGTATTCTGTGATGTGCTTGTGCCCTAATTAAATCAACCAACACCTCCCAAGCTAAACTGTCATCGTCTCTTTTGCTGCTGTCAACAGCACCTGCAAAAAACAGAAGTCCTCTACATCTATCTTCCCGCTCTTTTCCAATTATTTTCTTTTGCAATTTCAATGTTTTCTTTTCCCTTTTTTCTTCTATCTGTTCCTCCACAGACCTGCCCCGCCCACATCCCCACCCAGGTAGGACTGCTAACAGCCTGGGATGCTAACTGTCTCCATTCCACACAGTATCAAATAGGACACAGGGAGTCAAAGGTAGGGGCCGGGGGTGCCATTTTACTGAGGTGGAACTGGGGTTTCTCTGCAACTTGCATTTTTCACACTTGACCCCTCATGGGATTCTCTCTAGGTCAATAAATACAGATGCAGCTTGTTTTTAAAAATGCACATTTTCTGATCCAGGTGCACCACTTCATTTGACAGTTGCTGTCGTTTGCTCATGTTGTAGAGTAGCCATCAGTGTCGAGGCAGAAGTGACCCCTGCCCTCTGGGTGTTTCTACAGGCTAGATCCCCATATGCAGCATCACAGGGTTAAAGGGCCTGGACATTTTTATTTAAAAATAGCTATTTCTAATTCATAGTTGGAAATTAGAACACAGGTTACCAGGGTCCAGGGTGGGGTAGGGGTGGGGAGTTATGCTTCACGGGTAGTTTCTGTTTGGGGGGATGAAGAGTTTTGGTAACAAATGGTGGTGATGGCGGCAAAATGCTGTGATTGACACCACCAACCTGCACGCTCGGAAATGGTGAAGATGGGCAATTTTATGCCTATGTATATGCTACCGCAATAAAAATAAAAAAATAACTTGCTGAGCTGTACAAGTCAATGACTCTGGGCTGGTTTGGATGTATTATGTCCTCGCAAACGCCATTATCTTTCATGCAATCTTGTGGGGGCAGACTTTTAGTGTTGATTGGGTTGGAACCTTTTGATTATATCCATGGAGATGTGACTCAATCAGCTGTGGGTGAGACTTTTGATTGGTGGGTCTGAATTAAATCACTGGAGCCATATGAAAGCGCTGATAAACAGAAGGAACTCAGAGCAGCTGTGAGTGACATTTTGGAGACAGCCATCGAAAGCAGACTTATGCTAGCCCAGAGTTTGCTCCAGAGGAGCTAAGAGAGGACAAAACGTCCCGAGAACTGACATTTTGGAGAGCGCCATTTTGAAATGCACCTTGGGAGCAAGCACACGCCAGCCACGTGCGTTCCCAGCTAACAGAGGTTTTCCGGACTTCCAGTGAAGGTCCCCAAGTGTTGATGCCTTACCTTGGACACTTTATGGCCTTAAGACTGTAACTGTGTAGCCAAATAAACCCCCTTTTATAAAAACCAATCCATTTCTGGTGTTTTGCATCCCGGCAGTATTAGCAAACTGGAACAGAACCCTAAGGTAAACTACGGACTTCAATTAATAATATAGTCATCATGTTGGTTCATCAATTGTGACAAATGCACCCCACTAATGCAAAATGTCAAGAAGAAACTGTGTATGTTTGAGTGTAGGACCAGAACTTTCTGTAGGATTTCTCTTGTAAACCTAAAACTGCAACAATTCACACATTCACCAGCAACACGGGAAGGTATTTTTCCCCAAATCTGCATCAGCAATGGACTCCCACTCTTCTTTTTTCTAAATCTGCTGTGTACAAAGTGCTGTCACATAATTTTCATTTCCTGCCCCTTTGAAAGAGCAGATTCTTTCGGGCATCCACTAGCTATTTACATGAGTTTTTTTTTTTAATCACATCATAGCCTTTGCTCATTTTGTCATCAAATTGCAGTAATGCATCCACACATGCTGTAAAACATGTACCATGTTTTGCAATAGCGTCCCTTGCCTACTGTTTCGTCTTTCAACTTTTTTTATATAATTTTCCATATCAATTAGAAATTTCTATGAGGTCAAACATCTTTTCCTTGTGTAGCTTCCGGAATGTCTTATCTCGCTTTAAATGGCTTTTCCAGCCTCTCAAGAGCACTCTTCACACTTCCCCTCTCAGTATTTGCATACCTCGTGTTGGGGACGCAGGACAGCGAGAAGGGCGCAGGAGCCCGCTGTCACTGGGCTTGCATCTGGGGCCGAGGGCCAATAGGTGAGCCCCCTGGGGAGGGTGCAGAGGGGCTGGCCGGAAAGTGGGCTGTCAGGTGATGGAACACGCCTCGGCCATAAACAGGCACGGAGTGCTGGTACACAGGGCCATGGATGAGCTTCCAAAGTGTGCCGCCAAAGAAAAGGAGCCAGACACAGACACCACGTATTGTACGATGCTATGTGGTTATGTGACAAATCCAGAATAGACTAATCCAAAGAGAAATTACATTGGTGGGTGCAGGGCCTGGGGGGTGGGGTTGGGGGGAAGGGGACGGGTGACTGCTAACGTGCACGGGGCTTCTTTTTCGGATCATGAGAATGCTCTGTAATTAGACGGCTGAGGGCTGCACAACTCTGAATGCAGTATATACACTTTAAAAATGTGAATTTTATTTTACATTAATTACATTTCATTAAAAAATAAAATAAAAAAAAAGAAGAGTTGTCTAGTTACAATTCTTTCTCTCCTGTGGCTGCTGAGCGTCAGCAGGACGGAGGGGCAGGGAAGTCAGGGACCGTGGGGTGGGTGGTTGAACAGCTTCTCTGTTCCCCTTAGCGGCAGAGCTGCCAGCACCTGTGCAGTTGGAGTTTTCTAGAAAGGCTGGAGATCTGGACTTGGGAGAGGGAAATATCCCAATTCTAAGTGTTAGGAAGGATTCACGTTCTCGGCAATCACAGTGCAGGTCAGGCAAAGCGAGCCTGCAGCTGCCAGGGCCCTCAGCTCAGGGACGCCGGGACAGACCCTGCCAAGGACTTGAGAGTGGCCTGGGAGGGAGGAAAGCCCAGTGAGGGTGATGCCTCCCTCAGGATCGAGGACCGCGGGGGGTGGCAGGCTGGGTGCCGACCGTGCTGAGCAGCGATGGGCCCAGTGCTGGGCAGAAGACAGCGTCCCCAAGTCCCTGGGACAAGGTTTTAATTCTGTGCCTCCCCCTGCGTCAGAGCTGAACGCCCCAGGCCCTTGCCATGGAGGTTGGAAGGGAAGGGGGCCTGGGTTCTGCCCCAGGACCCTCCTGTCCCTCTTTCTCCCCTGGGGACCTACCTCTGCCCCTCTGCCTCCCTCTTCTGCCATCAGAGGACCAGGGGGCTCAGGGGCCCAGGGGTCCCTCTTCAGCTGACAGCAGCCACGTCCTCTGCGGCACGGAGCAGAGGGGACGAGGACGTGTCACATCTGTCCTGCAGTGTGGGAGCTCACGCGGTCGGGGAGAGCGAGGTCCTGCCCCTTATGGCCGTGCCCCTGGAAGGTTCCAGCGGTCATCCTTCACAGAAGGCTGTGGACGTTCGGGACTCCCCAGCCAGCGGCAGGTACACGGCGGCCCCCCCGTACGTTTCAGGGAAGAAGTGCAGGCAGGTGCTCCAAGCGCTGCACTGGGCTCTCTGAGCAGGGGCTGGGGGACTGGGGGTGAGGTGGAGGAAGGGCTTATAGCAGGTCTGCTCCCCGCTGCTTCACTCCCCGCCGCTGCTCTATCAGCAACTAACAGAGCCCCAAGTGTCCACTGCAAAGGGGAGCCAGCAGAGATTAAATTCTCCATCGTGTAAGAAACAGTCACAAAACGTCCCAGGTCGGGGCCGGCTGCCCAGGGGTCAGTGGTCGGCAGTGGGGGGCCAGGTTTTCCTGATGTCTGTGTGCATGGCCTGTGGGAGCCACTCGCAGTACTCAGCCAGGAGGTCTGTGAGGGGCAGGAGACAGGGCGTCAGAGCGGGGCATCTCCTCCTGCCAGCCCCAGGGCATGCACCCTGCCTCGGTGGGCCTATCTGGGCCTCTCCCAGCCCACTGGCCATGGGGCGCCCTGGCTCACACTCACATTTGGGGTTTTTCTTCCAAGCAGCCAACAAGGCGTCACGGCAGTCTGCCTTCTCAGCCACAAGGGCTCTCAGGAGACTCTCTGTTCTGGGCTGCAGCCTGCGGGGCGGGTGGGTTGGGGAGGTGGGGGGCTGAGTCTGTGGGAACCACTGTCAGGCCCAGTCAGGAGCGAGGGGCGGGGACGGAGAGCAGGGGGGCTCCACTTCAAGCCAGCCCTGCCCAGAGGGTCACGGGGTGTCAGAGGGAGGGAAGGGTCACGGACCCTGCTAGCTGTGAGCAGACAGAAAACAGAAAGGGAGCAGGAGGGGCAGGGGCCAGGCAGCCCGGCCTGCAGGGGTCCCGGCCCCAGGGCACCCCCCACCCCCACCGGCAGAGGCCGTACCTGGCCCAGGTCTTCAGCATCGTGCTGGGGCTGGACAGCAGACAGCCTCGGTAGGTGGCCAGCGGGCGGAAGACCTAGCCAGGCGGCCACGAGAAGGGTGAGAGGTGCCCTCGCCACCCGCCCTCAGAACTAAGAGAAGAGCCCGTGGGAAGCCGCCCGGCTGCGTTACCTGCCCTTCCAGCAAGAAGCGGGCAAAGTGCCTGTAGCAGTCAACACCCTCGGGAAACTCCACCTGGATGGCAGGGAGCGGCCAGCCGACCCGATCTGGAGGGCAGGAGCCAGTGAGCGAGGGGCAGGGTGGGTCCCTCCCACGCCATCCCTGACCACCAGCTCTGCCCAGCCCGCCCTGCCGGGGCCAGGCCACCCAGACGCCACCCCCACTTACAGAACACGCTGGCCCGGTGGCAGAGCACCCGGCCCCTCTCGGGGCAGTAGGAGGGAGGTGGCTCCTCCAGGGGCTTGCTGAACTGGCAGTAGGTGGGCAGGAGGGCCGGGATCCACTGCGTCTCCACGGCCGAGACACCTGGGGGCCCAGGCAGCAGGCAGGGGTGAGGCGGGTACCGCCGGGGCAGGGCCACACCTGCCCTCTCCCCAGCAAGGTCCCGGCTCCCGGAAGGGGAAAGCTGGCGGCCTCCAGACCGGGCCGGCGATGAGCTGCCATACCTTTCATGTACATCTTGGTGGTTTCCACGATTTCCTGGTAGACCACAAACTCGGGGAGCTCCTTGAAAAGGATGGAACTGGGGTGGATGAAGACAGGGTCGTCGAGGAGAGGAGTCTGCAGAGAGAAGACGCTGCAGTGCACAGGGCCAAGAGCTACCAAGCACCCAGGGACCCACACGCTTGGCCCAAGGGGAGACAGAGAGGCTGGATGGGGACAGATAGATGGACACGGCATGGCCACCTGGACAGTGGGACACCACGCAGCCACGGGAAGGACTGAAGCGCTGATCCCGGCTACAGCATGGACAAGCCTGGAGGTCCTGATGCTAAGCAAAAGGTGCCCGACACAAACGAAGAGACGCTGTCAATCCCACCTACACACAATGCCCAGAAGAGACAGACCCAGAGACAGAGAGCAGAACCGTGTCCAGGGGGAGTGGAGGGAGTGACTTCCCGGGTATGGGGTTTCTTTGTGGGGTGATGAAAATGTTCTAAAACTGACTTTGGTGAAGGCTGCACGACTCCGTGAGTATACCAAACCAGCTGAACTGTGCACTGTAAATGGGTCAACTATGCGGTATGCAAATTGCATCTCAAAGTATTACAAAGAAAGTTGAGAGAAAAATGAGTCTAACCCGAAAGGAAGGTGTGAATTACTGGACCCCGGCCCCCTCCTTGGGTCCCAGAGTTTGCAGGGACACGTGACCCAGGACAGGCCCACCCGGACCCCAAAGGACCCCACAGCCCACCCCTGTCAGGTGCCACAAGTATCCAGGCTGCCAGGTGCAAGGCTGGGGGATGGTGGGGTGGGCGGGGGGAGGGCGGGGCCTGGGGCACAGCAACTGCTAAGGGGCCTGTCTGGGAGCCCACCTGTGCCACTCCCACCCCACCACCCCGCCAAGAGCCCACCTTGTAGCCGTTCTTCCACTTGTCGTCCAGCAGCTCCTCGCTCTGCACCCGGCGAGCCAGGTGGTCGCCCAGGCCGGCTGTCACAATCTGCCGCAGGTAGGTCACCTGGCTGTCGGAAGGCGGCTGCATCTTGGGGTCCACGAAGAGCCCGGCCTCGGGGCACACAGTGTTGACTGGAGGGAGAGCAGAGCGAATGTGTGGGGCCTGCTCTCGCCGCTGCCCTCCCAGGAGGCCCTGCACCACCCCACACATCTCTGGGCCCAGCCACCTGCCCCAGCTGCTCTGTGGAGGCCGCTGGGAGGAGAAAGCCCCACTGAGCAGAACTCTGCGCTGCCCACCCCATACCCGCTCCCTCCTGCTTCTTGAGGACAGAGCACCAGCTGGCCCTGGGCCTCCTTGGGCCCATGACATGCACATGGGAGCTGCCGGCCTGACTTCTGGGAATGTTCCGGTAAGAAATCAGGCGGCTGTCAGAGTTTTATGCCACTGTCTGCTCCCATCTTCTGCTTGGAAAGCAGATGTAATTAAAGGTCCAGCTGCCCGCTGGGCCCACGAGAGGACCTGAGAGTGGACACCATGTGCACAGGATGGGGACACGTAAAGGCCCCAAGCCCCTATGGGCTGCTGGCTGCTCTTCCCTGGGGGACAGATGGCCGACAGCGCTAGGTGGCCGCAGTCGGGCCATGAGCAGCTGCATGCACTTCTGACAGACACCCTGGTGGTGGTTCTGAGGTCTGCAATGAAATCCCCTCCTGTCTGCCCCACAAAGCCTTCCGTAAAATCTACACTGCTTAATTTTAAAGGAAAGAAAAGGAAAGAAACAAGAAGGAAGGAAGTGAGCAGACCTCCCACGGCCCAGCCCCAGTGTCACCTCCAGCCCCCATCTCATGCGATGAGCAAGCTGAAAGCAGGGGCTAGGAGACAAGTAACAGACTCTTCTCCACACTGGCTGGGGGGTGAGAACGGGGAGGGATAAACAGACCAGGGCTGGGGACCCTCCTCGGGAGCAAGGTGACAGGAACCCCAGGATGAGGTGAGGGATTGAGGGGCTGTGAGGGAGGCTGCCAAGGAAACCCTGAGACCACCCAGTGCACACGTGAAGAGGGGATTTCAATTTTCAGGGCGCAGCCTGGAGATGGATTAGCAATGGGGGCACGGGAAATGAAGCAAGAGACAAAAAGGAACAATCTTTAGGAGCAAAATAGATGTGTAAAATGCAACAAGGCTCAGCTGAGAGTAGCATTTATAGAGTCAACTGTACATTGTCCCACCAGAAAAGACACTGTGATTTTACGGGGAGACATGTGTGGTGGTGTGAGAGCGGGAGTGGGAGGGAGCGTGTTTCCATGGCAGGAGGGTGACAGGCGCCTTAAACGGAAAGATCCAGAACGGCAGCATCCATGTGCTATTTAGAAAGAGGACGGTGAGCACTAGAAGCAGCAGCTGGAGGAGTGGACGGCATTGTTTCCTTCTAGAGCACAGGGCTGCAGGCTGTGGGGGTTCTGCTGTCTCCTGTGACAGCTGGTGGAACCCCTGATCGCAGGTACAGTTGATCCTCGTTACTCGGGAAATCGCCGACTTGCTAAAACTTATTTGTGGCCTGCAAATCAATACTCGCGACACCCTTGTGTTCTTTCCACAGACGTGGGCAGGGCATGAAAACTGTGAGTTGCTGATGTGCACCTTCCCAGCTGGGGGCAACCGCTGCGTGGTTTCAGCTTTCACACTGCAAGCAAGTGCCCTTCTCGCGAGACATACAGTGCCTCTTTTTCAAATTTTTCTGGTATTTTTTCTTGGTGATTACACCATGTAAAATACTCCCCAGTGCAGGGATGAAATGTTATCTGGCGTTCCTGAATGCAAGAAAGCCACATCTCGGCCTGAGTTACAGAGCTCTGGCCATGAGTCTGATGTCAGCGCATCACAATACACGTGACATGAGGTATCTTTAAACAGTGGCACAGAAAACAAGGTTATGCACTGACTGGCTGGAAAAACCGTGGTGAGCAGAGGCTCATGGGAACATCACAGTGGCTCTGTCTGCGTGGGTTCCGTGCTGGCGGTGTCTGTACAGCGCACGACCACTGCTCCAGGTAGGTTTACACAGCACAAAGGGCCCAGGAGTGCCTCTCCGAGCAGGAGGACTCGAGGGTCCCCGGGAGGGCTGGGGTGGGGGGGGGTGTACCTGCCGTGGTCAGCTGGCCCCGCAGTCGCCGGATCTCCATCATGGCCTTGTACCGCAGCCCGTTGGCTTCGCAGAACTGGGGCGAGCAGCCAGCGAACTCGCAGGATCCCACGGCGCCTGGTGGGTGAGCCGGGAGGTGCTCACACACTGCCCCTGCCCCGGGCCCACGTGCCCACTGCCCAGCCCCTGACCCTGGCCCATGTGCCTGCCCCCCGCCCCACCCCGGCCCCCACGCACCCAGCAGCACCATGAAGTCCCCGAGTTTCAGAGATGCTCCTCGCCCGGCCCAGGCCCTCTTCACCTGCGCCACCCGGGCCTGCTTGCCCTTCAGCCTGGAGAGCTCCTCGTCGCTGGCAGCGGGCCTGCAAACACACCCCCAGCTGGCTACTGCCCTGGCCACCGCGGGGCCTCAGTTGTCCATCAGGACGGGCCACATGCTGGGACAGGGACAGGGCGCCAGGTGGGGTCTCTGAGGGACACAGCCCTGAAGCTCCAGCCAAAATTCCCCGCAGGCAGCCACCACGCTTACAGATGTGCAGGCCGCCACGCCAGCACTTCCACGCCAACAAATAACAAGGTATTTACTGCTGCACTGCCTATAAAAGTGCTCAAATATCCACGGTGCGCTGGGTAAATGAGTCACGTAGGACTCCCAATCCAGAACCTAAGATGTGTAGCTGCATGTGCCGGGTCCTCAGTGCTGTGCATGGGTTAATTAATTTAATCCTAACAACACCGGAGGATTACTGTTCTCATCATCCCCATTTTCCAGATGTGACAAATGAGGTCCAGAGGGGTGGAGTCACTTCCCCAAGGCCACACAGCTGAGAAGGGAAGCGGCAGGTGGAGTTTTTGGCTGTCGGGCTATGCTACAGCCAGCATTACGTGGGGAGTTTCATTAAAATTAGGGTTGCTGGAGCCAGGAGACTGATTGGGGGTATGGGGAAAGGCCAAGACATCTGGGCTTTTAAGAAGCTTAAGGAATTCCGACGCACAGTCAAGTTTGGGATCACTAAATTAAGAGACACCCGTTCCTTGAAGTTTTGAGAGGGGTTTAAAGAGAAGGGTATTAACTCAGAAACACTGACCACCAGAAAGCAAGGCCCGGGCACCTGGTGGGGAGAAGGCAGGCTGCAGAACCGTAGGATCCCATTTCTGTAAACCTCTACACGGTCAGAAGCACAGAGAGACTCTAGAACTGCACTGTCCAATACGGTAGCTACTAAATACATGTGGCTGTTGAAATTAAAACTAATCACAATGCAATAAAACTACAAATTCAGTTCCTTTGTCACACTCGCCACATTCCAAGGGCTAAAGCTTGATTTTTCCTTATTGGCTCCTGTGTGTTTGTAATTAAACAGCAAAAGGGGAAGCCACCGTCTGGCCCCTCCCCAGCCGCCAGTTCTCTCTGTCCACGGCCAGGAGGGCAGAAGCGCCTGCCATGATGAGCAGGGCCCTTCAGCACCACGACACCCAGGGGCTGTCGGTCTCCAGAGCCACCGATCCTAAAAGCATCAAATGAGCGGTCCTAAAACAGCGCCTGCGTTTTCCAGGGTTCAGGGCCTGCTGGGCTCCCAGATTCCATATGCTGCTTCCTCCCAGCTGCCCTTTAACAGTTATGGGAAATGACGCTTTCAGGGTGCCTCACAGTGCTAGCGTTGGTCCTGAACACACATGATGCTGGGCAACTACAGGGAGAAACCGAGGGACGAGTAGACGGAGCCTGGGAGGAGCAGCCCAGACTTCGGGGCCACAGGGAGGGCCCAGCCGGGCTCGTGGGCAATGCCTGCCTCCAGGCCCCCCACCCTCCCACACTGCCTATCCCTGGAGGAGAAGGAGGGCCTTGGGAGTGGATGCTGTGCAATCCCCATCAGTGGGGATGTTAACCCACGGAGGCCTTTGTTATTAGAGGCCCACACATCAGCAGGTACAAGGAGAAGCAGAGAAAAATCACCAAAACGCAAAAACCACCCTCAGCTAGCTAAATAACATCTACCCCAACATGTCGCCCAGTCAGTGTTTGCCCTCGTCATCTGACAAGATGATGCAAATCGGGTCCCAAGGGAAACTGCAAATTTGCAAAAGATGCAGGAGTTCACGAAGTCAAGGAAAGTGACATTGTGGAACTCTGCATCACTCAGTTGACAGATAAGACTACAGCGAACAAACAAAGAGAGGGTCACACGTGTCAGCCCAAAGGCTCTTCAAAGGCTCTCCCACAAGGGATGATTTGAACTTCAAAGAACTAAGAAGTCCCTAAGAAACTGAAATTGCCTCCAGAATTGTTTGCAGAAACAATCCTTTCAATAACTAAGTTGAAAAGGTAGATAGGCAGTGAGGGGGCACATCAGGTACTCCAGTACCTACCAGTGCGTCAGGAAATTATTAAATGAAGAATAACCTAATCTAAGCATTAGCATGTAGACATAACTGTCACCCGTTTTGTTAAAATACCCTACAAACCAAATGCATTTTCCTATTTTTTAGTACCATCATTTCAACTGGATTCCCTGTAAGTGGCCTTTTTTGGAATCAACGACCCTCCAATTACTGGGCCAGGACCCTGCTGACCCCCGAGATTCACCATTGCCCTCAATTTTCATACGGGGGTTTACCCCCCACCTCGTAGACATCAGATCTGTGCAGGGCCCAGAGAGGACAAGGCCGCCCTGAGAGCTGGTCAATCCCCGGGGGCTGGGGTCCGCCCGTCTCCCAGCCTGGGCCCCCCGCCGTGGGCCCCCACCGCGCACCTGTCCAGCTCCTCGAACAGCTCCCGGACCGTCATGGCGGCCACGATGGTGATGGCGTAGGGCAGGCAGCCGTGCTGTCGGCTCAGCGCCAGCATCTTGGCGTAGCGGGGAGCCACGGGGAAGGCGGCCATGGTCCTGCCCAGTGGGGTGATGGGGCAGCTCACCCGGGACTGCTGCAGCTGCTTCACCCTGGGGGAGCGGGGTCGGTGAGGGCGGGGGCCAGGGCTGAGGGGCCGGCTTGGGCCTGGGCCTCCGCCCTCCCCCGCTGCCCTTGCCCTACCTTTCTGTTTTGGGGGGTGCCTGCAGGGCACCCAGAGAGATCAACAGCTCCTCGGCAGCGATGAGGGACTCCACAGAAGGGGGGGTTGGGAAGGGGAAGTTGATGACCTGGAGACAGGCAGAAGTGGTGGGGGACAGAAGTGGGTTCAGAGAAACCAGCCCAGTGAGTGCAGGGGGGCAGGCCTGGCTGGGTGCCCCCCACCCTGCCCCAGCGAAGAGCCCGGCAGGAGGATGGGGCTCCCACCAGCCTGTGCTTGGAGCACCTCTCACGCCAGCTGGCATTCCTGGGGGCCTGGGCACTCTCCAAGCCCACAGGCCATTTCCAGAACCCCCCAAACCTCCCTCCTTCATTTATTCATAACATCCATTTACTCAATGACATTTCACGAGCAATTCCACTGAGCCAGGCTTGGCCTCCGAGGAGCTTTCGCTAGGCCAGCACAGGCTGCCGCCGGTCAGGGAGAAAATACGCAGATAAACAGAATTTCAGAAGAAACCGTGCACAGATGGTAAGACGGAGAGGCAGCAGGGAGGGACAGGGCTCAGGGATGGTGGGGCTGTAGAAGGGAGACTGCCCAAAAGCCGGCATTCCAGCCCAAACTGCACACTGTTCCCGGGAGCCCAGAGGTGGCAACCAGATGTGTGTCCTCAGACAGAGAAAAAAATGGGGCCCAGCCACTCAGTGGAACATTACTCAGCCATGAAAAGGAAATTCCAATCCATGTTCCAAAGAGGATCAACCCTGAAGACATGATGCTCAGTGAAAGAGGCCAGACACAAAAGGACAAATGGCGTATGATTCCACTTATACGAAACATCTAAACGAAGCAAATTCATAGAGACAGAATATAGATTAGACGTTGCTGAGAGCTGGGAGGGCTGGGGGCATAGAGGAGAGATGGCTAAGGGTACAGGCTTCTTTCCGAAGTGATGAAAATGCTCAAAATTGACTGTGGCATTGGCTGCAGATGTCTGTGAACAGACTAAAAACCAGTGAACTGCACACTAAGTGGGTGAACTGTGTGGCAGGTGAACTTTCTCAGTGAAGCTCATAAAAAACAAAACAAAACAAGAGTGGCCGGGAGAGACTTCTCTGAGGAGACTGTGGACCCTGAGCCTGCAGGGGTAACCATGTGAGATACGGCCTCGAGAGCAGGGACAGCAGGTGCCAAGGCCCAGTGGAAGACGCCGGGCCCATGAAAGGAGTGGCCAGGGGCCCAGTGAGGCTGCAGCGAGGGCACGGGGGGGAGTGACGGGAGACGAGGGCGGAGAGCAGGCAGGGGGCGGGTCCCGCAGAGCCTCATGGATTCTGCTCAGAGCCGGGGAGGCCGTGGGGGACTTTTCCCAGAGGGGTGACCAGCACTCAATTGTAGAAAGGCGTCACACGGGGTCACGTGGAGCAAACCCCCATCCTGACGCTCTCCAGGTGCGGCCCCGCGCCTCAGTCTCCTCATCTGCGTAACAGGAACAACACTGCGGCTCCTCCCGACTTGTTTGAGAACACCCGCCTGCACCCACCACGCCCCGGCCATCAGGAGGTGAAGGAAACCAAGCCCCAGACAGTACACACAGAAACCCACAGGGTTAACATTAGGGGGCACTAGACGTTTAGGAAACGGGCACAGACGGTGGCCAGCTCCTCCTCGGTGTTTCCGAAGCATCCAAATGTCCGTCACTTTGTATATGTACAGCCAGAGAAGTCAACGAGGATGTGTATTTCAAAGCAAGAAAAAGCAACTCCGGGTCCTGTCACTCATCACGTATGTGCCTAGACAAAGTCTTCACCTCTCTGCCTTGGTCCCTTTGTCTGTTCAAACGGGGGGCTGGATGCCTGCGTGACAGGTGGGGCGGCCCAGCGAGCCGCCATGCTCAGAGCGCCACACGCAGCCTGGTGCCCTCCCTGGACAGTGGAGGGGGTAGGACCCTCCTCCTGCCTTCATCTGCAGGGGCTGCAGCCAGGCGGAGCCCAGGGAACATTCTGTGAGCCCAGGACACTGGCCAGCCCACCAGCAGTGCAGGAACCTTGTGGCCAGCATGGCCTGGGTGGCTCAGGGCGGCCATGGCCTTGGGGGAGTGGTAGTCCTGGTGGACTCCCCACAGTGTCCTCCAGGTGGCCGCCAGCTGACCAGACTAGCATCACCGGGCCCCGCCCCTGGCTCCCAGTCGGCACAGGACAAGCCCATGTGACCGCTGCCTCCCCAGGGGGCCAGGCCCACCAAGAACACCAGGCCCGGGCACTGCGGCTTCTCCCTTCAGGAGAGCCAGGTGCCGAGCACGCTGTGGGGGCTCCGTGGGGTGGCGGGAGGGCCTGGGGGCTGTGACTAACCTTCTCGATATTCAGTGCTTTCATCTGAAGGATCAGGTCCTCCACGGGCCGCCGAGTGATTTCAGGAGGAGAAAACTGCTCAAAGTCACTGAACACCGCAGACGAATACAGCCTGGACGATGGAAAAGAAAATTTTAAAAAGAGTTAAAGAGCTCAGCCAGACCACCCGGGCTTGGGTCTGGGCTCTGCCACCTACCAGGTTTTGCTCGCTTCTCACTGGGGCTAGTCCCAGGAGCTCCCTCGAGGGGAACAGGTGAAGGTAAAGCAGGCCCTACCTCTAAAGTGCCCAGAACATGCCGGCACACTGCGCGCCAGGTGGAGGGAGTTATTGTTATTTTTTACTAGTTTTCCTTCTATATTTTCTAAATTTTCTATTTTCATCATTTCAAACAATGTTGAAAGAATAACAATAAAGCTAATAAAAACTAACAGTGCACAGAATGGGAGAAAACATCTTCCAAAAAATATCTGATAAAGGAGTCGTATCCAGGATGCAGAAAGAACTACTCTAACGCCATAATCAAAAGACAACCCAATTAAAAAATGAGCAAAGCATCTGAATAAACAGTTCCGCAAAGAAAAGATACAAATGGCAAATAAACAATTGAAAAGAGGCTCAACATCACTAGTCATAAGGGAAATGCACATCATAACCACAATGAGATGCCACTTCACACCCCGTAGGATGGAGATAATCAAACAGTCAGACAAGAAGAAGTGTGGACAAAGAGGTGGAGAACTGGGACCCTCGGATGCTGCTGGAAGGGGTGGTGTGTGTCAAATGGTGCAGCCACTTTGGAAAATGGTCTAGCGGTGCCCCAAGCAAATCAGAGCTAGCATCTGACCCAGCAATTCCACTCCTAGTTCTAGGTAGAACAGAAATGAAAATCCACGTCCACCCAGAACCTGCCTGGAGGCTCACAGCAGGGTCACCCCATGAGAGGCAGATGAGTGGGGGAAACAACATGGCCTCTCCATTCTGCGTGATCGATGTTAGTCCAGCATAACAAGGGAGGCGGTTCGGATCCCTGCTCGGACACGGAGGGACCTTGAAGACATGATGCTCAGTGAAAGGAGCCGGACACGCGGACTACACACTGCAGAGCCCACTGAGTGAACTATCTAGAATAAGCAAGTTCCTCGAGTCACAGAGTAAACGAGGGGCTACGAGGGGCTGTGGAGTGGGATGGAGTGACTGCTAATGGTGACGGGGTTTCTTTTTGGGGTGGTGAACACGTCCTAATTGTGGTGATGGCTGCGCAATTCTGCGAATATATTAAAAACACTGAATTGAACACTTTAAATTTACACTTTAGTCTCAATAAAGCTTTGAAAAAGCAAAACTAACTAACCAAAAATGACAGCCCCCAACAGTAGAATAAGGAAATGAAAATACTTGAAAAAGCAAAGGGCGTGCGTGGCGTCCCTTGGGCTCAGTCTCCAGGGGACGGGGGCTCCCGACAGACGGGGCCAGTGGTGGACGCCTGAGGCCGCGGCCCAGGCTGGCAGAGGGCCCTGGCACCCACCTGTAGCAGTGGCCGGGCTCCGTCCGGCCGGCCCGGCCTGCCCGCTGGTCAGCGGACGCCTGGGAGACCCAGGTGACGCGGAAGGAGGACACGCCGGTGACCCGGTCGTAGTAGCGCTTCTTCACCTTCCCACAGTCCACCACGTACTTGATGCCGGGGATGGTGAGGGACGTCTCGGCCACGTTGGTGGCCACCACGCACAGCCGTGTGCCCTCGGGGGGAGGCCTGAAGACCTAGGGTCAGGGAGGGGCGGCAAGAGAACCCCAGGTCAGGACGGGGCTCCAGGGGCGGGAAGCAGCACAGTCTCCTGGTCCTGGAGACCTTAACTAGGGTGGGTGGGGCCTGGGAGGTCAGCGGTCACCCGGTCAACAGATCCGCACCCAATTCCGGCCTCGACACTGCTAAACCTAATGCAGGGGGAGTTTTTCTCGTCTCCGAGGAGATCCCAGGCTCCCGAGGTTCATGGAGTGTGGGGGGCTGAGGTGGGGCATGGGGGGTGGAGCGGACAGGGCTGGGGTGGGTGGGAGGGAGGGGAGGGTGCTGATGCAGGTGTGGGGGAGGTAAGTCTGCTGGGGCAGGTGGGGGGCACTAGGCACACACCTGCCTAAGGGGGCAGGCTTGCCCAGCCTCACCCAGAGCTCTGTGTGTGTGTGTGTGTGCACGCGGGGATCTGAGACCACAAAAGCCAGTTTTCCCAAGAGAAATAAATCTGGGTTTTTATCTCAAATCACCTTATTTTCAAATCTCCTTATTTTGGGGCAATGGACCCAATTAAAAAATACTTTGCAGATCAAACAAAAACTCCCCTGCTGGCTGGAAGTCAGCCGAGGTCCACAAATCAGCTATTTTTAAAGGGAAAACATTAAAAAAAACAGCAGTATGCCACATAAAAATGTGTCTAAATCTTTATATGTTTATATTAAACTCTAAAAAAATTTGGTAATTTCTGGGGGAAACAGAAGTGCTTTTTAATTTGTTCTTCATACTCTTTAACGGTTTTAAAAGCACGTGTCTGAACCAAAACCAGAAAAAAACAAAGTTTTAATGCAGGGAAACCTGACGGGAACCAAAACCAAATGTCGTGATGCCGATGAGGATGACGGTGATCGTGGTAAGGGCTGCTGACAAGCATGTAGCACTGTGAGCTGCCACCATGCTCAGTCTCATTCTACAGGAGGGGAAACCGAGGCACAGGGGTGGCATGACTTGTCCAAGCTCTCATGGCTATGAAGTGGCCAAGCCGGACGGAGTCCCCAGGGCCACCCCAGCGCCCGTTCCTAATCAGGCCATCGTCCTCTCTACAAGGGAATGGGGGTGCTGGTCAAACGCTGATGGCAGGAAGGGCTGGAACATTGTGACGCCCGTAAGAGCCACCCCCCAGCCACCTGTCCCGCCAGCACCGTCACCTGGGCCTGTTTCTCCGGGGCCAGCAGAGAGTAGAGCGGGAGCACGTGGAGGGGTAGGGAGGCATCTGGCTGCTCACCTGGGGGAGAAAGCAAAGGCTGGCTGGCACCTGGCGGGGACCAATGCCAGGGCTGGTGCTGTCCCAGGCTGCCCAGGGCCCCACTCTGCTCTGCTGGAGGGGTCCCTGCATCAGCTGCTGCACAAGGGGCCTCCCCCTGGGGACCAGCCCAGAAGGTGGGCAAAGGCTTGGTGGACGGTTGAGGGGGGCCCAGAGGCTCTCCCCTGCCCTCTGCCCTGGCCCAGACCTGGAACACTCGCCAAGCTCCGCGATCTCCTCCTCGGAGTGGCCCACCCCACATCCCAACAGCATCGCGGTTGTGTGCAGGCTGAGCGGGCAACAGGCAGCAACGTGCACCCTGGGGCACGGCGGGAGCAAGGAGGCAGCCTGCAGGCAGAGAGCAAGCAGGGACCCCAGGGAGCACGCCCCAGAGCCGGGCAGCCCCCTCAGCCGGCCCGAGGCCTGTGTTCACCCCACAGAGGCGGGCCCCGGGGGTGGTGCCCCACAATGCAAATGGCATGCGTCCGAGGGCCGCCTCCGCAGCAGACAAAGCAGACAGCCTCCCCTACAGCCGAGACAAGGAGGCTCCGCCAGGTGCCCACCGTCATCCGCTCCCTCGTCCCCCAGGTCCAGGTCCAGGTCGGAGCCCAGGGCCGCCTCCTCGTCATCCATCTCGGCCTCCCTGTCCTCAACACCTTCGCCCGCTGGCAGCACCGAGTAATTGTCCAGACTGATGTGGGGCAGTGTCTGCAGTGGAAAGGGCATCAGTGCTGCAGGCTGCTGCGGCCCGGGGTGGAGACTTGCCCGACAAGGAGAGATGACCCCTGAGCCGGAAGCCCGGGTCACTGCCTGCCAGCCACGCCGTCTCAGGCAAGGTGCTCAGCTGTGTTCTGCCTCAGTTTCCTTCACTAGGCACGGGGGATAATCTTAGTGCTTACCTCGGAGGGCCACTAGAGGATGCTACTGGGATGACACACATGAAGAGCATCAACACTGCCTGGCACGCTGTGCATGATACAGGAGGTCAGGGCACACCCCGATGCCTAGCCTGGCCTTCGCCTCCAGCTGCAGGGTGCCTCGCCCCCTCCAAGGGGTCCCCCACTCCACCCACCCGTCCAGGGGAACCTCACAGGCCCTGCTCGGCCGATCAGGGTTCAGCCTTCCGGAATCTTCTTTCTGACCCACAATACAGGGCATCTCAAATGTGTTTCAAATCACAGCCCTCCACGAGGCCTCTAGAGCAGTGCCGCCCACGGTGAAAACGTCCCAGAGCTGTGCTGTCTAACACAGCAGACCCAGGTGGCTGCTGAGCACCACAAATATGTCTAAAGCGACTAAGGAACTCAGCTTTTCATTTTATTTAATTGTAGTTAATTTAAATAAACACATAGGATGAGTTGAACCATGACCCCAAAGATTTGTGATGAACGTGACCACATTGCAGAGGTCACTGAGGTAAGACGGGTCATCCTGGGTTAGGGTGGCCCGACACCCACGACTGGTGTCCCGGCCTGAGAAGGGAGCGGGTGCCAGGTGGAGACGGAGTGGGACACGGCTGCACACCCAGGAGCGCCAAGGCTGCCCGGGGGCCACCGGAAGCTGGGAAGGGGCCAGGAAGGACCCGCTCCAGAGCCTCGTGGAGCATGGCCCGGCGCACACCTTGGGTCCCGACTTCCGGCCCCAGAACCGAGACAACGAATCTCTGTTTTTAGCCTCCCAGCTTCTAGCAATTTGTTGCAGCAGCCACAGGAAATTAACATGCTGCGGCAGCTCCTGAGTGCCCAAAACATGCCAAGTACAAGAGAATGGACTTTACATTTTTTCTAAAGAGGCTGATGGGGCAGCGGCCACTGCACTACACGAGGAAGCCCCCGAGCCCTGAGCACCCCACAAGGCCTTACGAACCGCTGCCTGCGCCTTCTTCGCCTTCGCCCGCGACTTCTTAAACCTCCGCATCTCCTCTGCCGAATCTTCCTGAGCTTCCTTTCCTGGAAGAGACAAGTGGGTTGGGGACAAAGACACCCCGTGGACCCTGCCAAGCCATCGGGGAGCTGCTCTGCCGTGTCCCGAGCGCGTGGCTGTGGCAGCCACTTCATCGGGGTGGACAGAGGTGGCTGACGCTTGGAGAGGGGACCCCGAGGCCGACGGCCAACGCCCCTCCAGGCAGGCACCGAGGAGCCTGCTGTGCAGCGCCCGGGGTCTCACCACGGGGGTGTGCGCGGTTACCTGGTGGCTGGCGCCGGGCGCGTGGAAAGGCCCTCCGGAGCCTGCGGCACAGTGCGTGCACCTCGGCCTGCCCCGTCAGGAACGCCAGGATGCCGCCTGCGGGGAGGACGGGCGCGTCAGTCCTCCGTTTGCTCGGCAAGGAGCTGGGGCTGGAGGAACACAAGGCCGGGAGGGACCCACAGACACACAGACAGCTGGGCTGGGCCGGGGAGGGACGGCTGCCGCCAGGGCAGGAGGTGCTGGGAGCACTGCCAACAGCGCACACAGGCCGAGGTCAGTGAAGGGACGGAGCAGTGGGCAGGGCCGCCAGGGAGAGTGCTGGTCAGCAGGGGCGCGGCATGACCTGCTCCAAGAGTATGGCTGTGGTACGGGTGGGGGGCAGCCTGCAGGCGAGGAGGGGTCTGGGAAACCAGGTGAGGGGCAGCCTGGGCGGCAGGACCCAGCCCGGGAAACGGGGTGTGCGGATTGCATCTGAACGCCAGGTTGTGTGGCACCCGCACAGCCCGAGGGACAAATCCTGCTGTTGCTTGTCTTGTTTACAGGTGACGTGATAAGGCGTCTGGGGTTTGCTTCAAAAGATCCAGGAAAGGGGTGGAATGTTCTGGAACTGCACAGTGGTGATGGTCACACGCTGTAAATACACTAAAAGCCCCACTCTAAAATGGTGACTTAAATGTTGTGCTAATTTTCTCAATGAGAAAGACTGGAAAAAAGAGAAAAAAGAAAATAAACACCTCTAGGAAAGAAAATAAAGAGGGAGGGGTGGCTGTGTGCTGAGCTCGGTGAGGTTGGGTGATGGGTACAAGGGGTTCACGTTACTGCTCTCCCTCCCCATGTGGATGTTAGAAGTTTTCCATGACAAAAAGTAAAACAGCAAACTGAGTAATAAAATGATTTTTAAAATCCCTGGGAGGACATGATCCTGGTCTGAATGGGGGAGAGGGGGTGATGGGTGGAGGGAGAGCAGTGAGGGCTGAGAGGGCAGGGGCTGGGGGTACAGGGTGTGTGGGCTGGTGGGTGCCAGGGCCTCTGAGACCGGGCAGGGGACAGGGAGGGTGGACCGATGACCCAAGGCCCACTGGCCAGGGACATCACCCGGGCCACACTCCTCGGGACGGACGTGCCAAGGGCCTGGAGCTGCAGCCTCGGCCCTGCCTCCTCACCACGCCTGCTGGGAAGGGAACAAACTGGCTTCTGGGTCCTGGTGCCACCAGGAACACCAGCCTTCCACCCGTCATGGGAGGGAATGAATGAAGACACCAGGCTTGGGTTCAAACCCGGACCCTGCCGCTCACCACTGTGTGGCCTGGAGGAAGCTGCTGGGCCTCTGTGGTCCTCAGTTTCCCCAACCAGTAAATCAAGATAAAAACAAGCTCTCTCGATGGAGTTATTTAATCAAAGAAGGAATGCACGGTAAGCCTCCTGGCCCTGGGCCTGGCACACACAGTTCTCAGTGAATATTAGCTGCTATTTTTAAACAATAAAAAATGAAAAAGGGGGCTGGAGACAGGGAGGGGAAGCGTGCGGTGGGCCAGGCCTCTACGGACGGGCGTCAGGCCCAAGGCAGAACTCTGCGAAACGGTGGTGCTCAGGGAAGAGGGGGACCCACATGCAGATGGGAGGGAGAAAGCGGGTGGGAGAGGCGGGGTGGAAGGCAGCAGAGCGGAGAGGAAGCTTCCCGCGGGGGGAGTGGGTCACGCTGGGTGCTGCCCATGGGCCGGCAGGCGCAGGAGGAGGAGGGGATGACGATGCTCCCCAGTGGGCAGACACCCCGGCTCCCCGGACACCCCCGCTGCCGAGACCTGGGAGCACCCTCTGTCCAGGCTCCCTCCTCCCTGCTGCCCTCTGGGCTCCTCCCACCATCTCCTCACCCACCGGCTCAGCGATCCCGAAGAGCGGACGCAAACCCCTGAATCCCCGAACCCCTGTGATTCCTTATGTGGAACAGGGACGGGGCATTAGGGCACGTCCAACCCCAGGCTGCCCAAAGGACCAGGCAAGCTTGGTGGGGAAGCAGCTTCACTGCTCTCCCCCTTTCTAATGTGCGAGAGCACAGGCCTCGGGCTGGAGCTTCGTCAGACAAGCCTCTGGCTGGAAGTTACTGTGACTGTATTCATATTTTCTGCTATATATATTAAAAAAATGTTTATTTTTTTAAAGTGTGGTTATTTTCTATTTCTGATAAGAAGGATTGATTCCTATTGATATTCAATTTCCTTTATACATAAAAGTATGCATCCAGAAAAAACCAAGTCAATTTAAATAAAAACATTAGGTAGTCAGACGACTGCTGCGGTGACACGGCAACAACTGCACGGGGTACGGGAGTGAGGTTCAGGTAGTGTGCACCTGTGCACCTGTCCTGTCTCGGCACCTGTGCCCACCGGCACGTGCTTGCACCCTACGGATGGCTCTGCTCGTCAGATGGGGCCCGCAGGCCACCCCCCAGAGCCAGGCATCGAAGCCACATGGTAACTCAGGCCAAACAAAGCAGAGCAGGTTTCAGGAACACTCTGGAACCGGTGGGGAAACTGAGGCCCGCAGGGACAAGAGACTTTTCGATGCATCTGGGTGCCAGCCGAGAGCCGGGCACCACCCTCCTCCCACACTGCCCCTCTGCCAGGGCCTCACCTGCAGGCAGCATCTGGTGGATCTTGCAGACCTTCCGGAAGCACTCACCGCTGTAGTCTTCCAGTGGTGTCCGCTTGTTAAAGTGGACCGTCACCGGGAACTGCCGGGATTCCACCTACGAAAGGGGCCCGGGAAGACTCAGGGGTGGCGCCGGGAAAGGCCTTCCCTTTTCCCTTCCTGTCTGACCCGTTTGTGCTCACAGGCCCCTCCCGCCTCTCCAAGGCTGTTCATCCCTCACATGGCAAAGCGAGGTCTCCGGAGCCTTCTCGCGGCCACACCCCAGCTCTGAGCCTCACCTTGATGACGGGGGGCGGCTGGGCGAAGAGCCGCGGGTTCTGGGTGAAGTCCTCCACCCGCAGTGTGGCCGACATGATCAGCAGCTTCAGCGGCAGCTTCCTCTGTGGACAGCAGAGACTTGGTGACCCGAGGCCTGGCCAGGTTGGAGCCTGGGGGACTGAGGGCAGGAGGCTGCTTCTGGCCCCCTCAGCCCCACCCCTTGGCCACCAAAGACCCCAAGGGAGAGGTGAGCTGGCGGCAGGACTTGTCTCCCCCAGGGTTGTGACCTGTTCAAAGGAGTGTCTTTAAACTCCCAAAGTTAAGCTCTAACGTGGGGTGTGAGGTGGGTGGGCAAGGCCAGGGCCCACCCGATCCTAGAGTGCAGCGGGCACCCTGCTCCCTCCGTCTGTCTGTCCTCATTCTCGGAACCACCTGACGTGCCTGAGTAGCTGCTCCATGTTGGCCTCTGCCCTCAGGCCCCTGGGTGCTGCCTTGTGCTGCTCAAAAACCACGCCCACAGGCCAAGGAATCCTGAGTGACTGCGGAGGCCGCAATCCCCTTCCCACAGGGACCCCCACACAGGCCCCCTTCACCTTTCTGCATCACCTAGCCCCCCCCCCATCTCATTCCCTGTCTCACCACCCTGGGCTCCAAGACCATCCCCAAAAGACAGATGAAACCCATTTCCCACCCACCTGGAAGGCTCTAATCAAAACAGATAAACAAGTACTGGCAAAGACTGGGGAAACTGGAACTCTCATACACTTTGGGGAACAAAGGTTAAACAGAACTACTCTATGATCCAGGAAGTTCACTCCTAGGTTTGTAACCAAGAGAAATGGAAACAAACATCCACACAAAAACGTCTCCCCGAGAGTTCACGCCAGCACTTTCCACAGGAGCCAAGAAAAGGAACCACCCAATGTCCATCAGCTGAGGAACGGATAAGCAAAACGGGATCCAGCCGTGCAAAGGAACGTGATGTGGCCACGAGATGGGATGAAGCGCTGGTGATGCTACAACACGGGTGAACCTGGAAAACATCCTGCTGACGCCAGACACCAAGGACCATGCACCACTGGCAAAACAGAGGAGACGCCGGGCCGGCTTCAGCCTCTGCGGTCCCTCCTGGCCCTCCCCGGCCGTCCACTCTGCTCACACCGCCCCTCTCCAGACCTCCACTAAGAGGCTGCCTTTGCCCACCCTCGGCCTCCTCCCTGGCATTCTCCTGCGCCTCCCTGGCTTTGTCCTTCACCAGCTCGTGGACCTCCTGAGCTCGTCTGCCTTACTGCCTGTCACAATCCCTAAAACGGAGGCTCCACTAGGAAGGCATTTTGTCAGCCCAAGCACCTTGAACAAAGCCCGTCACCCGGCAGGCACCCAACTAAGATTTGACGAATGTTCTGCACTTCCAAGAGTGAGGCATGAAAGTGAGCAGCAACTTCTCAGCAGGCCTGGGGAGGGCCAGAATAAAACTGCTCCACGGAGCCCCTGCCCCAGGCAGCGTCCCTTGACTCAGCCACCCCAAGGACCGCTTCTGCCCGATTGGGGGCTGGGTGGGGAGGCAATGGGAGGCCAAGTCCTCCCTGGGCTCTGAGGAGGGAGAGGCTGGGGCCGCGCTGGGCCCTGGGTCTGCAGCTCACAGCCTGGGGAGCAGAAGGGCTTGGTCAGGCTGAAGCCAGGACCCAGCTTTAGGGAGAAGAGGCTGGAGCCAGGGGCTGGGCAGCAGGGTAGATTCCCACGGGGTCTCTTAACACCGAGAAACGTCCTGGCGCAGGGCCTGGGGGACCCTGACCTTGGGAGACCCTCACAGCAGCAGCCCAGGGTGCAGACAGGCATCGGCTGTGAAACAGGCTCCCGATAGCAGTGGGGCCTTGGCCTTGGGGCCCACCCAGCACCCCACCTCCTGCCCACCTTTGCCCGGAGACACACGATGCGGGACAGCAGGCCGATGAGGATGTCAGTGTACACGCTCCGCTCGTGGGCCTCGTCGATGACCACCACCTTGTACTTCAGCAGCAGGAAGTCCTGGTGGCAGAGGATGGCAGGGTCACCTCCTGGCCCCTGGGTGGGAGGCCGGCCAGGCCTGGCCCCCGCAGCAGCCCTGAGCACCCTAAACCTCCTGCTGCACCCTGACTGCCTGCAGGGACCCTGGAGCTATGGGGCCTGGTACAACCCCTTCCTGGCCCTGTGACCTCGGGCAAGTCACTTTATCTCCCTGTGCCTCAGTTTCCTCATCTGTGAAATGGGGATAATAATGGGTCCACCTCACGGAGTCACGGTGAAAAGTAAAAGAAGTTAATGCCCATGAGGTACTGAGCACAGTGCATAGCAGGAAAAATGCCACAGAAAAGGGAGCTCCTACCTGTTAGAACTGAGGGACCAAATGCAAATGTTGGGGGTGTGGGGTCAGGGGGCAGGTGCCCCTGGGTGGCCCTTGAGCCCAAGGCCAGGCCTCAGCACGGGACCGTGCCCCCCACTCAGAACTGTTGCTGCCCCATCACCCAGTGCAATCACACGCCCTCTGGACCAGGCAGTCCATGAGGAAAGCAGGGCCCTGCCTCAGCCCACCACTTGGTCCCCCACACACCACCATGTCCGCACAGCCTGGGTGTCTGGTGTGCACTCAGTGGGTGCATGGACTGAACTGAATTACAACGGAACTGGGGGCTCACACTAAGAGGCACCCACTTGGCACTGGGCACTGTTGGAAGCAGTTTTCTTGCTTTATATGATTTCAGCTTTTAAACAAGTCTATGAGGAAGGCAGCAACTTACAGATCAAGAAACTGAAGCTCAGAGAGGTTAAGCAGCTCGCCCAAGGTCACATAGTGGCAAAGCACATGTGACGCTTTGCCAATAGCTGCCTGCTCGTTTCGGGGTGGCCTCCTGACTCCCTGCCCCCTTGCTCACCGGCCTTGTTCTGGGAGACAGGATGCGCAACCGACCTTCTGGATTTCCTTCAGCAAGACGCCGTCCGTCATGAACTTGATCCTGGTGTCCTCAGTCACGTTGCCTTCATACCGGATTTGGTAGGAGACGACCCTGTGGGGACAGGAGTGTGGCTCAGGGCACGGAAGCCCCGCGAACAGCGCACACTGTGGGCACACGTGGCATGCGTGCATGTGGCGTGGTGTGTCGACAGGGCCCGACGGCTCCAGACGTCTCCCTGGTTCACTCCCTTCTCCGGAACCCCGGTCTCTGGTGGGAAGGGGGTGTGAGGGCAGCTCTTCCCACTTGAGAGCCACATCAGCCAAGTACATCGTGCAGACCCTGGCTGGAGCCTGATGCGAACGACCAACTGCCAGAAAGCTTTGGACGTGACTGTATGATGAAAGCACAACTTGGTGATTATCCCAAGAACCACTGATTGTACACGTTGGAAGGACTATACGGTGTGGGAATAAAACTTTTTTTTTTTTTTTAAAAAAAGAAAAAGCTTTGGATGAACAATCTGGGCAAGGGGACCGCGGACTGGGGAGATCCAGGAACTGTCACTGTGGACTTGCTGGACATGACGACGGTGCAGTGCATTCCGGTATGACAACGGTGCCACAACTGTGTCACTAACCCCCTTGCAGCCCTATATTGGGACAGTGCAGGTGACACGACACGATGTCTGAGCCTGGCTTCCAAGCAACGTGGGGGGCTGTGGGGAGCAGATAACAGAGGTGGCCGTGAGTTCACCATTACTGCAGCTGGGTCCTGGGTCTGGAGGGTCTGTGGTACAACTCTTTCTACTTTTCTGTATGCTTGAAATATTCAAACTAAAAAGTTTTTTTTTTTTAAAGCAATGTTGTTAAATGGAACAGGCTAGAGATACCACGGTATATACGGTACGCTGCCATTTATGTAAAGGACAGACAGACAGAGGACAAGTACCTGCTTCCAGGAACCCAGAATGTCTAGAAGGCTGCACAGGAAACGGGCAGGACGGCTGCTCCAGGAAGGGGGCGGGGACTGGCTGGGAAGGGGTGCCCTCTCCCTGTCCCCGTTTTATTTTCTCCAAGCACTTTGCCCAAAGAACCCACAAACAGCATCGGCGGCCCCCAGCGGGGTGCCAGCTTCGGGGTGGGTGCGGATGTGTCTGTATCATTGGCATTGGGTCCTCAGGGCCCAGGACAGTGCCTGGCACGCAGTAGGGCTGCTCGGTGGACGGCCGCAGGAGACCACTTCACGCTCCCTGCATTTGTGCCTCTGGGTTTCAGGCCACGCTGCATGAGGCGCCTCTTCAAGACGCCTTCAGGAGTCTGGGCTGCGGCCCAGGAACCTGCACCGCAAACACGTACCCCAGGGGCTTCTACACCAAGCCTGATACGGGCTTTGTTCCGATCGCTTTCAAAACCAAGTCCTTATGGGCAGGTGAGTAATAAAATAATGACAAAAAATATGTAAATAATAGGGGGAATAAGGGGTACGGGACGGTTTGGGTATTCGTTTTTATTAAAATTCTTTTTTTATAGTTTTATGTATTTTTTTTTTGGAGTAATGAAAATGCTTGAAAATTGATTGTGGCGATGAATGCACAATTACATAATGACACTGTGAGCCACTGATTGTATACTTTGGATGGATTATATGGTGTGTGAATGTACCTCAGTGAAATTGCATTTAAAAAACAAACAAACAAAAAGTCTTGCCAGGATGGGGCTTTGCACGACGAACCCCAAGCTTTAAGTTCACTTGGCAACGCTGAGCGCACGTTACACGGCGGCCTGCACTGGGCCACCCGCTGCTCTGCAGCCCCTGGCGTCCCGGAGGCCGCTGGTCCCCTGTGCAGTGTCTGTGCAGCGAGCGGGGCTGCAGCTGGCTTCCTCCCGGCTCCGCGCCCCGCGCCCAGGTTGCTCCAGCCGTCTAGGGCGCAGGCAGCTCCCCGGGTGTGGAGACCCCGCACTGAGAAGCAGAGGCGGCACCCTCACCCCGCACCCACCCAGGATGGACAAAGCCTACAACCCGCTCAGCCACTGCCCTGCCCTGGGCGCAGCCACACACCCCCTGCCATCCCCAACTCCCCACAGCCGGGACAGGCACCCTCACCGCTCTGACAGGTTCATCTCCTTGGCCACTCGCTGGGACATGGCCACGGCGGCCACTCGGCGCGGCTCCGTGATGCCGATGGTGCCGTCCTCGCTGGAGGGGGGACATGACACCAACACGTCAGCAGTGCCCGGCCCAGCGGTCAGCCCCATGTTGGACGCGGATCCACGTCAGAACCCCCCTCAGATGCCCACCCTGCCCAGGGCCAGGGACACACACACGAAACACGGCACAGGGCTACAGGGAGGAGCTGGAGGCCACCAGGCAGCAGGTGGTTTTATAGCAAAGGTGCGACATGACGGCGTGCAGCTGCTGAAAAGAAGGCCATGCAGCAGCATACATGTGGCAGGCCCCAGCTGCTCCCCTCGGGGCCCACCATCTGGGAATTTGGAATTCAGGAGGGCTCCCCTATTCCCTAACCAATAAGGGGCTCACAGTGCCTGGACTGTCTGTGCAAACAATGTAGCTTATGCCGAAGGGGGCCCTGGGTGAGCCCAAGGAAGCCCCTGGGTGCTGAGCCCCTAATGAGCTTCTCTGAGACCTTGCTCACGGGTGGGCAGATGCGTTGCTGAGACCTGGGTGGACCCTGTGTGACTCCCTGGGGAGGCCCCCCCCCAGGGCCGGGTTTCCCCTGGACCTCACCCCTGCACCCTCCCACTTAGTGACCGCTTTGTGGGCTTTTGCTGCAGTAACACAGAGCCATGAGTCCAACCAGCAGTCCTGCTAGTGAAGCACAGAAACCGGGGGTGACCTTGGGGACCCTAACAACGGTCACACATACCACAGGCAGCCCTGTGACAACATCAGTAAACACACACACTGTGTGCAGGGACTGATTCTGTGTTTTCCGTGAATTCACTGATTTAACCCACCCAACAACCCCACACAGAGCTACGATCATCCCAAACTGAGGCACAGAGGGGCCAAGTGGCTTGCCCCAGGTCACACAGCAGGTGAGTGGCAGAGCCAGGGTCTAATCGTCAGAACCCTGTGTCCTCAACGACTTCCAGGGCCCAGTTTCCACTGGCTCCTGAGGGCCCTGCATTGCCCCCCACCCCAGAGGACGCTGGGGCAGGCTCCCACCTGCTGTAGCCAGCTTCGTAGAGAAACTGGGGCACCTGTGTGGTCTTCCCACTGCCCGTCTCGCCACACACGATGACAATGGGGTGCTCAGCCACTGCCTCCATGATCACTTGCTCTTCCGAGAGAATCGGGAGCTTCAGCCGTTCTTCCTGGCAGGAAAGAAGCAGCCACTGCTCAAAATGGCTAGAGAGCCGAGTCACTCAAGTTAAGATCACACAGGGCAACGTGGTTCCTACGGCAACAGCAGCCAGCACGTGGACGGCTGTGCCTGCTCGTGAACGGGGGCTATGGCAGGGAAGACAGACCCGGCCCCAGTGTCCCCCCCGATGTCAGGCCGGCATCCCCGGGTACGAGAGGCCTCTCTGAAATGGGAACTTGCAGCTGTGCCTGGAGGGGCCCTACATTTACGGCACGATCACCACTAAATACGTAGGTGCTTGTTTTATTAAAGACAGGGACACACACCCCGGCAGCTCCTCACCTGGGTGCACAGTCAGGAGCAGTGGCTCACACACACTTTTACCACGCCCCATGGGAACAAACCCATTGTACACTGTATCTCGGTACACACACACACACACACACACACACACACACACACGTTACATATGGAAGGAGAAGTCTAGTGAGCCAATACCTACTCCGTGATACATGGTAATGTTTTTTATTCTCCTTTATTTCTGTTCTATTCTACTCCATTTAGGTAAAAAAAAAATAAATAAATAAAGATGTCAGTCATCTCACAACCCGACAACGGGCTGATTTGCAGTCTGCATACTCTGCCCCAGAGAAACTCTCCCACGAGTGCCCGGGAGAGGAGGACAAGGCTGTTTAGCACAACAGTGAAGGCAAGAGTAAAAGCTAACACAACTCAAATGCCCAGCAACAGAAGAGACGTAACCTGGGTGCACGCACACAATGGCACCCTCTACAGCAGAGAAAACCCCAACGAACCTCAAGCCACACAGAGCACCTGGCTACTCCTTAGGGACCTAACATGGAGTAACAAAAAGCAAACTGCAGAAAAATGTATTACATGACTCCATTTGCAACAAGAAGCCAACCTAAGTGAAATATTGCCAAGGAAGATACACGTGGTCAACCACCAAGAAGTACAAGGGGGTGAAGCCCAGGGAGGGCAGGGACCGCAGGGGAAGGAGCCTGGGCCCCCCCCAGCCACCCCCCGCCGCCCCCCACCAAAGTGCACCGAACTACAAGACGATCTCTCCTAGAAATGAGCCTTCGGGTGGGAAGCCGCCGGCCCCTGGGGCTTTGTTACAGAACTTCGCTTACATTGATGAATGTGTCATACATACGCACACAGTGTAACTATAATTTCATTAAATTCATTAAGCAGCACTATTTTCATTTGTAATAACACCCTGATACTTTCTACTCCAGGCTCTTTCTTACCCACCCACCTGTTTCCACAATCCAATGAACGGCTTAAAACAGCTGCTCTCGGGACCTGGGGGCCTCCTGCCTCAGGGCCTTGGGGACACAGGGTCTCAGTGGAAACGTCCCCCATCCCCTCAGCTCCTGCCGCCCCTCAGCTCTCGCTCCAATGCCCCCTGCCCAAGGAGGCCTGTGCTGCCCTCCTGTGGTGCCCAGTCATTTCCTCCACGGCTCTTGCCACCATTTACAACAATGTTTGGTGATGTTGGTCTCCCCCACTGGACAGAAGGTTCCAGAGGGTGCAGAGCCTTCCACGGCCTGTGCCCAGCACCAGCTCAGTGAAACCGTGTGATGGACAGAATGACCACTGCCCCTCCACTGGGCCTCTGCTGGCCAGGCCCATTGCCACTAAGCGCCCCGTGGTATCCACAATGCTGCAGAAACCTCACACCCACCCCAAGACAAGACAGGGAGGACCACACCGTGAAGGCTGCCCCGGCTCTGACCGTGGACCATGGGCTTTACACTCTAAACCCTTAAACTGTCGTGACAACCCAGTGAGATCCTCGTTTACCAGATGTGGAAACTGAGGCAGAGAGAGCACCTTAGGCAGATGAAGAGCCCCCACGTTACAGGGAAGAACCAACTGAGGCTCAGAAGTGAGCTGGAAAGTGGCGTAACCAGACTCACCTCCAGGTGAACTGATGCCCAAACTCCTGTCCAGGCTGGTGGCCGCCCGGGCCGGGACCCACCCCAGGAGCCGAAGGTGACGACAACAATGACGGAACGTGAATCGACATGGTATCGACAGCCCTGACCGCGTCAGGCCCGTTCCAAGCACATTCTCACGTGATTCACTTGTGACCTCCCCAACAGCCCTATGGGGCAGGTGTGCTTATCCTGCCCCTTTCCAGATGGGACCACCAAGGCCCAGCGAGGGGACTCACCTCTCACCACGCCCTCGACCCCTCGCCGCTACACCCTAAGTCCCTAATCACACACCCGGAGTGACGCACCTGCATTTTGGGGCAGCGGTCTACAGGGACGAAGATGGCGGGCTTCGCCAGGGGCCTGGCTGGCGTGGGGGCTGCTGCTGGCCAAAGGGGTGGAGCAGCAGGGGTTCCAGCTGGACAGGGCTGGTCACTGGGCATTGGGTGCTCGCCCCTGGCCTCCGGTGGCACCGGCAGCAGACGAGTGGCCGCTGTCCCTGCACCAGACTCCGCCTGCCCGGCGGCCAAGGCCTCATCAGCCTCTGACGCCTCTGAGGACTCGGCGTCCTCCTCTTCCGACAGCTGGCGGCGGCGCTTCTGGTGGGCCCCGCTGAGGCTGCTGATCCTCTCCTGTCCCGGGGCTGCGACCTCGTCGGGCTTCCTGCTGGGAGAGCAGAGCTGTCAGGCCCCGGGGTCCTGGGACGGGCGCAGAACACCCCAGCAGGTCTGGGTTGCCACTCATAAGAGGTCAGGACTAAAGTGCCAAGCCCTCCCCTCCTCGGGGCCACTGCACTCGCTGTTGCCTCCCCCGTAACACCCTTCCAGCAGATAACGTCTCCCTCACCTCACTGGTCAGGTCTCTGCTCCCTGACCACGAAGCCTGAAAGGCCAGCGCCACCCCCCGCCAACGCTTCTCCTGTGCTTAGTATTTATCAGCACCAGAGACAGTCTGTGTTTGCTTCTTGCCCATCTCCCCATATAAGCACGCAAGTCCTGAAGGGGAGGGACTTGACTTCTGTGCACTGCTCTATCCCCAGGGCCTCAGGGAGCACCATGGACACAGTAAGAGTCCCGGAATGAATAATGTGTACAGGGAGCAGGCCCGCAACATCATGAATGTAATACCAGAATCAGGGAGCAAGAATTTGCTGTCCTGGGAGAGGAGGACGGCACGCAGCCTCTGTGGACCCCGCTCACTGCAGGCTTTTCCGTACTAACCACCGCCAGCCACGTGGCTCACCTCACAGGCGTTCCTAAAACGCCCTCCGCCCCCAGCATGTTCCTAAACGGCCCTGGAGGAGAGGACCGCAGGACGGACAGAGGGACTCACTCTTTGGTGTGGTACATGCGGTCTCCAGTGCCCAGCTTGGACGTGGTGTAGAAGAGTTTCATCTCAGCTTCTGAAACTTGAACTTCGCTCAGTTTCTTCAGCATCTCCGCTCGCTGGGGGAGAAAAGATGTATGTCATACATGTGGCACTGGGCCCCCTCTTCAGAAGGGAAGTGAGGATCTAAACAAAATAGTGGCACTGCTGACACCCAGAGTCCTTTTAAATCGAGGACAAAATGCAATTCTTTTGCCGCATGGTGTTCTTATGTCAAGAGACACGGCGCACTTGCAATGGCTTTCTCGTCCCTCTCGCGGAGACTGGTATACAAACAAGGCTCTCTCGCACCGCTGTGTGTGACAGTGGAAGATTACTGACCCTCCAGATGTCCACCAACAGGAGACTGGATAAATGAACGATGGCCTGTTTGTATACCGCAGTCCTCCCAGCAGCGCTAGGCAATGTGCCAGCTTCATGTGTGCTGATGGGCCCTTTGATTTCTCCCAGCTGGCTCAGGCTCCCACGGGTTTTTGCTTTATTATTATTGCTATTGTACACATATGCTTTATATACACTTCAATACTTGTACCTCACAATTAATTTTAAAAAGCAAGGTACAGAACGATGCGTGGGGGGAGGGACAATGAAGAAGATGCAAGAAGGATCCAGCACAGCAGCCTGTACCCTTTAGCAAGGGAGCTGGCCCCAGGAGGCAGCGGCTGCTACGAGAGGCTTGCCTCCGGGTGACGCACCCAGTGCCCGGGTGAGTGAATCTTGCCAAAAAGCTCAATGTGAATCTCAGGAAAGCTCTAGGTCGGGGTTTCTCTGACGTTTTGGGCTGGGTAACTTGTCTGTTGTTGTCCTGTGCATGGCAGGAGGTTGTGTGGCATCCACGGCCTCCATCCACCGGCTGCCAGGAGCAGCCCCTGCCCCGCTCGGAGATGGGGGAGTCAAAACACGTCTCTGGACATGGCCGAGTGTCTGGGGGGCAAGGTGGATGGCAAAGGCACCCGCGTTGACAACCACTGCTCTAGAGCCAAACACCAACTGTGGGACATTCAGAGAGCAAACAAGCACGTTTACACCAGGGGGTGCAAGCAACTAAATTCAGACAGTGGGACACTCCACCAGACCAACAACCCAGTTTCTAACAAATAAATTCCAAGGGGGAAAAAAAGAGATGGGCGGGGGCATCTTTAAGACATTTGGAATTTTACCATTTACTGAATATTTGGTAATAACTAAAGAAATGTATTAGTGGTTGCCTAGTAATCCCTACTGAGGGGATTGGGAAGTGGGGTCTAAAAGACCTGGGGTTGAAAATATTCTAAATATTCTAAAATTGATTTTGTGATGATGGTTGCACAACTCTGTGAATATATGAAAAGCCATTGAATTGTACACTTTAAATGGCTAAAATGTTGAATTTTATGTTATATGACTTTCATCTCAGTGAGAAAGATTAAGGAAATTAATTAATTGAAATTCTCTAAATTAATTCCTCAGTTGCACTCACCACATTTCAAGTGCTTGTTAGGGCTGGACGGTGCCGCTACAGGACATTCCCCTCATCCCAGAAAGTTCTAAGGGCTGCACAGCGCTACATGGCCCTGCTCTACAGACCGTGTCGGGGGTGCAGACTCCACCCTTCCCCACCCCAGCGAGCTGGGCACAGACCCTGACGGAGCACGGCATACCTGGCTCTTTTTTTCCTTCTGTTCTAAGACTTTCTGCAGCATTTTCCTCTCTTTCTTGGTTAGAGGTTTCTTCTCCTTCTTGGACAGGGGAGGGGCTCTGGCCTTCTTTTTCTTCTTCCCCGGCAGGACGAGCGCGTTGCTCGCATCGACGCCCTTCAAGGTCCCCTTACCTGAAAAGATGTGCTTTCCTGGTCCCCGGAGGCCCTCAACAGGCACTAGAGCAGCAGGACAGATGGCCCTGCTCCCGCGGGTAGGGGGACAGACAACACACAAGCAAAGCAAGCAGGGGGTCGTGTTCAACCACGGCCCGCACTGCCACAAAGATCTCAAGGGCGGGCTCCCTTTCAGGCATCTGTGAGGTCAAAGCCATGTGCCTAAAAAACCTAAGACTTTCTTTTAAGAGAAAGGTTATGTCATACCTATTTTTAAACACAATAGTCTGAAAGTGCACAATCTAGACCTTCGTAGAACACTTTGGCCATCACACCACTCCTTGGATTTGGCCTACCACATGCTCGGAGGGAAGGAGGAGATGGGAAACTACCCGCTCCCGCCTCACATCTGACTCTGGAGTTTCCTCTCCCGCCTTCCTGCATGGGCAGTATCCAATTTTTTTTTTAACTGCTCAGTGTTCCTAAGCCGTTGTTAATGTTACAAAGTGTAGAAGACGTCACGAGACCCTAATTAAGAAGAATAAGATCATTTCAAGCAATGCAAACTGTCCATTCTGTAGCTGTCAAGTAAGCAGAACTAGAAGAAAAAGAAAGGGTGTACAGTGGAGTCTCCCAGAGGCTCCAAATCATGCAAGGACATTGTGGTTCTGATGGCTAATGGAGTATGGCTCATATATCCTTGTGTTTCAAAAAATTCTCCACTTTAATTTCTATAGATAGATAGATACAACACAAACTAATGAAAGCTGTTTGGGGGTCCTCAATTTTTAAGAATATAAAAGGGTCCTGAGACCAAAAAACTTTGAGAACTGCTGTGCCGTAAGGAAAAAAAGGGGGGAGGATATGATAAAAATATAAATAAGGAGGTGGGTGGCAATACTGGCTGGGGTGTTTGGGGAAGGCACTTCAGAGAAGATGGTACCAAAGAGAGACCTGAATGGCAAGAGGGAGCCAGGGAAGCCGGGAGCTGGGGGAAGACAGCTCAGGACGTGCCAAGGCCAGAGGGCAGGAGGAAGCTCACACACCTGAGTGGTGGCAGGAGAGGGGGTCAAATGGGGAGCTGGGGCCGGATCACATGGGACACAAAGTCAGGATTTTATTCTAAGTGTGAAAAGAAGGCACTGAAAGGCTTTAAGCTGGGATGCCATCTGATGTGTTGAAAAAGATCCCTCCGGCCTGAGAAAGGTGGTTTAAAGAGAGACATCTCATTCTGACATCAGGAACAGCTTCCCACATATCTTTGGGTCTGAGACCTCGGCCCCCCTGCTCTGATCACCAGTTCTAGCTGTCAGCCTGGTCGTCCTCTGTTTCCTTAGGGTTGTCATGCATGTTTTGAGCTGTCGCAGCCCTTACAATGGCACATCATACCTCCATAGCCTTCTGTACTTCTTGGTTTACTAAATAAACACGTCTTCCCAATGCCATCTCCAAAACCCCAACAGCAGAAGGGACAGCTATTACTATTGGCCCCATCTCACAGATGAGAAAACCAAGGCACAGAGGTGTCAGATGATTTGTCTCAACTCCCAGCGAAACCGTGCAACTGCAGAGGAGGGAATTCAGACCTCCAGATCCCTGACAGATGTCTGGTACCCTCCCTGCCTCCTGGGTCCAAGAGAGTGGAACAGAACGCTGCTAACTGGTGGGTCGAGGACAGCAGGCTTCTCTTCCCTTCCTCCATTTCCAGAACCTGGGCCCATTTTTTCCCAATGCCTGCATCTGCCTGGCCTGCGTGGCACTTACAGTCATGAGGCTAGATGAGGTCAGTTCCGGAACATGTTCAGTTTCAGGGGCCTGCACACATCCTTGAGTCTTCTCAGTCTAGCCTGGTTCCTACTCTTCTCTGAAACTGTTCCCGTGGAGGTCATCAATGACCCCCTTCCCCCCAGGGTGAAATCCAGCAGTCGTTTTCTCTCGCTCTGACCCTGCAGCAGCACCTGGCACCCAGGGTGAGTCCTTCTCCTTCTCCCTGGTCCCAGGACCACCACACTCTCCCGCTGTCCTCCCACCTCACAGCTGCTCTGTCTCTGCTTGCAGGCTCTTTCTCCTTTCCCTCGCTCCAGCGCTGGTAGGCCCCAGGACTCGGTCCCTGCACCTCTCTCCTCTCCACCCAGGCTCTCTCCCTCAGGGAGGCAAGCCAGGCTCCTGGCCTTAAATACCATCAATGTGCGGATGACTTCCAAACTGCTATCTCCAGCTGGACTTGTCTCTCCTGAGGATCCAATACAACCGTTGCCTGCCCACCCTCTCTCCCTGGATTATCTGTCAGGCACCCCAACCACTCATATCCAAAACTGAGTTCTTGGTCTTCCCCTCAAGTCACTCAGCCTCAGACTTCTCCAGTGGCTGGGCGCAATGCCCAGGAGTCATTCTTGACGCCTCCTTTTCTCTTTTAAAGGCATCCAGACATCAGCACATCCTGACAGCTCCAGCTTCAAAATATATCCATAATGGAACTACTTCATCTTCCCTAGTGCTACTGCCCCGATCCAAGCACCGTCAATTCTTGCCTAAACTAACCTAATGAACAGCTCCTAACTGATCACCCTGATTCTACCTTTCTCCTCTACCATTTTTTCTTTAACACAGTAACTAAGAAAGGCTGTTAAGATACCAGTCCACATCGTGTGCCTCCTCTGTTCTAAAGCCTCCCGTGGCTCCCATCTCACCTGGAGTAAAAGCCAAGGCTCTACCTGATCTGCTTCCCGGTTTTTCTCTCAGCCACTCTGGCTTCCTTCAGGTCTTGACTCAAATAGCCCTTTCTCAGTGAGACCTTCCCCAGCAGCCCTACAGAACCCATTAACCCCTAGCCACTTATTTTGCTTTCTCTCCTTACTACTACATCCACATACAAGGCCATATATTTTATGTGTTTATCTTTGCCTGTCTCCTCCCCAAAGCAGGTAAGCTCAGGAGGGCAGGGATTTTACAAAATCTTCTCTGCTGTCTCCAGCAGAGAAGGACCTGGCACATAGCAGGCGTTCCTACTAGAAAAGAGTCCCAGCGAAAATGTTCAGGAACCTGCGGCTGAGCAGACAGACCTGAACTACACAATAAATTAGGGCTCGTTGGGCATGGCGATTTTAATCTAAGTCAGCGGACCGGATGGACTGACCTCATTTTCTGGTCCGAATCTCCTTGCTCCTCTATATAAGCTCAGCAAGAGAAACCCCGGGTAGTGCCCCATAATCACCGTTAAAACTAGGCTGTCGCTGCATATCCCGCGCTCCCGCCCCCCGCTCCTTTGTATCCTCTGAAATACGGGCTCCTCGCTGGGAGGTGGGGCACAGTCCGGAGGATCCCCGGGCCCCCACAGGCCAGCCCTCCCCCAGAAGCCAGCCCCGCTCCTTTTCCCTTTACCTTCCAGTTCCAGCCGCACCGGGGGCGGATCGGGGCCGCCTTTGGAGGGGCCAGGGGCCGCCTGCTGGCGTCCCTTGACGTTGTACCGTCGGCGCAGCTTCCCCATGGTAAGCCCGCTCTGCTCCTCTCCCGCCTGCCCAAGCTGCAGCGAAGCCCCAAGCCCAGCCCACGTGGCCTCCCAACCCACAATTCCAGGCCGCGCGACTTCCGGGATGAACTATCGCGAGATCTCGGGCTCATCGTAAGGACTGAGGGACGGAGTAGGATACGGGGCGGGGCCAGGGCTGGGGACGGTCCCAGGGTCAGGGGGCGGGGCAATTTACGGGAGGGGCGAGTCCCGAGGTCCCAGCAGAGGCCTGAGTTTAAACCCAGGCGGGTTCTCACGCCGAGTGGTTGAGTCTCGAAATCTGAAAAGCTACCGATAATAATTTCACTACTAATACAAACTTCTTCCCCCATCCGCTTTTTGCTCAGCTGCATTTTCTGATATTCTTGCAACAAGCATGTATTAATTGTGTAGTAAAAACGCGCTAAATATTTCCTTTACAGGGACAGAGAGAAAACTAAAAGAACTTTAAAGGCTCATTACCATATCACGGCGTCTTGAGCACACTCGGAAATAATGTATCTCCTGAATCTTGTAATTATCTTGCGAAGAGAGCTGTAATATTCTTTCACATATTTTTTTCTGTTAAAATCTAATTCCTCAAGCAAACATTCAAATTATATCGTGCACACAAAAAGGCGAGGCACTAGACGTTTTTTAGAACGGATGAAGTTATGTTTTAAGACTGCCTCATGAAAAACCTTTGGAGAAACTGGAACATTTGGCTGCAGAGTAGGTAAGCAATAAATACCTGCTGCAGGAAGGAAGGAAGGAATGAAGAATGTGATTTTATTTGGATAAGCTGCTCCCCACGCCCCCACCCCCAACCCCACAAGTGGCACGGGAGAAGATTTTGGTAGTATGCAGATGAACATTTTCTAACAGTATATATATTAATTTTGATGTATTTTGCAAAAAAAAAAGTATAAGTAGCACATTGAGCCTGTGTTTCCATGAGTTTTATAGTTTGGAACGATAGCAATCCACTGTTTCTTCTTTAAATATATTTAAGTAAACTAAAGGTGCATCTATTTAAAAAAGATTAAGTAGGTCATGGTAGATTTGCCTATATTTTCTTCTAAAATCTTGCTTATCAGAGTTTAGCTTTGGATAACTTAAAGCTGGATGTTAGCTTCCAGAAGATATCAAGAACATCTATAAATGAGGGAGGTTCACGACCATATGGATGGATTACATAAATATAATATTGAAAAAAGCCAGATAGTCGTATCGTGTGAATCCACTTACATGAAGTTTAAAAACATGCAAAACCAATCCTCTAAATTTGGGGGGATTGCAGTGAATGGGAGGGGACAACAGGGGACTTTCTGGGGGCTGGTATGTTTCATTTCTTAATCTGAGTGGTGGTTACTCTGTGTGTTTGGTTTGTGAAAATTCATCACTAGGTACCTCATGCTGAGTATATTTTTCTGCCTTATGATACAGCTCAATAAAAAAGGAAGAGAACACAATTAAAAATGGCCAAAGGATATGAACAGGCAACTCCCAAAGGATAACATCAAATGACCAATCATATGAAAACCTCACTAAGAATCCAGAAAAAAAGGAAGTTAAAAAATAAGATGCATTTTATTTTTTTACTCATCAGATTTGCAAAAAATAGTTTCATCTTCCTGATTGTCTCAAAAAAATATCTTGTTAGACTGGGTTTGTTTGATTTAGGATGCGAATAAGGTACCTGTATTGTATTTGGTTGTTAGGCTCTTCAGTCCTTTAAAATCAACAATCCCCTACTTTTATGCCATTTCTTCCTTGAAGGAACTTGGTCGTTGGTCTTACAGAATGCCCCACACTCTGCATTTGACCGATTGCTTCTTCTAACCGCCCCCCTCCCCCCATTTCCTATAAACCGTTGGTGAGAGCTAACGGCCAGATTAGATTCAGATCCAATAAAGTTTGGCAAGAATCCATCACAGGTGGCGCTGGATACTTCCTAATACTAAGATTGTTTAGCGGGTTCAGGTCGTGACAACTTGGTTCCTCCATTTTCAAGTTTTCCTTTAAGATTAAACATCTTAATTTAATGACTGTCGTCTGAATCCATAATTAAGGGGTGCAAATGATTTTCTAATTCTATCACTCTACTCATTTATTAGCTGGACTCTTTTGCAACAAGAACTTTTCCTCCTCAGCTATTTGGTGACTCTGAAGTGCAGCTCCTTCAGAAGCTTGATGTTATTCCTTTGTTAGTAAATTCCAGAATGATGGGCTGGTGCCCTTGCAATCGGTATTGGTGGCCAGTTTAGGAGCATCATCCGGAATCCAGGGATTCATGCATGTGTCACGTTTCCCAATCAATTGCAGTCTCATTCTGGCCAAAGCTGTTGCAAGTTTTACAGGCATAGGTTGCTTTTTACAGTAATGTTCAAAATCAAGAATCACGTTTTAAAAAGATTGAGAAACTCAGGCCGGGGAGGCTTCCGGGCTGATCGGCCGGGAGGCATAGGACCCAGAGCAGCCACCGCTCCCTCCGGCAATGTCAGGGTCCCCGGGAGCCGGCGTCGGGGGGCGGGGCGAGGCGCGCGGGGCGCACGTGGGCAGGGCCATCGCGCCTTTGCGCGCGGGGCGGGGCAGGTGGCGCGGCGGTGGCGGCGGCGGGCGCGGGCAGAGGCGCAGCGCGGTCACCAGCGCGGTCCTCGGCGCAGCCCGCGGCGTCCCTGCGTGTGGCTCTCGTCCCGCTTCCCACACCCCGCCGGTCGAGGATGGGCGCGCGCGTCTCCGGGGGGCCCCGGGCCCGGGCAGCGCTCGCCGCACCGGGGCTGCTGCTGCTGCTACTCCTGCTCCGGCTGGCCCCGGGCGTGCAGGCGGCGCGGGGCCGCGGCGGCGCGGAGAAGAACAGCTACCGCCGCACGGGCAACACCTTCTCGCAGAGCGTCAGCAGCCTGTTCGGCGAGGACAACGTGCGCGCCGCGCAGAAGGTGGGCCCCGGGCCCGCGCCCGCGGTCACCTTGCCGCGGCCGCCGCGCACCTGGCTCCCGGGGCCGGCCTGGGCCGCGCGCGGCCTCCGGGTCTGCTGGCCCAGCCGGGGCGCGGGGAGGGGGATGCCCGGCTGGCGGCCCGGGACCTGCCCGGGAGGTGTCGGGTCTGAGCGTTGGGGCTCAGGGCCAGGGCGCAGGGTCTCGGGGCGCCCTCTCCAACGCGCAGCCCTTCTCCTTGGACCTTGCCCCTTAGGGCGGCGCGCGGCGACGGCGTCCGCACCTCTCATTCATTCATTCAGCACGTTTGCTGAGCACCTATTATGAGGCAGGCCCGGTGCCCGCCGCCCAGGGGGCGCCCTGACCGCGGCCGCGCTCGCCGCCTCTCCCCACCCTGCTGCGCGCTCCCGGGGCAGCCCCGCGTTTCTTCTACTCTCGTACCCCGACCCACTTCCCCTGTGCACCTTAGGCCCTCCTGCTGCTTTCAAAGGATTTGGGTTTATTTTTCCTTCACCGGAAAAGAGAGGGAGCCATGCGATCGGCTCTGTTGCTTTGGCAACTTGGCAAAGTTTCCCTACTGAGCGCCTAGCGTGCGCCGGGCCTTTAACACGGAGCGGGTCGTTTACTTCGGGCTGTGGAGGGACCTGCAGCCCCTGCGGATGGTGTCGGGCCCCCTGGAGCTGGGGGGGATAGGGGCACCTTTCTAGGTCAACGTCTGCCTGGGAGTTCCCAAGAAAGCCCATGTTACTGGGGAGAGTTGATGTGGCGATGGGGGGCCCTGGTACCCCACTCGCTGTTCTTTCTGGTAATCTCTTTATTCCGTGCTAACCCAAGGATTTTGGAGTCTTGACAAGTTGGGGTTCTAGTTTTGACTTGACCACCTTCTTTAGGCCTCCATTTCTTTATCTGTTAAAGGCGGGTGGTAATAATGCCGCCTTCTTTATGAGGTTGTTAGCAGTTTTTAGTCCTTTGCTGGTTCACGGTATTGGCTGAATTTCTGCTAGCTATTATTATTATTATTATTATTATTATTATCATTATTACTATTATTATTATTATTTTCTGGCCAGGGTGCAAAGCAGCACTGCTAGCACTGCTGGAGGACTGGCACTGTTCTCAGAGGGACATACTGTTATCCTCATTTTACAAATGAGGAAGTTGAGGCACAGAAAGTTTAAAGCTCTTGCCCACGGTTTGGCTAATTGGTGGTGGAGAACTGGGAGCTCTGACCCTCATAACCTCACCTGGGACAGAGGCCGGGGACGTGAGCCAGGCCTGCGTAGCGAGGACCCAGCCGGGGAACGGCCTTCCAGGTGGGGGGAGAGCAAGCACAGAGAACTTGCCTGGGGAGTGGGCTCGGCGTGGGGAGGGCCAGAGAGAGGTTGTGGGTATGGTTGGGGCAGAGAGAAAGAGGGGACGCAGTGGCCAGATCACACAGGACCTTGGGTACAAAATAAAGTAGATGCTGGCACAAGGGGATCATTGCCAAGAGCCCAAAGGTTCAGGAAGAGGAGGAGGAAGGGGTTCAGGTGTCCTGCCTGGAGGGGGCACGGAAGAGGGGACAGGAGTTAGGTCTAGGAAGCTGGGGCATGGGGCCGCCTGCCTGGACCTCATGTATCAGGGAGCACAGGGTAAAAATGAACTTGGACCTGTGGGTGGGACATCCCCAAGGTCAGGTGGAGAAGTTGGCCTATTTCCCCTTGCACTTTTGCTTTCATTTTAGGTTTTATGATTTTATTTTAAAGAAGCTTTTATTATTTATAGGTATTTTAAAATAAGGTCATAGTTGTATGAAGTATGATTTCAAATAGTTCAAAAGGGTAAAAACTAAATCTTCTTCCTACCTCTGAACTCCTCCCTCCCATTCCCCACCCCCAAAGCAACCAGAGACTCTGAGCATATATAAGTATTTAGAGACTTCTCCCCTTTTGCTAGTTTTTTGTATGTTTTGCACTATACATACTGATCTGTACCTTCCTTTTTAAAAAATTAAAATATTTTGGGAGGTCAGACCTTATCAGTGCATTCAGCTTTGCTGGATTCCTTTTGAAAGGCTGCAAAGAGTAGATTCTTGTAAGAACGCACTGTAGTTTGTTTAACCCGCCCCTTACGGTTGGTGTTTTGTTAGTTTCCTGTCCTTTGCCACTCCAAACAGGGCCCCAGTGAAGGTCTTTCTGTATATGTTGCATGTGCACGTGGTCACATTTATTGGTAAATTCTTAAAAACACAATTGCTGAGTCAAAGAGTGTGTGCATTTTTGCAGCTTTTAATTGAACTATAATTTGTGCTCTTTTCTGCAAGCACAAGTGTACAGCATAATGAATTGTCACAAACTGACTACACCCATGTGACCAGCAGCAGATCTAGAAATGGAACTTTCTGTCCCCAAGATGCCCCTACGTGCTCCCTCACAGGTTACCCCTTCAGGTGGCCCGTCTCCTGAGTTCCTGCAGCCATAAATTAGTTTTGTCTGCTTGTGTACGTTATACACAGTTCTGGTTCCACGTGCAGTTTTAATTTGGAGAGTTATTACCAGATTTTCCTCTAAAGAGCTGACACCAGTTTACACTCCTACCAGCCACATTTGAGAGGGCAGGTTCCCAATCCCTCTGCTACAGTGTGTCATTTAACTTTCTGATTTTTTTGTGTATGAGATAGACGGTTCATTTGTTCAGAATCCATTGGTGTTTTCTTTTCTAGGAGCTGACTTGTTTTCTTTGACATTTTTCTATTGAGCTGCTCTTTTTTTTTTTTTTTAACATAGGCTTGCATTTTTTGCTAAATAACACTTTTGTCCTTTTTTCCACCATTTTAACACTTTTTTTTTTTTTTTTGAGGCATTACTGTCATTATAGCTCAGTAGACTTGCACATATTTAGGGTTTTCCGTTAGATAAGTTTTGACATAGTTATATGCCACAATCAAGATAATGTTCCCCTAACTTTTTTTTAATCCTCTAACTTTTTTTAGTTGTGGTAACATATATGTAGAACGTAAAATTTGCCGTTTTAATGATTTTTAAGTACAATTCAGTGGTATTGATTACATTGATAGCGTTGTGCGGTCACCACCATCCCTTACCAAAACTTCCCCATCACCCCAAACAGAAGTTCTGTCCCCATTAAGCAATAGCTCCTCATTCTTCCTCCCCACTGCCCCTGGCAATCTCTAATCTTTTCTGTCTCCCTGAATTTGCCTAGTCTATATTCTCCCTAAAATGGAGTCACAGTATTTGTCCTTTTGTGGCTGGCTTATTCACTCAGCATAACATTTTCAAGGTTCATCCATGTTGTAGCATGCAATTAATCCTCTAACTTTTTATTTTGAAGAATTTCAAACTACAGAAAAGTTGCAAGACTAGGACAATGCCTAGCTCTAAACCCCTCAGGTCAGTTCACCAGTTGCTCACATTTTTCCCCCAAACTTGTTTTTCTTTTTCTCTACAAACGCACACACACACACACACACACTTTTTCCTTTGGCTGAAGCATTTGAAATTAAGTTGCAGACCTCCTGACACTCTACTATAGAACCACTGGTCCTGTTGAAGAAACTTAAATTTGATACAATAATATTTTCTAATGTACATTCTGTATTCAAATGTCCATTATACCTTTTTTTAAAATCTAGGACCCAATCAAGTTCTGCTTATTGCATTTGTTTTCATGTCTTCTTTTGCCTCTCTGTCCCCTTGCTTTATTGGGGGTGGGGTGGGGGCTTTTATGTCATTGATATTTTTGAAGCATCCAGACCAGTTGCCTTTTTTTTTTTTGTAATAGCTTTATTGAGATATAATTCACATACCATATAATTAACCCATTTAAAGTGTACAATTCAGTCACTTTCAGTGTTTCACAGAGATGTGCAACCATCACTACAGTCAATCTCAGAACATTTCCATCACCCCCAAAAGAAACCCATAGCTGTTAGCAGCCCCCACTTCCCCCAACCCCCAGCCCTAGGCAACTACTAATCTACTTTCTGTCTCCAAGGATTTGCCTATTCTGGACATTTCATGTAAGTGAAACCATGCACTGTGTGGCCTTTTGTGTCTGGCTTCTACTCAGCATCATGTTTGCAAGGTTCATCCATGTCGTAGCATGAATCAGAACTTCGTTCATTTTTGTAGCCACAAATATTCTGTGTATCCGCTCTGCCCTTCGTGGGCATTCGGGCTGTTTCCACTTGGGGCTGTCTTGAACAGTGCTGCAGGGAATGCAGCACTTTGGGATGTATACCTAGGAATAGGCTTGCTGGGTCAGATGGCAACTGTCTGTTGAGCCTTTTGAGGAACCAACAAACCGTTCTCCACAACAACTGCACCATTTTACATTCCCACAAGCAATGGATTGAAATTCCTATTTATCCACATCCTCCCCAACACTTTATTGTCTTTTTTCCTAGCCGTCGTCATGCAGGTGAAGTGGTATCTCACTTTTTTTTTTTAATGCACACTGTTATTGAGATTTATTCACACACTGTACAAAGCCATCCAAAGTTTACATGCCATGGCTCACAGTATTGTCACATAGTTGTGCATTCGTCACCACAACTCATTGGGTTTTTGACAGACTAGTTGTCATTTGGAATTTTGCACAGTGTGCGCCTGTCCGATTGTTTTTTGGGCATTACACTCGCAGCAGACCTTTCCAGAAGGGACTCCACATGGGGGTCTGCGTCCTCTTGCAGCAGCCCGTCCACGGACGTGATGTCAGTTTGTCCCACTGCTTGCAATGCTCAGCTCATCGCTTGGTTGCGGCCAGACAGACCCTCCAACTTGGGGCTACTTTTCCTTCGTAATTCACTCACAGTCGGTGAGGTGCCAGGTCCTCTCATGTTTGTCTTTCTTCCTTACCCCAGTATCCCAGCTCACGCAACCGTTGCTTCACCATGTTCCCTTCGGAGGCTTTGCAAACCTCTCAGCTGCCGAAACGCTCACTCCCTCCCTGGCCTGTTTGTTGAGACAGGCTGCCCTTGCCACTGGTTTTCCTTGGGGCCTGCTGGTTTATCTGTGACCGGGGGTTCCTGGTGGAGAGGAGGGGACGGTGGCAGGAGGGTGGCCGTCACCCAGGGCCCCGGGGCATTGGGTGTCCAGGCCCCTGCTGCAGAGAGGAGGGCGATGAAACCCCTCGGCCTGGAGAAGCAGTCTTGTCCCCTCGCCTGGAGTGGCCTGGGCCTTGCTTTCCCGGGCTGCAGCCGTCCTGAGGGTGCTCACCTGCTTCCCTTTCCCCCAGATCTAAACCTCCCACTCCAAAAACTGTCCAGCATACACAGAGGTGGAGAGAATGGGATAAAGCCCCCTCCATGCCCATCACTCAGCTCATCCGGTGGTCAGCTTTCTCCCATTCTTCTTACACCCGTGCCCCCACTTTTGAAAGATCACTCTCTTTGAATTGGGATCTGAACAAGCTGTGTACACTGCATTTACTTGATATGTCTTTTAAGTTTCTTTTTTTAATATAGTTTTTTGCAAACAGCTGTAGATTTAGAAAAAAATTGCCAGCACAGTACAACGAGGTCCCATACCCCACTTCCCTCAGCTTCCCCTAATATTTATACATTATTATTTTTTTTTAATTTGAAATACAACTTTATTCTGATTCTAAACGAAAAGGAACGGGTATGACAGTAACAAACAAGACTTCACCACTGAATATTGTGATGTGACTGTAGCAGTCTTATATTTGAAACTCAAAAAGGAAACAACTGTGTTCCAAAACAGCTAATATGCAGGTCCAAAAAATGAAGGTTTTTTTTTTTTTAACTGCCACATTCACTCCGAAGCCCATTCATCTCCTTCAGCATCCCAAAGATTAAGCACATGTTCTGCTTAGCTATATAATAAAGTGGCAAACACGCTGCACCACTGACATCACAGGACAGTTGCCTATAAAACTAGACTCTGACGCTGGGCTCCAGCTTCACTTCCTCACAGGTCGTCATCCTCATCCGGCAAAGCGGTCGTCTGAGCAACCTCTCAGTCGTGTTCATACTGTGCCGCCAAAGCCGGGTCCATGACCACCTCTGGGGGGGCGAGAGCAGGCATGGCCACGAACTCCAGGTCAGGGTCTCCAATCAGTTTTCTAGCGAGCCAGAGGAAGGGCTTTTCAAAGTTGTAGTTACTTTTGGCAGAAATGTCATAGTACTGAAGATTCTTCTTTCGGTGGAAGACGATGGATTTTGCCTTAACTTTCCTGTCCTTAATATCCACTTTGTTGCCACACAACACGATGGGGATGTTTTCACACACTCGTACCAGATCTCTATGCCAGTTAGGCACATTCTTGTAAGTAACTCTTGATGTTACATCAAACATTATAATGGCACACTGGGCTTGGATGTAATAGCCACCTCTCAGGCCGCCGAATTTCTCCTGACCAGCCGTGTCCCACACGTTGAATTTAATAGGCCCTCTGTTGGTGTGCAACACAAGGGGATGGACCCCCACGCCCAAGGTGGCTACATACTTCTTCTCAAATTCACCAGTCAAATGACGTTTCACAAATGTAGTTTTTCCAGTACCCCCATCGCCAACCAATACAAGTTTAAACTGAACTTGGGGTTCTCGTTGGGCGGCCATCGCGATGGTTCTTCCAGAAGCGTCTCTGTCCCCCGTCTGACTCACATTATTATTAACTAAAGTCCACTGTCTATTCTGATTTCCATAGCTTTTCTTTACTGTTCGTTTTCTTCCCAGGATCCCATCCACAACACCCCGTTCCATTTAGTCGTCCTGGGTCCCGAGCTCCTCTGGGCTGTGACGGTTTCTCAGACGTCCCTTGTTTTTGCCAACCTTGGCAGTTTTGAGGAGAACTGGGAAGGTGTGTTTTGTAGAGCGTCCCTCAGCTGGGGTTCGTCCGATGTTTTCATTGTGGTTGGCCTGGGGTTCTGGGGTTCTGGGAGGAAGATGCAGACGTGGAGGGCATTCCTGCCCCATCACGTCCAGGGCACATACTGTCACCATGATTTCAGGCTCTCCGTGTTAATGGCTCCATCTCCCACCCGTCCCCTGGGGTCTCCTCCAAGCCATGTTATTCGGTGGAGAAGCTGCTTGTCCTGAAGAGTTTCCTGCAGTCTGGGTTTCCCAGGTGCATCCTCGTGGCGTCACTTCCCGCATTCCTCAGTCCCCCATGCTCCATGAGCTCACGGTTAGATCCGGAGGCCTGGTCTGTTGCAGGTTCAGTTTTTCAACCAATGTCTAACGGAACTGCTTGCAAGCTCTGGGCTTCTCTCGAGCACCCCTAATGGCTCCTGCTTCTTCATAGCAACTGAGTGAGTCAAAGTGTCCTATGGCCGGAGCAGTAGCCAATGTGTGGATAGTGGCCTTGGTGTGGACAGCTTTCCTTTTTCTGCCATTTGAATACATTATAGAAATTACTCTGTATTGAGAAATGTCTATTAATCATGTACTTTAAGCAATTATAACAGAATAAACAAAATGTGGTACAGCCACTTAATGGAATATTACTCAGTCATGAAAAGGAGTGAAGTACTGATATATCCTACAGCACGGACGAACCTTGAAAACATGATGCTGAAAGAAGCCAGACACAAAAGGCAACATATTTAATAATTCTATTTATAGGAAATGTCCGGAACAGGCAAATCCCTAGAGACAGAAAGCGGCTTAGCAGTTGCCAGGGACTGGAGGGGGCCTGGAGTGGATGGGGAGTGACTACTAATGGATACGGGGTTTCTTTTTGGAGTGATGAAAATGTCCTAAAATTAGATTGTGGTGCTGGTTTCACAGCTCTACAAATATACTAAAAATGATTGGATTGTATATTTTAGACAGTTGAACTATATGGTATGTAAATTACCTGCTAATTAAGTTGTTAGCAGCAAAGAATAATAATAACTAAACCAATGCCTATGTGCCTCCCACCCAGGTTAGGTCCGGAAGCAAGCAGCCCAGGGATGCTTTTTCCCCTTTACATTCCACCTGACCCCCTGGAGGGCTTGTGGCAAGGCAGGTGGGGGGCCCCTCCCAGAGGGTCTGTGGTGGGCCCAGGAGCCTGCATTTCTAACGAGCTCCCGGGTGAAGCGGCTGCTTCTACCCTGGGGATCCCACTTTGAAAGTCACTGATCTGGAATATGTGCTGAGAGGGGGATCTTCTGGAAGACCCTCTCCTCCTGTTTGTGATTTTGATCCATGCTGGTTTCCTGCAGACTTTGCTCCCAAATCCATCCCCGTCCCACTCCCACCCGCCAGCACCACCAGTCTCCTCTTCAGTGGGTAAGCTGCCTTCTGGCGTTCTCCCTTAGGTCTTCTTTTGGTTTTTATGGAAACCCTTTGATTTTTGTTTAAGAACACCTTTACAGAGGCATAATTCACACACCATGCAATTTACCTATTTAGAGGATACCCTTCAGTGGACTTTAGTATACTCAGAGTTTGTGCACCCGTCACCACAGTCTGTTTTAGAACATTTGCATCACCTCATGACACCTCTCAGTTGTCGTCCCCATGGCCCCGGCCCCTAGCAGCCGCTCCTCTGCTCTGTCTCTAAGGATGTGCCTGCTCTGGACGTTCCACAGAAATGGAATCAGACCATGTGTGGCCTGTCTGCCTGGCTTCTTTCACTCCACATCACGTTTCCAAGTTCACCAATGTTGCAGCACATCACAGAACTTCATTCCTGTTCACGGCTGTATAATGTTCCACCACATGGATAGACTTGTTTATCCATTCGTCCGTTGGTATGCATGTGGTCTGGATGTGCAAATCCCATTAGTGCTTGCAGCTTGGCGGTTTTCTAAGGCTGAGAGGGTGAAGTCCTGGGGGGCCATCTGGGGGTCATCGCTTCTGTCTGGGTATTGAACATCAATAGGCGTTTTCCACATTTACCACGTGCTCAAATGTAATGAGCTTTCACACAAATAATCCCATTTCATGCTCCAGTAACAACAAGAAGTACGTACCGTTACCCACATTTGTTAGCTGAAGAACTGGGGCCTGGGAAGGCCTAAGAACATTTACAATATCCCCTGGCCACCCGGGAATAAGTGGAGGGCTGGATTTGAACCCAGCAGTCGCAGCCGGCTTGTTTAACCAGGCTGGTTGAACCCAGCTTTTCCTTTCTCCCTTCTGCTGGAGAAACAATCCAGTAAGGACCTCCAATTTAAAATGATGTGCCAGCTCACTTGGAGGCATTTGTCCTCCACTCGTAGGCCACATGGCCCATGTGCAAGGATTTCGTTGCAGCTCTGTCTATAATTGCGGAGAGCTGGAAACAACCTAAGTGTCCATTAATGGGGGGTTACTGCGCAGCTGCAGGTGCACCGTCATTTAGAAAGGAGGCAGCTCTGCCGTCTGAGGTTAAATGACTCCAGAGGGAGTGTGAGGTGAGAAAAGCTGCAGCCCCCTGACCACAGGCTGCCAGGTGTGGGGGAAATGTGCGTCCGCTGTTATTTACACAACACGTCTAAGGAAGGACAGACAGGTGACGGGTAATGCTGGGTGCACCTGGGAGGGTAATCTAGTGGCTTGCCTGTCACTGAATTCCATTTGTAGTTTCAGGATTTATTCCATGGGTATATATCACTTATCATTCATCCCATGTGTCTATGTCACCTGGCACAGTGGTTCTCAAACCTCGGTGTGTGGTGGATTCACCTGGAGAGGCCCAGGGTGTTACGGGCACAGGGTGGGCTGAGTTCCCAGGGAGTTCTGATGCTTCTCAAATTTGAGAACCACTGTCCCCCTACTTCTGAGTCACTCCTTTGTGGAGCCATCAGGGGAAATGGGTTGGAGCAGAAACTCCCACGTTTAAAACTGAGAAAACCAGGCAGAGGAAAGCAGAGAACTTGCCAAAAGAGTGAGCAGTAGCAGGGCTGTGGGAGAAACCGGAAGAGGCATGAAGCAGCTCAGCCTGTAGAAGAGAGATGTCTTCTTTTCCCAGATTTCTCTCTGTGTGTGGCCTGCCGCTCATGAATCCCCAGCTCAAGTCATCACCTCTGAGCCTCGAGACCATCTCCTGTGTGGCATCCATCACCAGCTCATTACTTCTCCCTGTTGGCGTGGGGGGTGTGGAACGCAGGCCTCTGCTTGGCCGGGCTGGGCGGGTGACCGGCTGCTGGACGTGCAGCAGTGACGGTTCCGTTCTCTTGTTTCTGCAGTTTTTGACCAGGCTGACCGAGAGGTTCGTGCTTGGAGTGGATATGTTCGTGGAAACATTATGGAAAGTTTGGATGGAGCTTTTGGATGTTCTTGGACTTGACGGTAGGTGTGGGGGTTCTTGTAAGGTGCTGCTTTATTACAGAGGTTTTTCAGCTGCAGAAGCCAACCCCTGGCGGGTGGTACCCAAGATGGGGGGTGGGGTGCAGTGAATCCACAAACGAGCAGTTCAGATGTTAGCAGTTGTGTCTATAAATGGCACACCAGAGCTGAGATTTCACAGTTACCATTTAGGATAAGGTGGAAGCAGGTTGACGTGTCTGCCTCTAGCAAACCAGTCAGACCAGAAGTGCAGTTCTCTGGCTTATTGGGATCTGTAACAGAAACCCCTCCAGTTATTGAAGCAGAAAGGGATTTAACACGGAGAATTAGGTGCTCTGGAATCAGCAGAAGGGCTGAAGGAATGATGAATAAATCCCTGAACGCTGCCGAGCTGGCCTCCTCTTGCCCCAGGAAAGCGGAGGCTTTGGGTGCCGCTGCTGAGTTCAAGGACATAACAATTTTAGCTCCGAGTCAAGCATCAGGAAGCCCCTTCTGTCACCCCAGTGACCCCACTTCCTGTGTTGCTGCAGGAAACCCTGACGTTTCCAGCTGTGGCGGGAAGGCAGCTCCTGCTCAGCTCACGTTCCAAAGCCCCCTTGAGGGCAGCCACAGGCTGGGACCTAATTTCTCTCCAGTGCTGGGCTGCAGGGGAGCCTGGGTGGTGGAGCTCTTGGCTTTCCAGCTTCTGCAGCCCCAGAAGGCAGGCCGGAAGGAGGCCGGAACAGCTGTGGTGAGAGCCAGGCCACCAGCTCTGCCACGTCAGGTAGGAGCTGTCGAGGGAGCTGTCGAACGCTGCTTGTTGGCCAGCCAAGAGAGTCAGAAGAGCTCCTTCCACACCGAGATTTAATGGTGCATTGCTGGCCGCACGTTTTACATTCTTGACGAGAGCTTCTGTTGAGCACAATCCCATCCTCCCTGCACTTCTGAGGGTGTTGTTTTTGGTCTCTGGCTGATGACGAGGCACAGGCAGTGGAACGGAGCGGTCAGCGAGGAGCAGCTCTAGAACCGAACCGAGCACTCCTGGTGGAGGGTCCTGGCCTTGGGCCCCCAGCCATCCCCACCCTCGCGCCCCGTCTTCCCGTTGGCTCTGCTTCCTCCCCCACCTGTCTGCAATGGCAGGGACCGATGACACGGCTATGCAGAACACTAACCTGTGCAGAGCACCTGCCGTGTGCCGGCTTCCCGCCCACATAAGATCTTGCCCTTTCAGAGGTTCTTCAGAAGCTTCTGGAACAGCGCCCAGGACAAACCACCTTTCAGTTTTCTAAGGGGCCGCCCTTGGTCAAGTGGCCGGGCAAGCAGGCCTCTGCCAGCAGTCCCACCTCCAGCTTTTATCAGGGCCGAGGCCACTCTCTCCACTTGCTCCCATCCAGAACACACCCCCCAGGTGGAGCCGTTTTCCATCTCCACCTCCCTGCCCCAGGTGCCACCTCTTCCACCAGGAAGTCTCCTGGAGCCCCGTGTGCTGGGGTCCCCGAGACCACCCCCACATGTGGAGGAGGACTCCTAGGACTCAGTGTCTGTTGTGCCCACGACTACGATTTATCACAGAGAGGACACAGCACAATCGGCAAAGGCAGAAGGCTCATGGGCCACAGTCCCGGGGAGGCTGGGCCAGGCTGCCTGAGTCCTGTCCAGGGGAGTCACGCAGGACGTGCTTACATCCGCCAGCGCCGAGAGCACCCAGCTACGGGAAACGCTGTCTCCCTTGGAGCCTCTTTGGAGGCTCCGCCAGGGTTTTTATTGGGGGGTGGTCACGTAGGCCCCTCTGCTTGGCACGCACCAAAGTTCTAGGCTCCCAGCAGGGAAGCAGGCACCCCGCACAAGCCAGGCACAGGGAGCCTCTCTTGTCAGGGAACCGCGGGGACCCTCCTGAAATGCAAGTTCCCAGGTGCTGGCCAAGGGCCTGCTTGCAAGCAGGCCTTTCTGGGCAATGCTGAGGCCCGCTGGCTTGCCTCTTCCCCACACACCTTCTAGCTAGGATTGTGCTCTCACCCCCTGCAGGCCTTTCTCAGCAAATCAGCCAGAGTGACTTTTTTAAAACATGAATCAGGTCATGTTACTCTCCAGTTTGAAGTGCCTGGGTGACTTCCAGTGTACTTGGAATGAACCCACGGTCCACACTGCAGACCATGAAGCTCTAAGAGTCTGTCCCTAGCTTCCCCGACCCCCTCTCCCGGGGTCTCCCACTCTCCCTTCCCTGCATGCCAGCCCTGCTTGCCTCTGTCCCACTCTGTGGACACAGGCCGTGGCCTGTCACAGCCCTGGTCTCAGTGCATGTCCCTGCCTAGGGCTCGTCCCCTGCCCCTGCCTGCTCGGGTCTTTCCATCTGTAGGTCTCGGTGGCGGGATGCCTCCCCCAAGAGGCCAACCCCAAGGCCACGTCCAAGGCGGCTTCACGTGTGTTCTTACACCCCTGTCCTCTGGATTACCAGCGCCTGCCCACGGGGGTCTTGCTGGTGTCCTCCGGGCCCTATCCGTAGCTCCCCGCTCCAGGTCTGGCACCAAAAGGCCCTTTATAAGGAGGAGCGGACGACTGCCAGCCCCGCTCTAAATCCAGTGGCTGTTGTCGTTATAAGAATGGGGAAATGTGGACATGGAGATGCAAAGAGGGACAGAGAAGATGGCCACGTGAAGACGGAGGCAGAGCTGGGGGGCTGCAGCTGCAAGCAGGAGGGGCCCGGGAGGACCCTCACCTGGAGGCCCTGCCCACACCTTGGTTTTGGACCTCTGGCCTCGAGAACTGTGATGGTATGAATTTTTGTTGTTTGAAGCTGCCTGGTTTGTGGTGATTTGTTATCAGCAGCCCCAGGAAACCGAGAAAGCCAGTTGTCTCTAGACATGCTGCTGTTGGCCTCAACACCCCATTTTACAGATTGGAAACCGGGGCCCTGAGGTTGAGCTGCTCATCCAAAGCTGCACACCTGGGGGGCACCGATTCACGCGCCCTGGCATGCTCCCTCTGCCGCCTGGAACCTGCCTGCAGCCTGGAATCGTCCACTTCGACATTTGAGGGGCTTCAGACCGACTCCCGGGGGCTTTGCTGCTTGAGCAGAGAAGCGGAGGCCGCAGCATGACTAGCTGAGAGGATGCTACCAGCTGCCGTCTCCCAGGGCCACTCCTGGCCCCTCCCGGGACCTGGCTGAGTCAATGCACGGCCCAGATCCGGCAATTTCACACAATCCTGCTTGGAATCCATATTTGCCACCTGCCCAGGCTGTTGAACTCCCGGCATTTCCATCCCCGAGCAGCAAGCCCTGAAGAAGCAAATCTGATTGCAGGAAATTGTGTGCAGCTTGGAATGGAAAACTGCAGAGTAGGAGCCGTCTCCCAAGCATGTGCGAGAGGATCAGAACCGAGTCAGCACACAGTGGAGCCCGGAGGCTGTCAGTGCTCCCGTTCACAGTGAGAGCTGGCACACTCTTCAGGGGAAAGAACTTACTTCTGTACCTGGGTTTTCCCATTTTGTTTGATACCACAAGCTTCAAAGTATCCAAAGGCCTTTGCAATTTGTTTCTTATGCTTAAAAGTTTGAGTGTGCAAAATACTCCATAGACAATTGTATACTGAAGTCGGTATTCTGGTGCAAAACGTTTCTGGGAGCACCAACCTCTAATTTCCTTCTGCGAATTTTTCGGAGTGCTGGTTAAAATGGAGAATCCTTAATGCAGCATCGTCCAATAGAAATGTAAAGTGGGTCACATATGTGCTATTTTACATCCTCTACTAGCCACCTTAAGAAAAGCAAAAAGGAACCAATGGAATTAATTTTAATAAGGTATCTTATTTTGCCGAATATACTCAAAATGTTATCATCTCAACTTGTCATCAATGTAAAAATTATTACTGTGCCACCTTACGTTGTTTTGGTTCTAAACGTTATGGGCTGAACTGTGTCCCTGCAGAAGACAGGCTGAAGTCCTCACCCCTGGCCCCTCAGCAGGTGGCCTTATGTGGAGATAGAGTCATTGCAGGTGGGATTAGTTACATTCACCTGAGGTCCCACTCGGGTGCAGTGGGCCCATCATCCCATGTGACAGGTGTCCTTATAAGAAGTGAGGGAGGGAGGCTGTGATGATGGAGGCAGAATTGGAGGGAGGCAGCCGCCAGCCCAGGGGCCCCCAGCCGACTGCACCCCCGGAGCTGGAAGAGGCCAGGAAGGAGCCTCCACTTGAGGCTTCGGAGGGAGTGTGTCCTGCTGGCCCCAGGATTCTGGACTTCCAGCCTCCAGAGCTGCGAGCCCCTGCATCTCTGCAGTCCGAAGCCCCCGTTCCGTGGTTCTTCGTCTCAGCAGTCCTGGAGCGCGACATGTACGCCTTCAGAACCCAGTGTGTACTGTACAAGATGCACCTGGTTCTGGACCTGCCACCCTGCTAGTGCTCAGAAGCCACACCCGGCCAGTGCAGCCGTGGCCCCATGCCGGGTCTGAGTGGAGACTCTTGGAGGATAGAGCACTTGCCCAGGTCAGAAGGAGGGGTCTGAGGCTCTTGTCTCCCGCACATTGCTTCCTGGAGCCTCCGAGGCGTCTTCCGAGAAAACGAGGGCAGTGTCAGTCCCGCTGGGATATGCGATCCAGGTAGAACCACGACGAGGCAGGTGGGCTGTGGGAGCTGGGCTCCTGGGTTGGAATCCCACCCTGGTTGTCCTGCGGTGAGACCCTGGTCAGCGCTGCTGACTGCGTTGGCAGGTCCTAACGATTGAATGATGACACGTCCACTGCCCGGAGCAATGCCTGCCCCCTGTGAATGCTCAGCGAATGCTCGAGGCCCACGAAGGAGCTCTGCCCCAACAACCACATCATCGTCTCAGTACAGCGACCCGGCGACCACAATCCCCTATGCCGAGGGCTGCCCATGGCCAGCCGCAGTCCGGAGCTGCCGACCCTGCTCCCTGGTGAGCATGTCACAGGATGTGCAGTGACCGAGATGCTGCCCCACACTGAAGAGCAAGCCTGCCACCAAGCCCCTGGCTTCTCTCTCTCCTTTTCATCTTTTTTAATTTTTTTCAGTTGATGCAAAATTCATGGAACATAAAACTAACCATTATACAGGGAACAATTCAGAGGTATTTAGTGCATTCCCAATGTTGTACAACCACCGCCGCTATCTAGTTCCAGAACACTCACTCAGCTCCAAAATAAACCCCATCCCCTCTAGCAGTCCTCCCCGTGCCCCCACTCCCAGCCCCCAGCCACCACTGACCTGCGCTCTGTCTCTGTGGACTTGCCTGCTCTGGACGTTTCACATAAAGGGAATCCCAGTACGTGGCCGTCTGTGTCTGGCTTCTTTCACTTAGCATCTTGTTTTCCGAGCTTCATCCATGGTCTAGTGTGTATCAGTGCTTCTTTCTTTTTTATGGCTGATTCTCCACTGTATGGATAGACCTAACTTTTCTTTCCAAGCCCCCGTTGCCGTGAGGCAGGAGAACCAGTTAACAGTATCCTGATTAAGATTTAGAGTCTGGGGAGCAAGGTCACATCTTACTGCCTGTCCTTGAGTGGAGGTGAGAATTCTCATCTCTGGTCCAGTGTTTCCCACAGGTGTTTTTGTACCCACTGATCCCCTCTCTTCGGTCCCTTGATGACATAATAGTGCATTTTTGTGGCTCCAGATGTATTCCAGCCCAATGGTTCTCAAAGTGAGGTCTAAGGCACGCTGGAGGGGGTCCCCGAGACCCTTTGGGGGGCACTGTGAACTCAAAGGTTCTTTGTGTACTTCGGCCACCACAACATACGGCAGCAGGTGACACCCAGCAGAGGGGAGGAGCCGGCTCTCTTCTATCGGGCCAGATGTTAAATAGATTTGTAAACACACAAAACAATACCACTCTTCTCACTCCTTTTTTTTTTGAAAATTATTGTTTCATGAAAAATTTGTTATTTGTCTCAACCGATAACAGGTTTATTTTTGTTTTTTAAAATGAATTAATAAATAATTTTTGAAGATTACTTTTTTAAAAACTAATTTTAGTTTCTAATATGGTTAATATCATTAGATGGAATGCATATAAGGAAAAGCTCTTTGGGGTCCCCACTAATAGCAGAGTGTGTGTGACGGAATCCTGAAACCAGCTCTGAGAATCTTGTCTTACACAGAGGTTAGGTTTGAAAGTGAGCTCCAAGGTCAAAAACCATGTTGAATTGGAGGCCCTGTGTTCATCAGGATGGAGTGAGACGCTTCAGGGCTCTGTCCCCACACAGAGGCTTTGGAAAACTTGAAAGAACTGGCAGAAACATCTTTCTCAAAGCTACAGAAAACAGTTAAAAGGACTGTAGCAACAGAGCATGCGCCACATCAAGAAAAAGGCCACTTAAAAGCGGTGGGGTCTCGTGGTGTCCTGGCTGGCCCCCTCCCCCCACCGGTGTGGCACGATGCTGCCCAGTCTCCCGCTGCAGATCCCTGGTCCCAGTTCCAGTGGGAGCGAGTGACCCTCATGTGTGCACTGGGAGCGTGCATGCCTGGCACAGTCTGTGTGGTGGTGGCCTGCAGGACTTGCTGTCCCAGAGCTTGCCCTGCGTGTAGAAGGCGGCTCACAGAGCTCTCCTGCAGACCATGGGAGAGAAGGCAAGTCCTGCTGCCTGGGACCAGGGGCTGCTGGCTGTGGGACCAAAGTGCAGTGCCCGGGATCGTGAGGACATGGTTTCCTAGGGAGGAGGCGGCATTCACAGCCATGTAAACAGGGTACTTCTTAGGTCCATACACTTGTATGTGCAGAAAGGACTGGGGAGGACCCTATGCTTTAGCCTGGAGCTGTTCTCTAAACTCATTGTATGGATAGGCCCTGAAGGAGAGAGAGCACTCCCACAGGTTAATCTTTTCTTTTCTTTTTCTCCTTCATCTTTTATTTTTATTTTTTGAAAACTCTTGTCAGAACACTAGCTAGATACAAGCATAAAGAACAGATGCCTCAGAGTCCAAATTTTGGCATAACATATGAAAATATAAAAATGTCCAGATTTCAGCAAAAGGTTTCAAAACACGAAGAAACAGGAGGTGATGGCCCAGGCAAAGGGGAAGTTTAAAGCATCAGAAACCACTGGGAAGGAGGGCCAGGCCTGGGGCATACCAGAGAAGGACTTTTTTAAAAATGGTCCTAAATATGCTCAAAGAGCTAAGGGAAAACATGGATAAAGAACTAAAGGAAATCAAGAAAGCAGTATATGAACAGAAAGAGTCTTATCAAAGAGAAATGGAAATTATGAAAAAGAAATCAAATAGAGCAAAGACCTCAGCATCAGAAACTAAAAATTCCTGAGAGGGGCTCAACAGCAGAACGCTTTCTTGGAGCAAAAGAAAGATTCAGTGAACTTGAAGATAAGACAATTGAAATCATCCAGTCTGAGGAGCAGAAGTTTTGAGAAAAGGACGAAGAAAAGTGAACAGAGCCTGAGGAACCTGTGGGACACCATCAGCGAACCAATATACGCAGTGTGGGAATCCCAGAAGGAGAAGAGAGAGGGGAAGGGGCAGAGAGAAATAATGGCTGACAACTTCCCAAATTCAAGGCAAGACATGAATGTACACATTTGAGATGCTCAACACACTCCAAACAAGATAAACCCAAATAGGCCCCTATTCTAGTTTGCTAATGCTGCCAGAATGCAAAACACCAGAGGTGGATCGGCTTTTATAAAGGTGGTTTATTTGGTTACACAGTTACAGTCTTAAGGGCATAAAGTATCCAAGGTAAGTCATCAACAATCAGGTAACTTCACTGAAGGATGGCCAATGGCGTCCAGAAAACCTCTGTTAGCTGGGAAGACACGTGGCTGGCATCTGCTCTGGAGTTCTGGTTTCAAAACGGCTTTCTCCCAGGACGTTCCTCTCTAGGCTTCAGCTTCTCTCCAAAATGTCACTCTCAGTTGCTCTTCGGGTGTTTGTCCTCTCTAAGCTTCTCTGGAGCAAAAGTCTGCTTTCAAAGGCCATCTCCAAAATGTCTCTGTAAACTGCAGCTCCTCTCTCTGCTCCTGTGAATTCTTCAGTGTCCCTCTTGGCTGTAGCAAGCCCGCTCCTTCTGTCTGAGCTTATATAGTGCTCCAGCGAACTCATCAAGGCCCATGATGAATGTGCGGGGCCACACCTCCATGGAAACCATCCAGTCAGAGTCATCACCCACAGTTGGGTGGGGCACATTTCCATGGAAACAACCTAATCCAAACTTAATCCTCACTAATATGTCTGCCCCCACAAGATTGCATCAAAGAACATGGCTTTTTCTGGGGGACATAATATATACAAACTGGTACAGCCCCCCACAGCGTATTTTAATACAACTGTTGATGTCCAAAGATAAAAGGAAGATTCTGAAAGCCTCACAAGAGAAGCAACGTCTTGTGTACAAAGGAGCCTTAATAAGGTGAAGTGCCTGTTTCTCATCAGAAACCGTGCGGGCAAGAGGCAGTGGGAAGACTTATTTGAAGAGCTAAAAGCAAAAAATTGCTGACCAAGTATTCTACCTCTAGCCAAACTGTCTTTCAAGAATGAGGGGGGCATTAAAACATTCTCAGATACACCAAAGCTGAGGGAGTTTGTCACCAACAGACTGACCCTACAAGAGATGCTAAAGGGAGTTTTTCAAGTTGAAAGGAAAAGACACTAGACAGTAGGTCAAAGCCACGTGAGGAAATAAGGATCTCCAGCGAGGATAACGACACGGATGAACATAAATGCTGCAACTATAGTAGTTTTGGGTTTAACTCCACTTTTTCCTTTTTACAGTGTCTGAAAGGCAAATGCATAAAATGTAATGACAAATAAGTAGTTTGGGACTCATAATGTATAAGTATGCAATTTGTGACAAGAATTATATAAAGCTAGGGGGACGGAGGGACATAGGAACAGAGTTTGTGTAACTATTGAAGTTAGATTGTTATAGATTTAGGATGTTAAATTTAAGCCCCATAGAAACCACAAAGAAAATATCAGAGATATGCAAGCTCTTAAGAGATTCAAATCAGAGCACAGGTCACTATGGGGCAGGAGGCAGGGGAAAGGGGGAGTAGATGCATAATGGGGGGAGGGTCTCTGGGGAGATGGGGAAGTTTTAGTAGTGAGGGTGGTGAATGTGGTGAATCTCACTGAGTGGTGTGCATGGAGTGGTTGAGACGGGGAAGTTTATGTTGTGTCTGCGTTCCTACAATTAAAAAGAAAGAACTAAAGAGAAAAATGATAATTAACTATAATGCATGATCCTAGGTGGGATCTAACAAGGAAAAATTAGACTGTGGACTGTAAGCGTTTTATCGATGTTAAATTTCATGAACTTGACAACTGCACTTGAGGTGGCTACGTAAATGAATATCCTTGTTCTTAGGAGATGTACATGGCAGTAATAAGTGTTGAAGCAGCATGATGTGTACAACCTACACTCACATGTTCAGAAAATGGATTGATACACAGACAGACAGGTAGATGGACGGATGGATGGATAGAATGATATGGCAAGTGTGGCAAAATGTTAAAATTGGTGGATTTGGGAATCTGGGGTGGGCTGGGGTAGGTTGGGATTCTCTGTATGGGATTTGTACTAGTTTTGTAACTGTCCTGTAAGTTTGAAAGTATTTCAAAATAAAAAGTTAAAAACCAAACGCCAACAACAAAACCACATTGAGTTAAAATGATCCCAGTCCCTCAGAACCAGCACCCTGGCTCGTAGGGGGTCCTGGTGGTTGCTGTGGACATCGTTGGCCCCAGATAAATGGCAGCTTGTGCATGGAACTCAGCTGTGAACCCTGGGATCCTTTTTGAAACATTCTGGTTGTGCATGCGTTAGAGCCCCAGGTCTAAGCTGCCACCTCATGCTTGCTCTGGGCCCAACTTATGCCCTCTAAATGGTCCCATCACTCTTCTCCCCACTACCCCCCTTTTTTCCCCACATGTACAGAGTTGAACCTGTGTCGGCCAGTGGACCTCAAAGCAAGGTCCTCAGTTCAGCGGCTTCCCCTGGGAATTTGTAACAGGTGCCAATTCTCGGGCCATCCACACCTGCTGAGGCAGATGTTCTCAGGTGGGGCTGGCCCCTGTGTTTTCACGGGTCCTTCAAGGGATTCCCACACACGCTCAGATTGGAGAACCGTGGGCGTAAAGTAAATGCACTTAGGATAGAACTGTTCTGGAACACATTAGACAACGCCATGAAAAAAACAATGTGATGCTTCCAGAATGCAGGACTTCCTACAAGAAAACTAGCCCAGGCTCTTCTGGGACTCTTCTAGATTAAAGGAGACTGAATGGCGTGGCCAAGGGCTGTGCATGGACTGGGATGGGATCCTGTTTGGGGAGGCAGAAACAGCTATAAATATCACATATTACACAATCGTTAATATTCTCGGGTGTGATGATGTTGTGGTTTCGAAAGAATGAGGTCTTTCTCCTTAAAAGATGCTGCAATAGGATGTGTGTGTGTGTGTGTGTGTGTGTGTGTGTGTCTTTCACATGGTTCAGGAAAAGAAAATCTGAATAGAGACATAAAGCAAAATACGGCAAAATGCTAATTATTGTTAAACCTGGGTGGTTTGGGTGGGCGTATTTTACTGTTCTTTCAATTTTTCTGTTTGAAAATCTTCACCAATCAGGCAAAGAGAAGATGCAGCTCCTTCATTTCACGGGGTCAGATCTTATTCCTTAAAAGGTAACTCCATCTGTTTGTACCAGTTAGGATCAGGTTTGGCTGTGAGTAACAGACCCAGAATAACAGTGGCTTAAACAAAATGGAAGCTTGTTTCTCCCTTATGTGAAAGGTCACATGTAGGTGGTTATGCAGGTGTGGCGGTGTGCTGCACATTGTCCTCAGGACTGAGGCACCCCCTAACATAAGGCTCCCCCATAAGAGGCCTCCCTAGGCCTCCCTTCCGTCATGGCCCAATAGGCTGCTCCAGCTCCAGCCATTGTGTCCAAAATTCCAGCAGGAAGAAGAAGAGGCAAAAGGCACACTCTTGATGCTTTTAGGTACTTTTTGAAGCTATTGCAAAACACTTTCACTCACCTGTCCTTGGCCAAAGCCTAGTGATGTAGCTGTAAGGGAGGCTGGGGAATATCTTTTTATCCTGGGCAGCCCTGGTTCCAGCCTAAAATTGGGCATTTGTTAACTATGGAGACAAGGAGGAATATCAAAGGACAATTTGCAGGCTCCAGCACACCGTGAAAGGTGTTTCAGGGGCACGTCATGGTAGGCAGCGTCTGCATTCCACAGGGCTGCCCTCTGTCTTCTCAGAGAATCAGCTTGACGCGCTCAGAGAAAAGGTTAAAGGGGTAGCGTATTTCACTTCTTTGGGTGGTTGCAAAGGCCCGGTAAGGCCACCGCGTCGCCCGGCTCCGGTGTGTCCTGCAGCCCCCGGCTCCCGAGTGACGAGGCCCTGTTTCTCTCCTCTGTCCTGCAGTCTCGAACATGTCCCAGTATTTCAGCCCCACCTCAGTGTCCGGCAGCCCGGCCCGGGCCCTCCTGCTGGTCGGCGTTATTCTCCTGGCCTACTGGTTCCTGTCGCTCACGCTGGGCTTCGCCTTCAGCCTCTTGCACCTGGTGTTCGGCCGCTTCTTCTGGGTCGTGCGAGTCCTCCTGTTCTCCATGTCCTGCGTGTACATCCTGCACAAGTACGAGGGCGAGCCCGAGAGCGCCGTGCTGCCCCTGTGCTTCGTGGTGGCGCTTTACTTCATGACAGGGCCCATGGGGTTCTACTGGCGCAGCAGTCCGAGCGGGCCCAGTGTGGAGGAGAAGCTGGAGCACCTGGAGAGCCAGGTCAGAGTGCTCAACATCCGCCTCAACAGGGTGCTGGAGAGCCTCGACCGCTCCAACGACAAGTGAAGGCTGGCCGGGGCCCCTGCCACCAGTGCGCACGCTCGGAAGAAGAGAAAGAAGCAGCAACCGAACCCCAAACACTCTTAATAAACGTGACTGAGCAAGAAAGCGGCACCTGGCCATGGTATTTTTGACCGCGTGTCGGCTCTTAGGACGTGTGTCAAGAATTCAAAGGCCATTTATTTAGAACTACACATTAAGTGTCATCGTGGAGAAAATATTTTTCAAACAAAGGATAGAATCACACTAGCTGCACAGTACGCGAGAAGCGTGTCTGTGCACAGAGCATCAAGTTAATTTTTCAGGCATTTAAATACATCTTTTGTAAGGTTTTTTAATAAAGGCGGATTGAGTCGAGTTTATTAAAACTTTAAATCGAGAAGAATATTGCTAATTGGACAAGTTTAGAACGGTTTAAACGCAAGCGTTTTGTTTTCACGGCTTGGGAATGGGTGGGTGAGGTCTGTGTGTTTTGTTTTGTTTTGTTTTGTTTTTTCCTCCGGTGTTCCAAAACCATGAGCTTTATTTCTGTTTATTTTGGGTTGATGTTGACTTAGCTAATGAAATGTCATCATGTCTAAATGTGGATAGGTGGACTTGACAGAGCCTCTTTTGGATACTAGAAGCCAGCTATGTTTCTAAATGAAGAAATCACTCTTGGTAGAAAACCTGAGGTTTCTTTTCCTCTGTGCTTCAATGTGTTAACCTCAGTATTTTGTAAAGGAAAGATGGGAACATCAGGCAAGGGAGTGTCTTTGGGGTTTGATTCCAGGAGCTACCTGGATAAACGCTGAAGGCCCTCCCTAGGATCTGCTTCATTTCCCAGCTTAGCTGTTCAGCAACAGGCTGTACATGAAAGATCTACCACTGAGGGCTTTTTGTTGATTTCTTTCATTTCGTTTTTGGTTGACTCAGAACCTTAGAAAGAAAACAAACATCATCAGGCAAATCACATTTTCAAGTCTGTTGTTCCTTATCCAGCATTCTCAGGAACAATAAGCAGCAATAAGCAAGCCTTCAAGACGATCTGGATTTCTTCTCCCTGAAATTTTTACAGTACGTTCGTTAGGTGTTTTTTTGTCGGAAGTCTGCTGTGTCCTCGTTTTTGGCGGTCTCTAGGGGCAGGCAGTGGTATCTGCAGGAAGGATAGCTGGGGTGGGGGGTGTCCTGGAAAAGGGAGCTGTGCAAGGCTTGGGGCAGGGGCAGGTGGACACACCCAGCTTTCTGGGGACCCCCTCCCCCCAATTCTCGTTGTTAAGCACCAGCCAAAGAGAACAAGGAAAGGAAGGCGTTGCTTTTGCAGAACGCGGTGTTTGAAGGCTGCCAGGGATTGCAAATGTCTCCATGGCCCTTTTGTACCCACCCCCAAGCAGCCCCCTCCCCAAGCCTCTGCACCGAGATTTGCAGAGATGCCTGGCAGATCTGGTAGAAACGACCTCACAGCCCCAGTATCAGTTTTATTTTTGGTTGCAAAGAATCAGAAGTTGATGTTTTTGAGGCTGTGTATGAAACTTCTATTTTTGAGGTACATGTAATGGGACCCCAAACTCCTCAGTTTGGTTCACTTCCTGAAGCACACACGATCTCGGGGATTTGCTTGGGCACCTCTTTTTCAATGGGCATTTGAAACAGGTGTTTCCTGGATGAAACCATTCCAGGCTCACCATTTATGTACTTCCAGATGAACCTGTTTTAGCACAGGGCATCCGTAACCAGTTCTGGGAGAGGTTGTCTCTGCTCCCCTTCCTTTCCTGCATTTGGCTATACCGTGTTTAGGTACCAAAATGTGCTCTGCTTGTGTGGGCTGGGGCGAAAGTACTGTCTGCACAGCCAATACCAATTCCTTCCTTCCCTGGTTCTTCTCCTGCACACAGTCGTCTGCCAGCAATGCCCAGGTTTTAAGTCTTAAGCCATCACTGGGCTGGGTATAATACCCACTTATGTCTTCCTCTCACTCCCGTGCATGAAACACCAAGGGCACTGCATCGTCTCGGGCTCTAAATCAGAAAACCATTTAATTTCTCCTCAATCTGAGGGAGGCACCCAGATCTGGGCACTTACAGTAGACCCTTGTGGATAGAGACCACAGCCATCAATGAAAAATTGCTGTCAAGATATGCACCATTTTTTCCAAATTCAGTAAACGCAGGCTGTGAGACCCATTTTATAGTTTGATATGCTCCAGTAAAAAGATGCCTATTTTTAATGGAAGAACCTACAGTTAATTAGGGTTATCCCTTTGGGGCAGAATATTGTTTGAAATTCTGGTGGAAATCCTAGATACCAGGTCCAAAAAGTCCCGATTTTTTTTTTTTTTTTAATTAGAGAAGTTGTGGGTTTGCAGATCAATCATGCATAAAATACAGGATTCCCATTCGCCACCCTGTTATTCCCACCTTGCCTTTGTGTGGTACGTTTGCTACGATTGATGACAGCACATTTTTATAATTGTACTGTTAACTATGGTCCATGGTTCACTGTGTTGTGCATTCTGTGGGACATCTTGATTTTTAATATGTAAATTTAAATTTTTTTAAATTTTGTTTAGGCATATTCTTGGCCCCAAATAGTTTGGGTTTTTTTTTTTTTTTCTTTCTCCATTCCATGGAAGCTCATAGGGTATTTGGCCTCCCCCACCCCATCTTTCTTTTTCCTCTATTTTATATGTAGGAAAATGTATTTTTGTACCATATCTCATACCCAGAAGAGAAGTCTCTTTTTATATCTTCTGGGCTGTAGAATATATTAGTGCAGCACTTCATTAGATGTGACCTAAGCACATTGTGAGGAAGACGACTGTGGATCTGCGATAATTAAGACTCAGTTCTTAAAATGTCATCTTGGGGAAAAAAAGTTAATCAGTGTTAATTTCCCAGTGCTTCAGTATCACAATAAATACTCGTTTTACCAGGAACAGAAAACAGTAAGAAAAGGAAAAAGACCAACTGGCTAAATTGCAGGATTTGCGTGGATGTTTTGGGGTCGCTGCTTGGCGTGAAGTCTTGACATGCTAGCAGAGCAGGCAGTGTGCTTTCTTGGAGTGTCAGTCTTTCATAAACATTATTTTCCAATACCAATCAGCGTTACCTGCCTTCTGGGTTTTTTTGTTTTGTTTTGTTTTTGCTTCACACTTCAGTCCCCGTGTCATTTCTGGTAACAAAGCACAGCAGTGGCATTTCTCAAAGGCTCTCATTGTTGCTAGCAGAAATCTGGGGTGTATCATTGCGTGCCCCCTAGGCCTTCTCAAAGCATTTTGGACACGCATCCTTTGCCTTACTGGTTGGCACCTCATGACTTCTCGCCGATGGGCTCTGAACTGGCCGATCTCACCAACTCCTTAGGCTCTGAAGGTGTCAACCTTTGACCCCACCCTGCTTGTTTTAAGTAACAGAGGACAATTGTGCAGGGTTCCCGTTTATGGCCACTTGAGTAGCTGGACTTCTGCTCCTCTCTTGTGAATAACAGCATTCTATATTTTTTTGCAGGATGTAACACGGTACTCTTAAAAGTAGTATGAGGCACCCGTCAATGTGATGTATGGTATCTGGAATTCACAGACATTGTTCAGCATATTGAATTCTGTGCCTCGCTCTCCATGATTCCCCATCATGTAGGCAGTGTACCAGTATCAGTTTTTACCTTGCGGTGGCACAAAAAGCTGATTGTCATTTGCATTGTCCACTGGAACCCCGTGGCAGCTAATGGCCTTATTGACCATGTGTTCTAATGTCTTTTTGCAAATCCAAAGGTTTTACTGTAGTGTTGGTTTCATACCTGCATGTGTGTCAAATCTCTGAATCCCATGTAATTAAATTGATTTCTTGTGATGGTGATTCGTGCACACTTAAAACACAGCAGAGCAATTATTTCCCTCTTCCTAACTGGAAATCATATGTGCGGGGTACAGTACCCATGTATCAACACTATAGCCACGATTCAATTAATATTTTGTGTATCTGGTTATAAATTTTCTATAGCATTTCAGTTGACACAGTGGTGCGTGTGTACGTGGTGTGTACCTTAGTTCTCTGAGCCTTGGGAAACTAATCCTACAACTATCACACAATAGACATAAATATAATAAGACTTTTTTTTTTTTTTTTTGCAAAGTGATACAATAAATACATCTTTTATTTATTAAATCACTGGTTTTGGTATTAAGTAGAGATATTTGTAGACTGATTTCAGAACAGAACTAAAGTATTGTGAAAATTACAGCTCAATAAATGTTTATTGTAATTTTGTTGTATGGGCTTCCTAAATATATTTCATTACTTCCAGTCAAGTGTTTGTGGAGTTTCCCCAGTTTTGACAAGTAACAATGATACCATTTCCTAGTCTGAGAAGTATTCATTGCAGATAAGGTCAGATTCAAGTATTCATTGCAGATAAGGATTCAAGTATTCATTGCAGACAAGGTCAGATAAAATACAGGACACCCAGTTAAATTTGAGTTTCAGATAAACAAGTAACTCTTTAGAAAAAGTATGTCCCAAATATTGCCTGGGAGAAACTTAGGCTTAAAAAGTCATTTGTTTATCTAAAACTCAGATTGAACTAAGCGTCCTGTGTTTTTATTTGTTTAATCTGGCAACCCAAACAGGTTAATGTGTCTGATACAAAATCCTTCCAATGCTTTCTCGGGTGTTAAAAGTCATTTCCTTAGGAAACATTTAGGAACAGATATAAGGAGCAGTACTGCTCCTGGGTGTACATGTCACAAAAATTCACATAAGCCCCGGAGGGGACAGTTTGAGGCTGGTCATGATGTTGTTTGGAGGCAACCTGGGTGGTCCATCACCTGGGTGGACAGGTAAGAGGAAGGAGAGGGTCATGCAACCCAGGGGACAGTGCAATAGTCAGTAGTAATGAAAATAGTGCCGCATGACGGTTTTCGTTTGCTAAAGCTGCGAAAATACAATATACCACAAAGGGGTAGGCTTTTCCAATGGAGATTTATTAGCTCACAAATTTACAGTTCTAAGGCTGTGAAAATGTCCAAATTAAGGCATCAACAGGACGATGCCTTCTCTGAAGAAAGGCCGCCGGCTTCTGGACTCCTCTGTCACAAGGGAAGGCACATGGCTGGCATCTGCTGGTCCTTCGCTCCCGGGTTTTGTTGCTTTCAGCTTCTGGCTTCAGTCACTTTCTCAGCTCCTCCAGGGGCTTTTTCTTTCCAGACTTCTCTGGTATTTCTCTCTGAGTTCCTTGGGCTTTTTCTGTGTCCTTTATCCTCTCATAAAGGACTCCAGTAAAAGGATTAAGACCCACCTTCATGGGCTAGGATCACATCTCAACTGAAACAACCTAATCAAAAGGTCCCACCCACACTAGCTCTGCCCCCACAGGAATGGATGAAAAGAACATGGTCTTTTCTAGGGTACATAACAGCTCCAAATGACCATAGTGAGGAAGTAGAAAACAATGAGCTATAAAAATACAGCCCATTTGAGTAAATTAAATTCACACGATTCAAACAGTTTTGCAAGAACACATTTTACAAAAAGGATTTGAGTTAAACACAGTAGAGTGGGGAAGGGCTGGGAACAGGTAATGGGGGGGAGCAGAATACGATGGGTGGACCTCTCCAAGAACACCTGGGATCCTGTGCTTGGGAAGAGGCGTGTGGTGTGTGATGAGCCTGGCCCACCCCATGCGGGGCCAGATAAAGGTACAGCGCCCTATTGGTTTGAGCCAGAAACCATGGCCCCCATCCAGCCACCTTGTCAGCTTCGCCAGCTGTCACCCTCTGTTCTGCCAAAAGCCGCCAGCCGCCTCCAGTGCCAGCCACCTCTGCAGCCAACGTGAGGTTTACTTAAGCCGCAGGTCAGCCAAGTGTTGCCGCCAGTTCCCTTTGCACCTGTTTCCCAATCAAGCCTTCCCATGTTGGGTTTGGGTTTGACTCATAAGAGCTTTATCAAGAAGCAATTGACATCCAATGAACTGCACATGATTCAAAGGTACAATCTGATGAGTTTTGATACCTGTGAAGCCACCACCACAATTGAGAGTGCACCTCTCTGTCACCCCCAGAAGTTTCCTCCTACCCCTGTGTCCCTTTTGCCCCCAGCCTCTGTGTCCCACATGCCCCCAGCCTCAAGCAATTACTCATTTGCTTTTGGCCGCTATATATTCTTTTGCATTTTCTTGCATTTTATGTAAATGGATTCAGACAGTATGTACTCTTTCCTCCCCCTTGACTTAATTATTTTGAAATTCTTCCAGTTTTCATTGTATGTATCAGTGGTCCATTCCTTTTTATTGCTGTGTAGCATTCCATTGTATAGATATACTTCAATTTGCTTATCTGTTCACCTGCTGATGGACTTCTGGGTTGTTTCCAGCTTGGGGCCCTTATAAATAAAGCCGCTGGAACATTCACGTGCAGGTCTTTGCGTGGACAAATGTCTACATTTCTCTTGGGTAGATACTTAGGCATGGCCTGGCTGGATCGTTTGGTAGGTGGATGAATGTGTTAAGAAACTGACATTTTCCAAAGTGCTTGTTCTATTTTTACATTCCTAGCAGCTGTCTATGAGGGATCCAGTTCCCTACATCCTGACCAGCACTTGGTATGGTCAGTTTTTTGTTTTGTTTTGTTTTGTTTTGTTTTGTTTTGTTTCCCCTTTTATTCTTGAAATACATTCAAGTACACAGGACAGTTACGAAAATAACACAAACCCCCTACAGAGAACTCCAACCTAACCCCCCGCCAAGCATCCAAATCCATCAATTCCAACATCCAGCCACACTTGCCATAACATTCCATTCATCTATCCACCTTTCCATCCAACCCTCCATCCATCCTTCTGTTCATCCATCTGTCTGTCTGTCTACTATCCATCAACCTAAATTCCAAACTCTTGAGTGTACGCTACACACATTATGGTCCCTGAGCACCCAACACTGTCACGTTGGTTTCCCATGAGCAAGGATGCTCACCCATGCAGCCACCTTATGTGCAGTTATCAAGTTCAAACAATTTAACATTGATAGAAAGCTTACAGTCTGTATTCCAATTTTTTCTTATCTCCCAATAATGTCCCTTTGAACTTTACTGCTCCCTTTCTGGATTCCATCCAGTATCATGTACTGCAGTTAATTTTAACTATCATTCTCCCTGAAGTTGTTCTTCCTTTCTTCTTTTTAATCATGGAAACGCACACACAGCATAAACTTTCCCATCTCAACCACTCCACGCACACCACTCAATGAGATTCATCACATTCACTATGTTGTGATGCCTTCACCACCTTCACTACTAAAACTTTCCCACCTCCCCAAACAGAAACCCTCCACCCACTGTGCATCTACTCCCCCTTTCCCCTGCCCCGCCACCCCCCCCCCCCACCGCGACCTGCTTCCCACAGCTTCCTTGCTTCCATGGTTTCCAATGAGAAATCAACAGTTAATCTAACGGAGACTCCTGGGTAGGTGACATGATCCTCAGTCTCTGTTCACTTCATTCTTTCTTCCTTCAGCTCCTCAGACTGAATGATTTCAATCGTCTTATCTTCAAGTTCACCGATTCTTTCTTCTGCCAGTTCAATCTGCTGTTGAACCTCTTAGGGAATTTTTAGTTTCTGATACCATGGTCTTCTGCTCTGTTTGGTTCCTTTTCAAAAGTTCCTACTTTCTTTTGATCATCTGTTTGTGTTCATCTATTGTTTTCCTGACTTCCTTTAGTTCTTTGTCCATGTTTTCCTTACCTCTTTGAGTATATTTAGGACCATTTTTAAAAGGTCTTTGTTATGTTTCAGGTCTGGTTCTCCTCATTGACGGTTTCTGATACTTTAATCTTCTTTGTTGGGGCTATGGTTTCCCGTTTCTCTATGTTTGTAATCTTTTGTTGGAATCTGGACATTTTGATATTTTACTGTATTACTGCTGGAATTTAGACTTGGTGGCAGATGTTCCTTATGCTTGTATCCAGCTAGTGCTATGAAGGAGCTTTCCTTGAATGCCAGGAGGAGAAGGAGGAGGAGGAGAAGAAGAAGAGAAGAAGAAGGAGAAGAGAAGGAGAAGAAGAAGAAAATGAAAATGCTTTCCCAGACTTTGCAGATTTTTGGAGACTGACCATACAATGAGTTTAGAGAATAGCTCCAGGCCAAAGCATGGGGCCTCCTGATCCTTTCTGTTCATGTGTCTTATCTTGGGCATGCACACTTTGTCCCTATAAATCTCCCCCTTTACTTGGATAAGAATGTCCCCTCTTCCTTGGAAACAGCCTCCTCATGTTCCCAGATACTGTACTGCATGTCCTACAGCCAGCAATCCTTTGGCCCAGGCAGCCAGTTGACCCCTCTCCCACAGTGTTGTGCAGGAGAGCTCCGTGTGTGAGCCGCCTTCTACATGCAGGGCAAGTTCTGGGACAGTGAGTGCCTCAGGCCACCACTCGACAGATTGGGCCAGACCTATGTGATTCCAGCATGTGGGCGAGGGCAAGGGTTACTCTGACCCCTCTGCAACCTGGACCAGGGAACCCACTGGGAGCACAGCTGCGGAGGGGTAGGAAGGGGCCAGCCAGGACATCAGGAGATCCTAGTGCTTTTAAGTGGTGCTCAATTTGTTATGCAATCCTTTTACTGCTTTCTGGAGCTTTAAGAAAGATCTTTCTGCCAGTTCTTGCTGGTTTTCAAAGCTTCTGTGGAGGGATGGAGCCCTGAGATGTCTCAATCCTATGGTCAGATTTTTGCCCCCAAAACATACATTCAGTTAATGATAGGTCTTATCTTATTTGAAGCTGCCCATCCTTAAGCAAAGAAATGCTTATTTCTGACAAGTGTGAACAGAATTTCATCAGTGCACAGGTTGTGTCAGTCTTCTGATTAACCACATATATTAGCCTGCACTTGATCTTTACAGTAGGAAAATAACTACTCAAAAATGATAATAAGCGTATATCCAAATAACCTGTTATAAAGTCCAAAGAAAAGCAAACTAAATCAATAGAAATATTATTATCTACTGAAAACGCAAGCATTCATCATCTATTTATGTGACAACCCCTGTATCAATTTGAATGTATTATGTCCCCCAGAAAAAGCCATGTTCTTTGATGCAATCTTGCAGAGGCAGACATATTAGTGGGGATTAAGTTGGAACGTTTGGATTAGCTGTTTCCATGGAAATGCACCCCACCCAACTGTGGGTGATAACTCTGAGGATAATTTCCATGGAGGTGTGGCCCCGCACATTCAGCATGGGCCTTGATTAGTTTACTGGGGCACTATATAAGCTCAGACAGAAGGAGTGAGCTTGCTACAGCCAAGAGGGACACTTTGAAGCTGAGAGAGTAGCTGTAGATGAGAGACAGCACTGTTGAAGATGGCCGTTGAAAGCAGACTCTTGGTCCAGAGAAGCTAAGAGAGGACAAACACCCCAAGAGTAACTAAGAGTGACATTTTTGAGGAACTGCAGCCTAGAGAGGAATGTCCCGGGAGGAAGCCATTTTGAAACCAGAACTTTGGAGCAGACGTCAGCCATGTGCCTTCCCAGCTAACAGGTTTTCCGGATGCCATTGGCCATCCTCCAGTGGAGGTACCTGATTGTTGATGACTTAGTTGGGACACTTTATGGCCTTAAGACTGTAACTTTGTAACCAAATAAACCCCTTTATAAAAGCCAATCCATTTCTGGTGTTTTGCATTGCGGCAGCATTAGCAAACTAGAGCAACCCCAATCCCAGAAGTACGCTTTAATAATTGCTAAAATTAACAAGAAAAATGATCTGTAGTTTGTTTTCTTTTTAAATAACTGCATAGCATTATTTACATGGGTGATGATGTCAGTGAGGATAGTGTTAGGATTAGCCCAAATAGGATCAAAATATATCCTGATCATTACTGTTCACAAAACGAAAGCTGTCAGAATGTTGGCAGAAAGCCCTGGCTGGAAGGGTCCATTCACGACTAATGCAAATCCTCTCCCTGGGCTGCTACAGGCCTGGGTGACAGATTCCTGGTCATTGTCCATTGATTTCTTCTATCCCTCCTCCTGAACCCCGACTGAGGGCTCTAAACACTTTCTCAAGATTCCTTCCTCGACAGCAAATTTACAAGTCCCAGACAAACTGGGCATGCTTGAATTAGAGACCATATAGTTAGAAGTGTTCTCACCACCCCCCTATTTGTCATTCAAAACATTCACACTTAGCCAGTAGTGACATCTGTCCCCACTGCAGTCACTAAAGATGTGATGCCGCTTACCTCCCTTCACTGCTGCATTAAATTATTTTCTCATTCTTCAATCTATCCTTGATGTCAGCATTAAAAGTCTGCTGCTGGTGCCGCTGGATTTGGGCTTCCAGGTGCTTGGGCATGCCGTGAGAAAGAATTCAAGGGCACAGCACAGCATAGAATTAGCAGGTAGAAAATTTTTAGATATGCATGTAAGAGGAACATGCTGGCACTCTCACAAAGAAAAGGAAAGTCAGAGGTGAGAGGCCTGGGCCGTGTGGGGCCACTGCTTTTGTAGATTAGCTTTACTTGCTCCCCCTGCGCCTTCCTTGTGCAGGGCTCCTTCTGCCCTCCGTTCCCTCCAGGGCCGTGCCTGCTGGTAGAGAGCAAATTTGCTGGGTCAGCTGCCACTGGGTGTTTCCATAAGTGGGTAGTCTGTCTGTCCAGGACAGGCCCTCCTGACCTTGATTACTGTTCTTGCTGGAGGGCCCCTTCACCATCTCTTCTCTCCCTTCTCTCCCTATTCTAGCCTGCCTCACCACTAAGTGGATGTTGATTTAATCACATAATATAGGCAAGCATTGGGAAAATGTAAATTACAGTCATTGAAATAGAAAATTAACAGATTTAGCCAAAAGAAATTGCTGCAGAGAGGTTGTTTCATAAAAGACTGTGAAATTAGCATCTAAGCGTCAACCAATTGGAGTAAGAGCTAGAGCCTAAAGAAAGGGCCAAGAGATCAAAGCCGGGTCAAGCCCAGCTTGGTCAGAAAGCCCCAAGCCAGTGCCAGCATGACGCTGTCTCTCAGGGCCTCCCTGCCCTGCCTGTGTCGAGTAACAGTGCATCTGTGAAGGAAGAAATTGTGAGTGCCTACAATTGCCCTGCATTCTGACTATAAATGCTCACCTCTCTTACATTTCTTTCTTCTGAGATATTTGAGTTCAATGATTGCAGGTCACCATTTACAGGGATGGTTGGGAAGTAATGCCATCATTAAAAAAGAACGGATTTCAGAAAGCTGAGAATTCATTTTGAAGCTATACATAAATATTATGCCCATATTTTTGTTTAGCATATTTTTTAAAAACTAGAGCTGAAGGACATAAGAAAAAAAAAGGGAATGGGTTATGATGCAGCCCCACCAGAGCTGGAAGCTGGGGAGAGAGGCTAAATTACCTTTTCTATTTCAAGAATTATATGATTGGAGTTTCCCTCTCTTCCTTCCTTCTCCTTCAGTATTTTCAGACCTGTTTGCATATTTTTATATTTACTGATCATATACATGTCTGTAGATAGCATTTATTTTAATTCAGCTCTAGCTCCCACATTCACAAAAGTCTCATATTTAGACTTTAGAATTTATCTCTAAAATGATTATTCTAAAGTCACAGATTCATTCACCAATGGTTTTGAAAGAATACAGTTTATCATTCAACTTGAAACACACCTCTTTGCCATGCATGCAATGAATTAAACTTTTTAATAAATCCAGAAATTTTCCTCAGAATAACAAAACATTGCACTGCACATACATCCTTACAATGTATATGTTATAATAATTAGCATTAATTAAAACCATAACTTTATTCAATGTAAACATTTAAAGTAGACATTTGAGGTGTAGCCCTTTTTCAGCATTTCACTTGTTTCCTATACTCAGGGTCTCAAAAAATTTAAGTGGCCTGGTGGTGTCTTTTGGCTTCCAAATTTGTAGTTGGGCAGGTAGTGTGTTAGTGTTTAGAGATGAAATGCTCAGTAAGTGTGGAAAGACTGACTTTCCCCAAGGAAAAGGCGAGGCATTTCTCTATGGTTATTGTCCCAGAAAATGAGGGGAGATGGGGTTATTGCTTCCCTGGTCCCAGCAATGTGGGAAGAGAGGGACGGGGGAGGACAAGCATTCAGTCCCCGCCCCACCCAGAATCTCCCCTCTCTCGGCACCTGCCTGGGGGCCCCGGGCCGCTGCTTTCCCCATAGAAGGGGAGTGGAATAAGTACCTCCTGGCCCACATCACGGTTTATAATGCAAAAGACCCCGGTTTATTATCTTTGGGTCACTTATCCCTAACAAGGTATTTTGTGAACTTGCTCCTTTTCTTCCCACTGGACTCTGGCGTGTTCTCCCCATGCCCCCCACGCCTTCAGGCTGACAGCTACGGGGAGCTCAAGAATAAGTTACTGAAGGACTAAACATTTTCAGTCCATCTCGGTCCCAAATCCCACCAAAGGAGCCGAGCTCTAGGTAGTGCCTCAGTGAGGTCAAGAGCGAGTGTTTCGGGATTGGGACAGGCGGGCCGGTGGGGCCGGCATGGCTCGCCCGGGCCTGGCCAGGGTGTCAAGGTGACAGGGCTCGGCCTTCGCGGCCCAGGGATGACCCCGCCCCTCGGCCCGGCTACAATTGGGCACGCCTTTTTCTGGCTCCTTTTCCGATTGGCTGAGAGGCGCGGCCCAGGTGCCGCAGCGTCCTGCGATTGGTTGGCATTCATGCCTGCCCCCGCGGCGCTGCGGCTCTGGGCTGATGTGAGGCCAGCCCTCCTTCAGCCAATCAGCGCGCGAGCGCGTTGTGGTGCGTAAGTGGTGCCCGGATCCCTCCGCCGCCGCCTGGAGCACCTGGCCGGGGCGGGTCCGGGTGCTCCGACTGCAGGGAGGGGCCGTTCGCGGGGCCGCGTGCATCAGGTACGGCCACAGCCAGGCTGCTCTGCTCGCAGGGGCTTTTCCAAACTCGCAGAACATCCCGAAGAATAAATTTTAAAAAGAAAAAGAAACAATACTAAAAGAACCACGAATACGACTGAAAGAAATAGTGGGACTCTAATAAAAGTAAAAGGAATGCTTAAATTGCCCAAAAGGCCTACAAGAAAAGTCCAGATTGTTCTTCCAAGCGGTCAAGGAAGACGGGCAAATCCTGAGCCCCCAGAACCTTCTGTCTTGCCATTAATACTTGCTGAGCTGTTGCTCTGTGCTCCAGGGAGAGCTTGCGTGGAAGCGCACAAAGGTCTCCAATTCAGATGATAAGTGCTAAGGGTAAAAAGAGGGTGACAGGATGGAGGATCTGGGTGCCACTTTGAATTGTGACCAAGTGCTGTTGAACGTGTGTGTCTGTGTGTGTGTGTGTGTGGGTGGGTGGGTGTCCAGACTGGAAGCTGCTTTCTTGAGTCTTAACTATCTGCACAGGAGAGGGTCAAAAAAAAAAAAAAGGGAAATTTCTGTACGTGCAGGACACACCGGAGACTGTATTTTTCATAATCTTGCAAACCACGGGAAGCTTCAGATGGCTTGTCTGGCTGTTCTGAATCTCCTTAGGATTAAATGAAGCTTCTGCTTGGGGGAACACCTTTGTTGCGCTAGTAGCCCGGGGCTCATAAGATTTAGAACCGCCTGCAGTTCTTTTTATAGTGCGCCATCCAATCGCTGGTGATGCTGAGATGCTGGAGATCACAGGAGAATAGCACAAGCGGAGCCCATGTCTCTGGATAGATGCTGTGAGCCCACAGCGGCTGGTAACTGGAAGCCCAGAGGATAACGCACACGTGGAGCGAGGGTTGCCTGCCAATGCAGCAACAGAGAAGGCCCCTGGTCGCCTGGAACTTCCTTAAAATGGAGAGAGAAAATAACAAAGGAAACTCGTTAATCATCAAGATGACTTAGCCTTGCACTGTGAAGGAAATAAAAGAGAGTGTCCGGGGAGGGGGGTGTGGGAGGTTTAGTTGGCTGGCTGGGGACTCTTAGAGGGGGTGACGTTAACTATCTGTGTAGGTGGTCTCAGAAGGAATCCGATTCAGAAAATCAACTCCCCTAAAGCGAATCTGCCCAATCATCAATTCCTTGGGTTTGCTAATTTGGCCTGCTTTACCAATTTATACACACACACACACACACACACACACACACAAACACACACACACACACACAAAACAACAACGAAAAAAACACCACGTGTTTTATGGCTGAGTCTTCTTGAACAGAGTCACTGAATAAGAATGCAGTCTTCTGAGTTTTTCTTAGATGTAAGACAATAAGGTTTGTAAATATTCTCTCATTGTTTATTCAAGGTGCCCAGCCAGGGCACGTGGAGCATTACTCCGCTTTCTTAGACATAAGACAATAAGGTTTGTAAATATTCTCTCATTGTTTATTCAAGGTGCCCAGCCAGGGCACGTGGAGCATTACCCCGCTCTAGCTCCTTATTCCCTGCCCCTGGCTTGTAAACTCCGGCGGAGGGGATAGGGAGGGGTGTGTTTTGGTCACCGTTGTAGCCCCTGACCCATTCTAAGCTTTTGTATACGTCATACACAATTTGTGGATGAATGTGTTCCATGTCCAGACTTTAGCCATGGGAATCTTTCTTTCCAGGCTTCAGGAAAGAAAGCAGAAAGAAAGCGATGGCTTGGGGTGGGGGCTGGGTCTGTGCAAAGACGAACAATTGGCAGCATTCATACAAACCTGGATCCTTCCTTCCTTCCTTCATTCCGTACATCTTTGTGGAGCAGCTCCTCCCGTGCCAGCCTCTGTGCCAGGCACGAACCAGGGCACCAAACAAAAAGGACAAAGCCTCTGCTCTCCTGAGGCTGACATCCTAAGGAGGCGGCAGGTAATAGGTAAGCCAACATTTTAAGTTTTCACTATACAAGAAATAACTGAAAGAGTAAGGTGTGTTTTAATGCCTCCCCAGTCCTGAGCCCATTTTTCCCCCCAGAGGGAGGGAAGCTGTTATCAGTTTAGTGGAGAGACTTCTGTGTTTTTTTTTTCTACACATATAACAAGGTTTAGAAAAAAATACATATATATCATATATCTCTAAGAAGAAAACATATTTTTTAATACAAACGGAGTCCTATATGTATTTTTTTGGAAATGTAACATCATTCTGAAGCTACCTTTTTCCCCTCCTAAACCTCTTTTAGAATGAATATTTTTTAAATAAAAATATTTAAATTTATTTATTTTAAATTGTGGCAAAATATACGTAACATGACAATCAGTTCAACCATTTTAAGTGGACAATTCTTTGACGTTAAATATATTGACAAGATTGTAGAACTTTCACCACTCTCTATCTCCAGCCTATTTCCATCATCCCAAACCAAAACTCCCAGTCGCTTAGTAATAACTCCCCTCCCCCTTCTCCCCCCACCCGTGACCAGTACTCTACTTTGTCTTGATGAATTTGCTTATTCTAAGTATTTCGTATCACCGAAATCATACAGTGTTCACTGCTGTCTGGTATTGCACTGGATGATGTTGTGTCTCTGGTCCCTCATTTATTTACTCCTATTCCTGCTGAGAACACCGGGTTGTGGGGCTGCCTGTTCTCTGCTGGCTCTCTGGAGTGGAGAGGGGATGGGTGGCTGAACCTGGGAACGCTGCCTCAGGTGCATCTGGCCCTTGGTAACTGGCCAGATTTCCAGAGCTCCTTGGCATCCAGGCCAACCCCCGGGCACACATTCTCACCTGTGAGAATTAGATTATGTTTAGCTTTCACACAGGGTGGGGGCAGCTCAGGGGAATGGCAGAGGGTCAAGAAGCCAAGCTATAATCGGTGGCCAGTCCTCCTGTTTATCCTCTCACTGTCCTTGCAAGGTGGAGACTTGGGGGGGAAGAGGTTCCTTAAATAGCTTCATAAGTTGTTACCAAACTAGCTCAGACTGTCTCTGCAGTTCAAGAACAAAGGAAAGAGGGGTGGAGACTTCTTTCAAATGTTCCAAGTTTGCACAGGAGACTTTTTTACAAATGTTTCCAATTTAGGCAGGCTGCACGTTTCAAATTTGCACGGGCTAGTTAGGCTTGTCAAATAGCTTGTAACCTCTGAAGTATCCAGCCAATGGAGAAACAGGGGAGGGACTTGTGGTTAGGTATAGGGAATAAATACTGCTGGGTCTATTGCTGTGTGCGGCAACGCCCACATTTTGGTTGGGCCCGTTCTTGCAAGATCGTGAATAAATTCTTTTCTTCTCCACAATCGGGTGAGTGTTTATTCCTTTTTAGGAATAGTGCTTGTTTCTCACATTACCTAATCCTTCCTTATCTAAGCTTTCCTTCTTTTTTTTCAAGCTGAAATTTTATTATATATACGTGTGTGTGTTTATCATCTGTTTCCCCCACTCTAATGTCAGCTTTCATGAGAGCAAGGGATTTCTTTTGTTTACTGCTATATCCCCGACATTTAAACAATACCTGGCACATGGTAGGTGCTCAGTAAACAAATATGTGTCAAATGAATGAATTAATCTGTACTTTTGGTCTGAGGCCTGATGCAGAATTTATGGAGAAACATGGTGTTCTAGTTTGCTAATGCTGCCAGAATGCAAAACACCAGAAATTGATTGGCTTTTATAAAAGAGGGGTTATTTCTTTACAAAGTACAGTCTTAAGGCCATGAAGTGTCCATCAACAAAGGGCACCTTCACTGGAGGATGGCCAATGCTGTCTGGAAAACCTCTTTTAGCTGGGAAGGCACGTGGCTGGCATCTGCTCCAAAGTTCTGGTTTCAAAATAGCTTTCTCCCAGGACGTTCCTCTTTAGGCTGCAGTTCCTCAAAAATGTCACTGTTAGTTGCTCTTACGGTGTATGTCCTCTCTTAGCTTTTCTGGAGCAAGAGTCTGCTTTCAATGGCCATCTTCAAACTGCCTCTCATCTGCAGCTCCTCTCTCAGCTTCTGTGCATTCTTCAAAGTGTCCCTCTTGGCTGTAGCAAGCCCGCTCCTTCTGTCTGAGCTTATATAGTGCCCCAGTAAACTGATCAAGGCCCATGCTGAATATGCAGGGCCACACCTCCATGGAAATTATCCAATTAGAGTCATTACCCACAGTTGGGTGGGTCGCATCTCCATGGAAACACTCAAAGAATTATAATCTAATCAACACCAAAACATCAGCCCACACAAGATTACATCAAAGATAATGGCGTTTTGGGGGACATAATACATTCAAACCGGCACACATGGGAAAGGGCTTCCTTTTCACCTTTTCTCACTATTTTGCTTTAATTCTTACATATTTAAGAAACTGCCAAGTGATGAAGCAACAAGGAGGAATTCTTACCTGGGTTTCAGGACTATTGAAAACATCCTTGCCTCTCCGTATTTAATTGGTATGCCATAAATCCGCAGTTGCGAATACCTGGCGTATGGAAATTTAGGCTCCTAAACTGGATAATTTGGATGGAAACAGATTGAAATGCAAGTCAGGAAATGTAGGTGAGACATATGGGCTTGGTGGGGAGTAGGGCAAATTAAGGCACACATACTCATTTCCAAGGAGTAAAAGCTGCTTCTGAGCTCCAGTCAATTGTCACCATCTGAGAAACATTGGTTTGATGTTGCTAGAGCTTCTGAGTTTCCAAACAGAACCAGAAATCCAGATTTTAGAGTAAAATCTCCTAATTTTTAAACATTAAGTCAACGAGATACTTGAAAACCTTTTAACCACAAGGGTCAAGCAAAACACACTTGAAACAGTATCTACCTTTTAGGGCCGCTGTCTTATGACCTTTGAAAGAAGCCTTTCAGTTTTTAAATGCATGGCTCTGGGCCATTTCCCCTGTCACCACTTCACTTTGGGAGGTGGAGAATCTTCAGTTCTTGACCTCCCTGATCTTGTGGAAACCTGAGGCACAGGAGCTGTGACACAGGGATCCTGGCACGGGGATCTCACCCAGCAGATTCTATTCTTGCCCCTTCCTACTTTTCACAGATGGATTCATATCTTTCCAGCAGGTGGCCTGTGGTCTAGGTCATCCTACCTTGGTTATAAAGGTACCAAGGTGAACAGAAGGATCTGCAGGGGAAAGCACAGCGAAATATTCTTTGGTGAATGTTAGATACTTTTGGCAACAAGTTATGAAAACTTGATTCACCATGGTTCAGGCAACAAGAAGCCCCTTCATAAGCAGTCTGGAATTGCTCTGGCAGCTAGGCGGGAGGATCCAGCTCTTTTTACCCTTATGCTCCGCCATCCTCTGTTAATGGACTTTCTTCAACCAGGATTCTCGTTGTCACGAAATGGCTGCTGTGGCTCCGTGCAAAAGGACTTCGCCCATCTGGAAGAAAAACTGCTTTCCGGAGGCCCTCCCTTCCCGTTAGACTCCCCTTTGGTCTCATTGGCCAGAACTTGGTCATATGTCTCCCCCCTGGCCAATCATGTGCAAAGGAGAAAAAGGGGCCTCTTGATTGACTTAGACCAGTGGGTCTTCAAAGGGGACCCCCCCCACACACACACACCCTACCCCACACCTGGAGGTGATCAGAAAGTGTAGGAGGAGTGTCTGCACAGATTCTTTTAATGGAATTAATTTACACATCCTCAACTGCATATATTGTAAAACTGCCAGAGAAAGTATCTGTGTTCACAATGGCCCTTCACCCACCTAGCGAAAGAAAAGCTTACTTAACTCACCCCACCCCTTACCCTAATAAAACACAACTTGGCATCAGGCTTCCTTTATTGAGTAACCTGGCCAGTCCCTCTGCTTTGTCCTAAATGTTTCTTACAAGGGTGAGGTTTGACTGGTGTTGCAATGTTTTGAGTTTAGAACCACCAAAGCAGTGAAATTTACTCACACCTCTTTTAATGTAGCAGGAGTGTTTTCCAATATTTCAAATTTCTGACACACAGAATAACACTCACAAAAACTTTTTTCAAAATTTGTTTTTATTTTTAAAAAACCTTTTTATTTTGAAATAGTTTCAAACTTACAGGACAGTTACAGAAATAACACAAAATCTATATTACAGAACGCCCACCCAGATACCCAGATCCACCAATTTAAATATTTTGTTACATTTGTGCTTTCTTTCTTTCTTTCATTATCTATCCATCTATTTATCTATCATCTTCTGAACATTCGAGCTTAGGTTGTGAACTTTGTGCTCTTTAAACACAAAACACTGCCATGTACATTTTCTAAGAACAAGATATTCACTTATGTAATCACCTTAAGTACCATTTCAAGTTCAAGAAATTGAACACTGATACAAAGCTTACAGTCTATGTTTCATTTTTTCGTAGGTCCCAATAATGTCCTTTTCAGCATTCTCTCTCAGGAATAAATTATTTAAGTTGATTTATTAGTTAAATTGGCAATTGTGGAGCTGCCTGACAACAGCATAAAATAAATGGAAAATTCACTAGAGCCTGACTTCCAGATATTACTTTAATGACTTTGAAACAATATAATTTAGTACCACATGCTTAAGAAGCACCCATTGTGTTATAATTGTGACATCAGCATTATTGCATCTGATCAGCCATCCAAAACTTCGTATTTTCTCTTGAAGACAGGTAGCAGAGATCCCAAAGAATAAAACAGAGACCTCTAATTAAAGGTCGTATTTACTAATCCAGGACCATAATTCCAGTCTTAGAATCTCCCAAGCAGCTGGAAGAAGGATGGGAAGAGGTGAGGAAAAGTAAGGGTAGTCCTGAACTCGTAGCCCCATTTTTGCTCTAAAGCAATTCAGGGGCTAGCAAATAAAAAAAGTCCCTGAGGCTGGAGATTAAAACCAAAGCTTTCTGTTCAGATGGTCAAAGGGACCCCCAAGGACAGTTAGAATCAGTGTATCCAGAAGGCAGCTGGAGTTGGTGTTAGGAAGGAGGGAATTTCTGATCGGTGTGGCTTCAGAGTTCTAAGCCAGATACACTCCAGCCATGTTGACAAAAGGAAATGCAAACCCGAGCTGGAGAGTGATGGTGCAGAGGGGACAAAGGGCGGCTGCAGCTCTGGGGGCCGCCCCACAAGTTCATTTTAAGCTCATTTCTTTTAGGTTTGGTGTGTATTACTCAATAAGGTAGATGCAAATTTATTTTATGAGTTTCTTTTTGGGGTGATGATAAGGTTTTGGTAATGGATAGTGGTGAGGGTAGCATTGTAAATAATTAACTGACTCGTATGCTTGAAAATGGTTAAAATGGCAAGTTTTATGTTATATATGCTTTACCACAATACATTTTTTAAAGAGTTATTTTAGTGAACCATGTCAGGGCACAGTTATTCCAATGCAGCCAACTCTGTCTCATTTCATGTTACAAAACGCTCAATGTTTTTTTATGTCCATTTAAGTGTAGGATGAAAATTTCTAGAAGTCAACTTAAAAAGCCAGGACATATTCCCTGGGGTTGGACACCATTGTTCCAGAAGAGGTTCCAAAGCTGGGATTCTGTTAGCAAGGAAGGCCTTGGCACTGTTGTCTGCCACGGTGATTTTCCTTGCAGGATCTCTCCGTAAGACAGACGTTCTGGGTTTTTCCAGCTGTGTCTCAGCAGTGCTGCACTTCCTTCTATGTTTGCAATGAAATAGCATGGGTTCGTCTGAGAAGGAAGGAATAAGATCCGTGTGGTTGAGCACGTGGCCTCGTCTCAGGTAGTCTGGCTTTTATGTGGGTGTCTTCCTTCTCCCAGGCCAAACGTTTGGGCTTTTCTTGAGAAACTCTGCTATATCCAAATAGCCATGACTTCCAGGTGAAACTCCTCTCAACATATTCCAGAGAACTCAATCTGTTTATAATAGCTTATAGTATATTTGTGAATGGTCAACTGTATAATGGTGAGAACTTTAAAACGTGGGAAAGAAAAAGGAGTACAAGTGGGTTTATAGAGCGAAGGGAGAGCAGATCACTCTGAGAGCCAATTCTTAAGAAATGATGTGGAGGACGGCCTCTTGTGACAGCATGGGCGCCTTTGGCCTGGTGGGGAGATTTAGAAACTTTACCTGAACTGGGTCAGGGAGCAGGAGGATTAGGATTTTTTATTCTCTAAGCACTTGGAATAGGAGGAGGAAACACAGATCAGGAATGCATGCATAACTAGCCTCCAGCTGAATCCTTAGATAAAAGGTAAGTAATGGGGAATGCTGAGACTAAAGTGAGGTTAAGCATAAAAAATGGACAGTTTAAGTGTAGGTCTTTGATCAAGAAGACCTTCTTGGCCGAGCCCTTGATCTTGGGGCTTGCCTTTATGAAGCTTGTTACTGCAAAGGAGAGCCTAAGCCTACTCATAATTGTGCCTGAGTCTCCCCCAAAGAACCTCTTTGTTGCTCAGATGTGGCTTTTTTCTCTCTAAGCCCATGTGGCAGGTGACCTCACTGCCCTCCCCACTATGTGGGACATGACTCCCAGGGTGTGAATCCCCCTGGCGATGTGGGAAACGACTCCTGGGGATGAGCCTGGACCCAGCACTGTGGGATTGAGAAAATCTTTTTGACCAAAAGGGGGAAGAGAAATGAAACAAAATAAAGTTTCAGTGGCTGAGAGATTGCAAATAGAGTCGAGAGGTCATTCTGGCGGTTATTCTTATGTGTTATATAGATATTCCTTTTTAGTTTTTAGTGTACTAGAATAACTAGAAGGAAATACCTGAAACTGTTGAATTGCAATCCAGTATCCTTGATTCTTGAAGACAACTGTATAACTATATAGCTTATACAGTGTGACAGTGTGATTGTGAAAACCTTGTGGCTTACACTCCCTTTATCCAGTGTATGGACAGATGAATAGGAAAATGGGAACAAAAATTAAATGAATAAAAGGGGGATGGGATGTTTTGGGTGTTCTTCTTTACTTGTATGTGATGGTTGGGTTCATGTGTCAACTTGGCTAGGTGGCCTAGCTGTCTGGTCAAGCGGGCACTGGCCTGACGATTGCTGTGAGGCTATTTGAGGCTGGTTGGTTTGTCCAATCATCAGTCAATTGACTGCAGCTGACTGATGACTCATCAAGGGGCGTGCTTCCACAGTGAGAGAATGCAATTGGCTGGATTTGGTCCGGGTGATCAGTTGGAGGCTTATAAGCCGGAGGGTTAGAGAACCTTCACTTCTTCTTCTTCAGCTGCTCAGTAAAGCTTTTCCTGGGGAGCTCGTCGAAGTTGCCAGCTCGTTTCCTGAGGAGTTTGTCAAAGTTGTCGGTTCGTTTCCTGAGGAGTTTGTCAAAGTTGCCGGTTCGTTTCCTGAGGAGTTCGTCAAAGTTGTCGGTTCGTTTCCTGAGGAGTTCGTCGGACGTCTTCCTTGGAGTTGACAGCTTGTTGACGGCTCTGCAGAATTTGGACTCGTGCGCTCCCGCAGTTGCGTGAGTCACTTTTACAATTTGATAATAAGAGACATCTCTCATTGATTCTGTTTCCAAGGAGAACCCTAACTAATACACTTGTATTTTTATTCTTGTTTTTATTTTCTTTTTGAAGTAATGAAAATGTTCAAAAATTGATTTTGGTGATGAATGCAGAACCACATGATGTGATGGTACTGTGAACAAATGATTGAACAAATCCCATTGTCTATGAGCTCCTGTAAGCCAGGAACTGGGGAGCCCAAGGTGGACAAGTGGAATTTGCATTGTAGTGGCAAAGTAATAAATATAAATTATAGATTTTTCCAAGATGAACGTCCTTCTAGGTGGAAATGGGCTCATGTCTTCAAAAAGGGGCTAACTTGGGGACAAAAAGCTAAAAGTGTTCCCAGAATGCAGAGGCCAGGGGAGGGGGCTTGTGTGGAAGTTGCATTGATGTAGCAAGCACCCTGTTTTAAGTTAGAATCTGTTTATTTGTGGTGACGGGGAGATGGAAGCTAAGATTAAGTGGTGAGGGTGGAGGTTTGCTTCATAAAACAAAAAAACCTGAAAACTGTTGTTGGGGAAAGCTGATTGGCTTGCTGTAAGAAAATTAAATTAAGACAGCAATATGGGAAGGTCCCTAGCACAGAGCCAACATACATTAGGAGTACAATAAAGAAACCTTCAACAATATCCCGTTTCTTCTCTCCATCTCCACACTACCACCTTGGTCTAGCTACAGTCATCCCTTGCAACATCATCATAATGTCTCATAATGTCATCGGACCATCTCTTGCAACATCATTGTAACAGGTCTCCCTGCTTCTGCCTTTGGCTCTTGAAGATTATTCTGAAGGCATCAGTCCAAGGGGATCTTACTATGACTGCAGTCAGACTAGGTACCTCCTTTGCTCAAATTCTTCCAAGGATCTTGTATCAGTTTCTGTATATTATGTCCCCCATGAAAAGCCATGTTTTTTGATGCAATCTTGTGGGGGCAGACTTATTAGTGGGGATTAACTAGGAACGTTTGGATTAGGTTGTTTGCATGGAAATATGCCCCACCCAACTGTGGGTGATGACTCTGATTGGATAATTTCCATGGAGGTGTTACCCCACCCATTCAGGGTGGGTCTAAATTAAATCATTGGAGCCATATAAATGAGCTGACAAACAGAAGGAACTCAGTGCAGCTGAGAATGACATTTTGAAATGGAGCCACAGACAAGAGGGACACTTTGAAGAATGCACAGGAGCTGAGAGAGCAGTTGCAGCTGAGAGACAGTTTGAAGATGGCTGTTGAAAGCAGACTCTTGCTCTGGAGAAGCTAAGAGAGGACAAACACCCCAAGAGCAATTGAGAGTGATATTCTGAAGAGAAGCTGTGGCCTAGAGAGGAACGTTCTGGGGGAAAGCCATTTTGAAACCAGAACTTTGGAGCACATGCCAGCCACGTGCCTTCCCAGCTAACAGAGGTTTTCCGGTCACCATTGGCCATCCTCCAGTGAAGGTACCCCCTTGCTCCACTGACCTTATCCTCTCGTACCTCATCTCTCTCCAAAGAGACTGTCCTCCTGACAACTAAGTGCACACAACACTCCTGTCTCAAGGCCTTCGTCCTGATGCTCCCTCTGCATGGACACACTTCTCCCAGTTGCTGACATCCTTGTCACCTTCTTCGTCATTGGTAGGTGTCACCCTCTCGAAGAGGTCGTCCCTGACGACCTTATTTAAACTAAAACACCCCTCATCCCACACTGTCTACCCCTCCCCTGCTTTATTTCTCGCCATAGCACTTAATATCTTTTTTATGCATAGTGTATGTGTTATTCTCCATGCATATTATAACAATCATTGGCATATATGTATGTTGTACATATTGCACCATGTTTAACACTATTATATGTATAGCACGGATTTACTTGTTGACTATTCTGTCTACTCCCCTCCTCCCACCGGCGCCTTACCCTTTTACTCCTACTGACAGGAGGACAGGGAATTTTGCTGTCACCACTGTATCCGGAAAGGACCTAACAATGCTTGGAATAGAGTAGGCGCTCAGCAAATATTTGCAGAGATAACAAATCCGCAGTGAATGAGCAAATAAATGAACGCGCCCAGTCCCTGTTGACTCCCGGCATCCCTAGCTGCTTTAACCCCTTCGAGCCGCAGGTGAGGTCGGGAGCGCGGGCTCAATGCGCCTGCGCAGCACCGCCCCAGCCCGCGCGCGCGGGTCCGAGCCCCCGGGCGAGCACTCCTTTGCGCGGCGCGGCCCTCGGCGGAGGGTTACAGCGGATGGAGTGGGCGGGACGCGCGAAGGGGCGGGGCGCGGGGCGGGGCGCGTCGAATGTCCCGCGCGGGGCGGCGGCGCCGCGCTCAGTGCGCGCTCCCGGCCGCCCGCGCCCCTCGGTCCCTGCTCTCGCCCGGCGGCCCCGCGCCCGGGACCCGCCGCAGCCATGTCCAAGGAGCCGCGGGCCGTGCGGGAGGAGATCGTGGAGTGCCGGGTGATGTGGCGGCCCGACAGCAAGAAGAACACGCAGATGGACCGCTTCCGAGCGGCGGTCGGCGCCGCCTGCGGCCTGGCGCTCGGTGAGTGCGGGGCGCGCGTCCCCGGGGCCGCCCTCCGCCTGGGGCCGCCTCTGCGGTCCGGGGCCTTCCCGGAGTCGGGGACGCTCCCGGGGGGTCAGAGGGACCACCTCCCGACGATGAGGGCGCGCTTCCCCCGGGCGGCGGGGTCGTCGCCGGCTCTCCCGCGCCCTCCTAGCTGTGGGGACGGCCACCTGCCTTCCAGTTCCATTCTTCTGGGGGCTGGAGGAGCCGCTTGACAGCTGGGGTCCCCTCTCCTGGGGCGGGGGCCTTCTCACTGTGGGGTTTTGCCCCTCTCCCTCCCGGCTCTCCCCTGAAGGGGCAGGGCTCCCTCCTGCCTGCAGCATCTTCCCTGTGGGCGCCGCTCTCTCCCTGGTCCCCTCTGGCCGCCGACCCACCCCTGTGGCCGCAGGTCTTCTCTTTCCCTTGCTCAGCCTTCCCACCGGTGAGGGGCTCCCCTCCCTGCTGGGGTGATGGTCTCAGCTGAGGTGGGGGGGTCTTCCCACAGACAGGGCCTCTCTCACCTGTGGCTCTTCCCCTCTGTTTGTGGGGGACACTTCCCAGCCCGGGATACTTTGTGCCACCAACCACCCCCACCCTCTAGTTAGGTCCCGCTGGAAGGTGAGCCCGATTTTCCTGCCCCTGGGGGAAGGGTGCTCAGGTAGGAACCCCACTTTGGGATTGGGGTAGAACCCCATCCCTCAGACAGAACCTAGTCAAGGACCGTCCTTCCGGCCACTGCCTGGCTGCGTGTGGGTGGGCAGAGAAGGGCTCCTTTCTGGGCTGAGAGGCACTCGCTCCCAAGAGGCCCTTCCCGAGGCCACCTGCCGGCCCTTTGCCCCCTGACCCAGGTGTCCTCAGGAGTTTTGAAGTCATCATGGCCTCTTTCTCCCGTTCTCACCTCCTCACCAGCTGCAGGGAATTCCTTGTTTCTGTCGATGGCTTCACTGTCCTTAGCCACACAGAAACGGAGACCTGGGTCACCTGCCTTGCGCTGTAGCATCACCTCCCTGCATCCCTGCTTTTCCATTCCGCTGCAGCAGTTCTCCTGGGGACCCTCATTTCCTTTTCCCTGAACGGGGGTTGGAGTCTCCTAACTAGGTTTCCTGCTTCCTGCTTTTCCTCCTTTCCCTGTTCAGTACACCACCCCCGCCCTCACCCCATACTCTGCCAGGGTAATCAGGAAGCACAGGCCTGACTTGGTCACTTCTTGGCCCTGAGGCTTGGCCATGGACTGGCAGACTGTGCCTCCTGGCAGCTCCTGGGGCCCTCCACAGCCTGAGGGCGCCTGGGCTGCCACGGCTTCTGTAGCATCATCCCTCTCCTCCTCCCCAGAGCGTGAGCACCTTGGGGACAGGTGCTGTGTCTTTAAAGTGACTCGAGGAGCCCAGAGCCTGCCAGGTGCTCATGGTTGGTGGATAGATGTGTGGGATGGGGGAAGAGCTGGGAGATTGCGAGGCTCTGTGTTTCATACCTCTGTGTTTCCTTGCCTTGATGCCCCCTCTTCCTCTGCCAGCAGTACCACTGCTTTCCTGGTGCTTGTGTAGCCCCAATGCTTTATGAGATGATTTTATATAAGGTAGGTGAAACCTCCTTCCTCCACAGAAGCGGGTGAAGAGGAGGAGGGATCTGTAATCTGACTACCTGGATTTCGAACCTGGCTCCACTGCTTACTAGTTGTGTGATGAGCAGGCAGGTGATTGCATCTTCCTGCGCCTCAGTTTCTTCATCTGTGAAATGGGATAGTAAGAGGACCTCCCTCACTGAGGGTGATGACAGCTGACCCAGGAGCTCACTCTACACTTGGCCTGTGGGGACCCCCCCCCCCAATTCCACGATAGCTCTCCCTATTAACCTCTTCTCTATCCTTTAAGTCTTGTGGGCTGGTGACTCAAGGGCCAGATTTACCTGCAAACGTGTTTCATGTGGCTCACACTCTGTCCAGTCCCTGACTTTAAGGTTGAGAGACCACATGTGCAAAGCAAGATTTCCAACTTGGGCAGAAAACCTGAAGCCCAATAAAGCTGGGGCTGTGTTCCACTTGGCAGTCATCAGCCAGGGCTGGGTGGGCTGCCCTCTTTGGGCTGGGTGAGGGGACGTTTAGAGCTTCCTCCCATGATCCCCTCTACATCCTACTGCTCCTGCGGTCAACATCCAGCTGCTTCTCACCTTTCCCCATGCGTAGCCCCTGCAGGCCCTTGGGTTTGCACTCTTGTTTTAAGGTCAAGCGCCAAGGCTCCCTTCTCTTTGAATAATTTCCTCCTTTCTCCCCCAGGCACTGGAGAGCCTTTCCTGCTCTCTGAGTGCATGTCGTTTGGACTTTCATCCCAATTTGCCTATTCATTTGCTTCTGAACATTCTTACTAAAGATAGCGTCTGTGGACTTGCTTCTCTGTGCACGCCCCTGGCGGTGGCTTGCCCATAGCTGCTCTGCAGGAGCACTGAGCATGGCTAATGACAGGATGCACATAGACAGCAAGGCACACGTGCTCACGACCCCCATCAGCTTCCTCCGGTGAGCAGGCAGGATCCCTGGGCTTCGGGAGGTGCAGGGCCTTGGTGCAGTTGCATGTTCTCCTTCTACCACCAGAACCCCATAGGTTGGTTTTTCTCCTTGCTGCCTCCACCAGACCTAACCCGAGGATTCCCTGGGCACCCACCTGGGACTCCCTCAGTGTGGGCCTCGAGCCAAGTTTATGTTCAGGTGATCCAAGGTCTCTTTCTCGAAGCCCTGGGGGACATGCTGCAGGAACCAGCCCTCTGTAGTTAGGGAGCTGGGTTAGGGGTACCAGCTTCAGATCCCTGGCTCTCTGAGGGACTGTGCCAAGTGTCTGTCTTTCTGTACACCACAAGCTGCAATTCCCTGTGTGTGTAAGTGTGTAAGCAGGTGGGATAGAGTTTGCCAACAAAGAGAAGGCACAGTCCCTGCTTTCAAATAGCTTACGTGTAGTTGGGATGAGAAAGCACGTGCACGGGCACTGGGGGCTTCCGGGTAGTCAATGGTGAATGTCCAGTGATTGGGTCAGAGCAGGCTCTGCTTTCTGAGTGCCTTCTGGGTTTTTCAGAGAGTGTTTCAAAGGGCTGACAAAATCGCTAGCTGAGATTTGAAGGGTAGGCTGGTCAAATGGAGAGGAGGAAGGGGGTGACAACAAAAGCCAGCAGGGCTTACAAACTCAGAAGCTTGCAGGAACTGGGCAGGTGACAAAAGTATCCATAATAGTTACCATTTAGCGAGAGCTGTCTATATGCCAGGCCCTGTTCTGTCACTTTATGTGTATTAACCCATTTAATCCTTCCATGCGGCCTACGAAGTCACTGCTGCTTGTGTCCCCACTCCACAGCTGAGGAAACGGAGGCACAAAGTCATGGCTAAGATCTCACAGCTGCAGGGTGTGGAGCTGTCATCTGGGTCCAGGGACAGTGGTGCGAGCCGCTGTGACAGGGCCAGGTGGGCCAGTTGGGACCCAGCCATGGCTGACGGTGGCTGTGTCACGCAGATGGTGCAGTAGTTATCTATGGCCATGTAACAAATCTCCCCAAAACTTAGCGATGTCAAGCAACAGCAGGCATGTTATTTCTGTGGGTCGGGAATTTGGGAGCTACTGGGCTGGGTGGTTCCGGGTTAGGATTCCTCCTGAAGTTGAGGTTAAGATGTGGACAGGGCTGCAGGGTCACCTGAGGGCTTGACCGGGGCTGCAGGACCTGCTGCCGTGTGTCCCCCCAACATGGGTGGTGAGTTGGGGCCAGTTGTGGGCAGGAGGCCTCAGTTGCATGCCACGTAGGACTGCTTGAGTGTCCTCACGACGTGGCTGCTGGCTTCTCCTAGAGTACACTCAGCCATTTCCTTGACCCATGAAACCAAGAGTCAAGGTTAGATGACCCTTATTACCCTGGTTACATAAGCCGGCTCTGCCCAGCTTGGGGAGAGCACATGGGAGCAAATGCTGGGTGGTGAGCCTCCCTGGGGGGTGAGGGTGGGGACTGTCTTGTAGGCTTGCCACCACTACCAGGTAGTGTTTTCTCAGGAGAAGCCAGAAGTCCACAATTTCATTTGCAAACTGATTTTTTAAATGTCGACGGGTTCAAGTTCTTTACAGACAGCGTGCAGGTTTAACAAAACCTGCCTGTGGCCATCGGGGCTTCTGCCTCTTGAGTACAGGGCCCTGCTCACCTGAGCCGAGTACTCGTCGGTGAAAAAGCTTCCACCCAAAGCTGGCCCACTTTGGTGCCGTCTTCTGGAGTCCTCGTGACGGCCAGATGCTGCCGTGATCGCCTGCGGTCCCCACGTGCCGGCCGGTGGCTTCCGTCTGCCTCCTCTGCTCCGCGTCAGAGCACGCTCTTCTGGGATGGGCTTTGGGGGTCTGCAGTTCAAGCCGCTCCTTCATCTCTAATATCAGCTTGGAGGTGTTTTTGGTGCTGAAGCTCTTTGCAATTGGTTGAGGTCCATAGTGATTTAAAAACAAAAAAATTACTGAGGGAGACAGAGTTGCTGTGGGGCCTGTTTGGCCAGTGCTGCTTCCCGCGGGTGTTGGGGCTCCTGCTCTGCCAGAGGACGCCCAGGGTGGGTGCTGCGCTCCTGTCGAGGACTTGGCAGTCCCCCAGCGACTGACACATGCCCGTCAGGTGCCGTTACCCCGCCCTCCTGGGACACGATGAGGGGTGTCGCCCCGGTCACCTCCGAGTGCTCGTTCTGTCCTCACGGTGTCGTAGGGTAAGTACCTTTATCCTCCTTTTACGGAGGAAGAAGCTGACACGCGGAGAAGCTCCATGACTGGTCTGAGGTCACTCAGTAAGTGAGGGCCACGGCCAGGATTCGCGCGCGGTTGAGCTCCCGAGCCTGAGTGTCTCAGCAAAGCACTGTGTCAGCCCTGACTACAGCCGAGGCTCGGGGAGGTGGAGCAGCTTTCACGGGTCATTCTCTAGTAAGGGGCTGAGCCGAGATCCAGCCACCCAGCCTGGCCCTGGAGCCCACGGTTAACTGCTCCACTCTTGTGGTAGGGTGCCCGACAATTTCCAGCTGATCCACGAGGGAAACCGAGTCCAACAGAGGCAGAGCAGCCTGCCTGAGATCTCAGGGCTGGCCCCAGCTTTCCTGCCTCAGTGTCCCTGCTTTGCTGACTTGGCCTGTGGCCCCTGTCTTTAGAAGACAGGGGAGGGGGAGATCTCCTCGTGGGGCTTGCAGTTGGCGTCAGCACCATCCCTGTGAACCTGATGCCCTTTCCTTCTTGAGCTTGGAGCCCAGCAGCCTCCGCAGGCCCTCCCTCTGAGCGGACTCTTCCCTCTCAATTGTTGGGTCCTCTCTGTCCCCGCCACAGACCTGCTCCCTCCAGCTCTCCTTACCTGGGCTCCTGGTGTTTCTCCAGCTGGCAAGGGATACCCCCCAGCATCCAACCCCTGCCAGGTGCAGCCCGAGCCCACCTCCCACAGCCCCTCCCTGCCGCCCTGGCTCCCGGCCATCACCCCCCTCTCCGGACTCCGGGTTAGAGAGTTCTCGGCTCTGGGGCAGGGAGCGTGCCCTTCCTCTGCCCCCTTCCAGGCTGGGCACAGCACATCTGCAGCTGAGCCACTGCAGCTGAGAGAACTCGGCTCATCCTGGGCTCCTGCCTTTAGCCCCCTGATCCTGACATCCCACTGCTCGCCGTCCTGCTCTTCTGTCCCCGGGAGCCGCTGCCTTCCCAGGGGATGAGCAGATTCCTCGGAACAGGAGCTCTGCACGGCCTTGCTGGGGGCTGGAGGGAATCGTTCTCCCTCCCCCTGAGGATCAGGGGGTCCACTTGGGCCAGGCCACGGGGCCCTGTGCGCTGGGGCAGGACTCGGCCCAGCTCAGGGAGTTTTACAGGAATATCAAGCTCCCTGTAGAAATTAAATCCAGCCCTCTGTCAAGCTTCCAGCTTAGGTCTTGATGGCAGGGAAAAGTTGTTTTTAACTTAATTCTGTGGGATCTGCAGAGGGATACTCCGCAGATTGGCTTCAGTCACCTTCCTTCATCTTAGTGTCTGGGGCACATTCTCAAGTTTGGTTTGTGTCTTTCTGAAGCTGACCCTGACCTCTGACCCTGACCTCTGAAGCCTTGGGTTCGAGGGGTGTGATTGTCCATCTCAGGCAGTTTGGGTTTGATTTCTTTTGCAAACTGCTGCTGCTCTTTGAACATTTGAAAATAAAGCCGTGTGTAGTTTGTTAGCAGAAGACTGGGAATAACCTAAACATCCCCCAGTAGAAGTCTGGTTAAAGAAACTGGTACGGTTTTTACAGCGGAATACTACGTAGCTGTTAAAAAGAATGTGACAGCTTTTGATGCACTGCCATGGAAAGAGCTCTAGCAGGTCTTCAGTGAAAGGAGCAGATTGCAGAATAGTGGGTAAAGTAGACTACCATTTGTGTGGAAAAGAAAAAGAAGTATCTCTTTCTTCCAGAATCTCTCTTTGAGAAGAGAGAAGACCTGTCAATGTTGATTGGTCTCAGGGAAACCTGGTGTCTGGGGATAGGTGGGAGCAAGTTTTGCTATGGAGCCTGTTGTTGGTTTGAATTTGGGAAAGCATGTGACTATGTATCCTATTAAAAGTATATTGAGATTAAAACAAGAGAAACATGAGATCCAAAAAGAGGAAAACCCTTTCCCAGGGTCCCCGGATTAGAACCTGGTGTGAATAGCATGTTTCCATTTTTGTAAAAGTAGGAGGGGGTTAAATTTAGGGGTATGTTTACTCATGCATAAAATATCTCTAGAAAGACACAAAGAAATTTCTGTAACTGGTCACCTCTGGGGAAGAAAAATGAGATGGTGTTGGTAAGAGGGAAGGAGACTTTTTACCATACAGCCTTTCACACTTCTGCAATATTGAATTCTGTGAAAGTATTGCTTATTCACAAGTCAAAATCTATCCTCCAAAACGCCCCCTACAATAAGGTATTAGCGTGAGAAGTCCATGAATCAACTATTACTTTTGAACTTCTGGGTTTTAAAGATTTCCTGGGAATTTAGATTTCCTAAGTTTGTGCAGGGTGGTAACAGCAGGCCCTTCCTGTGGTACTGGTGAGTCCGAGGCTTGTTCTTAGCACTGCATCACATACTCGCTTAGCCCTCACGACAGCCCTGGGAAGGGGGTGCTGTTCATCAGTCCATCTTACGGAGGGGGACACTGAGACCACCGACCTTAGGAACTTGCCTGAGGTCGCACAGCTAATAAACGAATGAGCCAGGATTTGAACCCAGGCATTTTGGCTCCTGAATCTATGATCTTAGGCTTGGTGATTAAGGTAGAAAACCACCACCTCATTGGTTTTGTTTCTTTTAAGAAGTAGTAGTTGTGTGTGTGTTTCAATAAAAATTGATGACCCCCCCGCCCCGACCTGAGACCACATCTCATCCAATGACAGACCCTTTCACATACAGGTGCAGTTCTTAGATGTACCCGTTTTAGTTTTGAACTGCTAAAACTTTCCTCTTAAGATTTATCTGAGCCATATGCCATTTAATTTTATTTTTAGGAAATTACAATGACTTGTACCATTGGTCAGTGGAGTCCTATTCAGACTTCTGGGCAGAGTTCTGGAAATTCAGCGGAATTGTCTCCTCATGCATGTATGATGAGGTAAGCAGAGCTGTTTGCTTATGTATAATCTTTTTTATGGTTGTGTTTCAAAGTAAAGTGTTGATCTTGGGGAATGCTGAACCATATCTCCTTGTAAAACCTCACGTCACTGGCAGTGAAAAGCATTGTCCTCGAGAATTGGCGTGAACTCGTGTGGAAGTCCTGCTTCCTGCTGAGACTTTGTCCTCTGCGGGTCTTCCCCAAGAAGGATGGGTCCTTGACTGGGAGATGGGTGTGGCCCCCAGGCCTCCAGTGAGTGGTCCTAAATAGTAGGTCATTGTTAGTTGAAGTATAAGTTGTTTATTATGGTCTTGTTAACCTTAAATTTAGAGAACTTTTCAACTCCTTAAGCTGAAAATCAGTAAGTATCTGGGAAAGGGGAGTCCTGTTATAAATGATTTACTGTGCATGTGTTTGGTTTGATTCTGGGGTGAGCTGTTGTGAAGGTTCATCTGCAGACACTTTGAGAAGAAAATCAGGGTGCCAGCACCCTGAAGAAGGAGGTGAAAAGTAAAACTCCCAGAAAATTGTTGGTCAGACCCTTGAACGCTGGACAACTCCACATCTGCCTTACTTACTTTCTTCAGCATCTCTCATAAAGCAGGTGCTTCATGCATATTTGCTGAAAGAGTCAACTGATGGGGATGGTTGTTTCCCTTGTCTTTAATTTCCGTCATTGTGTGCAAGCCCTAAGAAGCCTTTGGGCCAGCGAGATCGCTGACTCTCTGGGAGGCAAGATCGTTTTTATTTTTGTATGATGTGGCTCTCTTGTGTGCATACTTTGGTTTGCTGTCATTCTCTCCAGGTTGTGGACACATCGAAAGGGATCGCAGATGTGCCCGAGTGGTTCAAAGGCAGCCGCCTAAACTATGCAGAAAACCTGCTGCGACACAAGGAGAATGACCGCGTTGCCCTTTATGTTGCAAGTGAGTCCTGATGTCAGCCAGGTGCCTTGTATTTGCAGAGGGTGCTATGCATTTGGAGATGCCCCGGAGCATTCAGAAACTACAGTGTATGGTCTTTGAAGCAATATTGTGGCACCTTTTGGAAGTAATTAAGATTTCCATTGGCTCCCTACCTCCCATCCCTGAATTCTTACTAAAGTGATACACACAGGTGGGTGATTTTTTTTTAAATGCAGTTTTTCTGAGATATATTCACATACCATACAATCCATCCAAAGTATACAGTCAGTGGCACACAGTATGATCCCACAGTTGTCCGTTCGTCACCATAATCAATTATAGAACATTTTTATTACTCGAAGAAAAAAAAATAATAAAAAAAGAACCCCAAGCATCCTTATCCTCTACTATCATTGACTTTTAGCATTGGTGTAGTACATTTGTTCCTGTTGATGAAAGAATATTAAGATATTTCTGTTAACTATAGTCCATAGATTGAAATAGATGCATTTCTTCCCCACATACTGCTTGATTATTGACTCCTTGTAAAAAAGTGTCATGCATTATTCTAGTTCATGCAAGTCCGTTGACTTTTTATTATCGCTGGTGTCTTAGTTTCTGTGGCCGCTGTCACAGTGGGCAGATTAAAACAAAAGAAATTGATTGTCTCACAGTCCTGGAGGCTGGGGTCCAAAATGAGTTGTCTTTGAGGTCCACAGTGTGCCATGCCCCCCCACCTCGGCATCTGGCAGTGGTCAGCAGGTGTGGCGCTCCTGGCCTGCGGCTGCAGCACCCCCATCCCTGTCCCTGACTCTGCCTGGCCTCCGTGTGGGGGCCTCCGTGTCTTTCCTCCTGTCGTGCTGGAGGGCAGACCCACCCTGCTGCAGCATGACCTCACCTGAATCTAGTTCTGTCTGCAACAACCCTGCCTCCAACTAAGGTCACTTTCTGAGGTACCGGGGTCAGGACTTCAACTTACATTTTTGGGGGACATAGTTGAACCCCTAACCCCTTGGAAGGCAGAGTGGCCTGCTGTGTGGTCCACATCTTACAGGAGAAATCAAGTCACCTGGTCACGTGGACAGTTAGTGATGCGGCACACGCTCCAGCTTGCCAGGGTGAGCTCTCAGACGCTGGCCATGGGCAGGAGGGGAGATTTACAGGAACTGCTGGGTGGGCTTGGTGTCTGTGAGATGCAGGGCGGCATGAGACCCTTTTCTAGGAAATACCAGTAATTAGATGCCATAGATTCACCACTTTACCATGGACAATTCAGTGGTTTCTTGCACCTCTGCAAGGTTGTGCAGCCATTGCCCCTGTCTGATGTTAGACCATTTCATCACCCCAAAGAGGAGCCCCGTGCGCATTGCACAGTCGCTCCCCTCCCTCTCCACTCGGCCCCTGGCAGCCGCTCATTTCCTTGCTGTTTGTGGATTTGCCCATTCTGGACATTTCACAGAAGTGGAATTACAAAGCATGTGGCCCTTTGTGTCCGGCTTCTCTCACTTGGCATCCTGTTTTCAAGGCTTGTGTGTGTGGTGGCAGGTGCCAGCCGCCACTCTCTTGATGGCTGGGTCATATTTCAGTGTGGAGAGGCCACGTTTGGTTTATCCCTAAGAATAGCTTAAAGGGCTGGGCTGGCCCCGGTGCTGCAGTGCTCCTGCAGACCTCCCTGGGACACCAACACAGCCACACCTTCCGTAAACTGTAAGAACTAGATGTGCATGTTTACCGAATTTCCCAGACACTGCACAAGCCTCCCGGTTTCTCCGACTGGCCGGTGGGAAAGGTCAAGTGTGTCTTCTTAAAGACAGAAGCATAAAAGAACAATGATCTGTCTGATTACTGGTGGTGATGCCTGTCGGGTGAGGACTGCCAGTGCTCTCCGTGCGTGTGGGTCTCTCTCATGGACGTACGCCAGTGGAATCCAGCAGGTTGCCTTTTTTCAGTTTTCTTTTTAAGTCCAGCTCTTTCGAGAGTGTGGTTTGGGTTCTGAGTCTGTCTGACACCTCCCCCCAGCCCCCATCCCTTCTCTTCTAAATCTTTGAGCGCCTGTCCTCAGTGTGCTCTCCCATTCCTCATTTTGACAGTGGAAATAAGTACTCTCAAACGAAGATCAAATTTAGTTTACAAACTGGGTGAGAAGGGCCCCGAATGTCTTATTATTGGATTAGTTGTATCTGGTTGTGTGGTTTCCTGATTTGTTCCTCACCCCCCCAGCTGTGTGCGGGTGTGCCTGGGGTCCTGCCCTGAGCTTACTCGGGCATCCTCGGCCGAGTGAAGGATGTATAGTTCCATGTATAGTCCCATGCAGGGTCCGGAGATGCCCAGCTGCGAAGGAAGTGTGCACCCACTGCCTCCGTGCTCCAGCGAGTGGATCCACGATATTGTGCACCAGCCCCACTGGTGCCTAAATTATTGGAACAGCTGCACACATGGTGCATTTTGTTTTTCAACACTGGGTTTGAATTGACTGGGTATTTTTACAGGGTAGAAAACTATCTTGCTTGGGAAAATGGGAGAGGTAACTAAAGGCCAGCCAGTGAGGTGAGAAAAGATTGATGGGCAGCCTTTAAGCAAATATATTTGATACAGGAAAATGCAGATTTACGCCAATGGGAAGTCGGGATGTTTATTCATTTTGGCTAAGAGGCACTTGATATTATAGAATTGAAAAGCAAGTGGCAATCGGAATACGATGTTTGCATCTTCTTACAGGTTAAAGGGTTGATAACTTTCTTGTAGAAGGTACATTCAAATAGCCTTCCTACACCTTCACAACATTGAGTCTTACCAGTTGTATTGCTTCTCTATTGCTCCTTAACAAATTGTCTATTAAAGCAGTGGCTTAAAAGAATAAGCCCGGAAAATAAGATGGAGGCTAGGTGAGACAGGGCAAAAAAACACCTCCGTGAAAAACACTAGATAAAAACCAGAAAGTGACACAGAATACCGGTTACAGCGATGTGCCAGCTGGACTAGGTCTACTAGTATCACAGGGGCTGCATACTTGGTGAAACTGGGAGTCTGCATTCTGAAACGAGTGAGTAAGCTGGCTGGAAGACCCGCAGCCGTGTGGCGTTGTGGGGAAGCCAGGGCTTGGTGTTTGGAGACCGACTGGCTCTTTTAAAAAAAAAAAAAAGGAAAAACCCAGGAGCAGCTGCAGTTGCGGGAGTGGGAACCACTCAGTAAAACACAGCAAGAGGGGGCTGGGCCGGCCTCTCAGTGTCTGGCCTGGAAGGTAGTCCGCTGCAGATACCCTCAGGGCCAGGGGAACGGAGGGGAGAGCCGGAAGCTGGAAGAAACCCTGCGGCTCGCAGCTGGCTCCCGGGAGGGCTGGATAAACTCCTGCCCAGGGCCGTGCCCACAGCCCAGAGCCCCGCCAGTTGTCCCGGAGCTGGGAAGGAGGAACTGCGAGGAGGGGGGGGTTGAGATGCCCGTTCGGTCATCTTTGCATCAGGCTGAGAGCACACCGCCGCATGGCCCAGGGCTTCCCTTGAGGGACGGCGCACACTGGTGACGTAGCATGGCATTCCCTCGGCAGAGCTCCTGGAGGATCGTGGCTGGGAGGGGGGACCCGCTCGGAGAACCCAGGGACACTACGCCAAGTCTGGTGGTTTGTGGGACAGAGAGAGGGTCTGGGGCTGAAATGAAATGAAGGGTTAGACTCTTGCGGTGGCCTTGAATCTCCAGGAACCTGGGGCATTTGAATATTAAACCTGCCCTTCCTCCCTGGCACGCCCCACATTCAGGGCAGACAGCTCCAGCAGCACACCCAAACTGAGTTCTCCAGCTGAACCCCACAAGAAGCATTTCCCCACACACCGTGGAACAAGGTTGAGAACTGACTTGAGGGGTATAGGTGACTCACAGATGCCATCTGCTGGTTAGTTAGAAAAAGTGTACATCACTAAACTGTGTTTCTGAAAAATTAGACTGGTATCTTTTTTTTTGTACAACTTGAAAGAACCCTATCAAGTAAAGCAAATGCCAAGAGGGCAAAAACAACAGAAAATCTTAATGCATATGATAAAACCAGATGATATGGAGAATCCAACTCCAAACTCACAAATCAAGATATCAGAAGAGACTCAATACTTGGCAGAATTAATCAAAGAACTACAATCGAGGAATGAAAACATGGCAAAGGATTTAAAGGACATCAAGAAGACCATGGCCCAGGATATAAGCAACATAAAGAAGACATTGCAAGAGTAAATAAAAAAATAGAAGATCGTATGGAAATAAAAGAAACTGTTGGCCAAATTAAAAAGACTCTGGATATTCACAATGCAAGATTAGAAGAAGTTGAACAATGTCTCAGTGTCCTAGAAGTCCACAGAACAGAAAATGAAAGAACAAAAGAAAGAATGGAGAAAAAAATCAAAAAAATCAAAATGGATCTCAGGCATACGATAGATAAAATAAAACGTCCAAACTTAAGACTCACTGGTGTCCCAGAAGGGGAAGAGAAGGGTAATGGTCTAGAAAGAGTATTCAAAGAAATTGTTGGGGAGAACTTCCCCAACCTTCTACACAATATAAATACACAAAGCATAAATGCCCAGCGAACTCCAAATAGAATAAATCCAAATAAACCCACTGCGAGACATATTCTGATAAGACTCTCAAATACTGAAGAGAAGGAGCAAGTTCTGAAAGCAGCAAGAGAAAAGCAATTCACCACATACAAAGGAAACAACATAAGACTAAGTAGTGACTACTCAGTGGCCACCATGGAGGCGAGAAGGCAGCGGCATGACATATTTAAAATTCTGAGAGAGAAAAATTTCCAACCAAGAATACTTTATCCAGCAAAACTCTCCCTCAGATTTGAGGGAGAGCTTAAATTTTTCACAGACAAACAAATGCTGAGAGACTTTGCCAATAAAAGACCTGCCCTACTTCAGATTCTGAAGGGAGCCCAACCAACAGAGAAACAAAGAAAGGAGAAAGAGATATAGAGAATTTTAACAGACATATATAGTACCTTACATCCCAAATCACCAGGACACTCATTTTTCTCTAGTGATCACGGATCTTTCTCCAGAAGGGTCCATAAGCAGGGACATAAAACAAGCCTCAATAAATTAAAAAAAAAAAAAATTGAATATACTCAAAGCACGTTCTCCAAACACAATGGAATGTAAATAGAAGTCAATAATTTTTGAACTGTAACTCCACTATTTACTTCCTACATCATATAAAATACACAAACTCTAATGACAAATCAGTGGTTTTGAACTCAATGTAAAATATATAATTTTAGACAACTATATAAAGGTGGGGGAATGGAGGAGTATAGGGACATAGTTTATGTGTCCTATTGAAATGAAGGTGCTATCAAAGAAAAACAAGATAGTTATGGATTTAAGAGGTTAATTTTAAGCCACAGTAAACACAAAGAAATTATCAGAGAATATGACCATAGAGATGAAAAGTAGAGTATGGGTTAAGAGAAATGGGGGAAAGGGCAATGGGGAGTTAAGAAATGAGTGTAGGGTTGCTGTTTGAAGTGAAGGGAAATTTCTAGTAATGGATGGTGGGAAAGAGCATTACAACATACTAAATGTGATTAATCCCACTAATGGAAGGCTAGGGAGGGGGTGGAATGGGAAGATTTAGGCTGTATATATGTTTCCACAATTGAAAAAAAAAAAGACAGTCTAAACAGATGACAATTGAATGCCAAGGATGACCCTGGATGGGACTGGAGGATGGAGGACAGGAGGCTCAAAGGGACACAGTTGAGACATAAGGAAAAGGAAATATAGAATGTAAGCTTTGTATCATTGTTGAATCTCTTGTACTTCTTAGCTGCGCTTAATGGGATTGCATAAAAGAATGTTCTTGTTCATGGGAAGTGCATATGTGAATTACAGTGTTTGTTCAAGGGTGTGAGCAGCTTGCTCTCATATGTTCAGAAGACAGAGCAATAGATGACGGATGATAAGGAGGGAGGGAGTGAAAGTAACAGCGATGTGACAACATGTTTAAGTCGGTGGATTGGGCTATCGGGGGAGGGGGGTCAGGGTATGATGGAATTCTGTGTATGGGGTTAGTATTGTTTTTGCAACTGTTCCTATAATTTGAATTTATTTCAAAAAAAAAAAAAAGAATAAGCCCATGTTATCTCACAGTTTCTGTGGGTCACACATTCAGAAGTAGCTCAGCTGGATGGGCCTGGCTTGAGGGTCTTGTGAGGTTGTCACCGGGGCCTGTGGTCATCCAAAAGCTTGACCAGGGCTGGAGGTTCCCTTCCAAGGTGGCAACTATCCAGAGTGAGCAAAATAGAAGTTCCGGTATCTTTTTTTTTTTTTAATTGTATTTACATATATTTAATGTAATACCTGCCATTTTTGCCATTTTTAAGTGCACAGTTTGGGGCATCACTTACTCTTACGGTGTTCAGCGACTGTCACCACCATGCCAGTGTTTTCTTGACCTCAGCTCAGATGTGACCTGTTCTAGTTTGCTAATGCTGCCTTTTTGCAAAACACCAGAAATGGATTGGCTTTTATAAAAGGGGGTTTATTTGGTTACACAGTTACGGTCTTAAGGCTATAAAGTGTCCATCAACAAAGGGTACCTTCACTGGAGAAAGGCCGTTGGCATCTGGAAAACCTGTTAGCTAGGAAGGTGTGTAGCTGGTGTCTGCTTGCTCCCAGGTTGCATTGCAAGATGGTGGTCTCCAAAGTGTCTGCATCATTTTCCAACAGCCGTCTTCAAAATGTGTCTCTCAGCTCCTATGTGTTCTTCAAATTGTCCCTCTTGGATGTAGCAAGCTCACTCCTTCTGTCTGAGCTTATATAGTGCTCTAGTAAACTAATCAAGGCCCACCCTGAATGGTTGGGGTAACACCTCCATGGAAATTATCCAATCAGAGTCATCACCCACAGTTGGGTGGCTCGCATTTCCATGGAAACACTGAAAGAATTACAGTCTAATCAACACTACTATGTCTGCCTGCACAAGATGGCAACAAAGAATATGGCTTTTGGCGGGACATAATATATCCAAACTAGCACACAACGCTCCCTCATTGCCACGGTCTCCTGATGTTTTCGGGGCAGCCCTGGGTGGTGTGAGAGGGGCTGTCTGGGGCATGTGTGCCAGAGGTGGGCTGCACCTCGCCATCACTTTCCATTCTTACTAATCTGTTAGGGAGACTTTGTAACTCACTGTTTTAAAGGACATTTCTTTGATTGCTAGTGAAGTCGATCATTTTATTTTCTTATTCATACTATCTTGCAATCTCAAGTTTTCTATAGTGAGCTTGTATTACTTTATGACCTAAAAAAAACAAACCAACCACACGATCAAAACCAAAGGTATAATATTATCAGCAATAAAAGAAGCAGACTCATCAGACATGCAGCAGTTTGGCTGAACCTGAGGGCGCTGCATGGAGTGAAAAAGCCAATCTCAGAAGGCCACTACTGTGGGATTCCATTTGTATAACGATGTTCCGGAAATGACAAAGTTACGGAGGGAGCATGGAGGAGCAGCAGCCGGAGCGCACGGATGCAGTGCTGGCCAGGAGGGGAGCTCTGTGGCGATGGACTGCTTCTGTATCATGACTGTCGTGGTGTTTGCAAGCCTGCAATAAAACAGCAGAACCCTGTCCACACACGTCGCATCCACGTGGATTCGCTGACTGTGATGTTCCTGTAGTTACTGTGGAAGGTGTAACCACTGGGGGAAACTGGGTGAAGGGTACAGGGGACCCCTCTGTACTTTCTCTATGAATTCCTGTGGGTCTATCATTATTTCAAAATAGAAGTAAAACAAGACAGACAAAAACAAGCAATCCACAACCAGGACCAGAGGGTCCTTCACTTAGTAAAAGCGCTCCCAACAGAAAGTCTTTAAACAACAAATTCTGCTCGTGCCCTTAAGAGGCCGACTTTCTCGTGGCCTTTCTTTTTCCTAGATTGGCTTGTTCCTTGTCTTGTCTGGCACCATGTCCCCCTGGCAGGTGTTTCTAACCTTTGGTTTTTGATGGTCTGTACATGATTTGTCCTTTTTCTCCTCCCAGGGGAAGGCAAAGAGGAAATTGTAAAGGTGACTTTTGAAGAGCTGAGGCAGCGAGTGGCCCTGTTTGCAGCAGCGATGAGGAAGATGGGCGTGAAGATAGGCGATCGGGTTGTCGGTAAGCGTTTTCGGTGAACGCCCTAGTTCAGAGTTGGAGACCGAGGTGGACTGGCACCGAGGGCCGAGGTGACTTCTGAGGCAGGTGGAATTGTGTTTTATTACACAGAACTGTAAAGGCTTCAACTCTCCATTCTTGGCAAAAAGTCAGCAAGGAAAGAAAATGGTCCTCGGCTCCCAGGGGCTCTTGTCACCAGCATCTCACATGGAGTGGGAGCCTGGGGTTTACAGAAGGGGATTTGCTGTAAAACATGGGCCTTAGACATGAGCCAAGGTGTTCACTGCTACTGGTCAGGTGAGGAGGGCCAGTGTGTCTGCCTCCAGCCTGGCACTTGCCCAAGGGATTTTCAAGGGTAAATTTCCCGCTGTGGTTTTTACCTTCATGCAGACACGATCCCGAAAACCTGACCGGGCAAGTTTCATTGGCAGAGAGACTCACTGGGCCAATTTCCAGTGACAGACCCCGGAGGGTCAGAGCCATGGGGAGCCTTAAAAACCAGCCCCCTTCATTGTGCAGGGGAGAAACTGAGGCCAGGAGGAGAAATGTAGTTTAGCCACTACTTTATTATTATTTTTGTTGCTTTTAAAAGAATGTCATTTAAAATGGGCTTTGATCTAAAAAACATCGACAGTGAAATAAGTAAGCTTGTTAACTAAAAATACACATGTATGGAAACAGCTTGTGAAAATAGCAGGAACAAAGTATTACTTTTGAGTGATGCAGGACATTTCATACCCAAGAACACTCACCTTACAAATTCATTAAAAAAAATGGCTGGTAACTGTCCCGTGCGTCAACCGCTGTGTAACAGGCGTGGCCGACGGCATTTTTAAAGCCGCTGGCCCTTGAGCCAGGGTGAAGGCCTGGTTCTCCTTCTCTGCCACATGGCCCCTGGGTGTCAGCGCGGGGATTCTCACACTTAGCCCTTACCCGGGGGAATTTGTTGCGCAGGAATGGAGAGGCCCTGGCTGCTGGGAGTCCCGAGGCCTCTCGGTACCCGGCTCATTGCTGACTCGCTGTTGAGCTTGCACAGGTAACGTCGCCTCTGCCCTTGGAGACGCTTCCTCTATAAACAGGGCGGCAGGTAGAGACGCTGCTCTGGCTGGTTTCTCAGGTTCTTCTAGCCCCCACATCCCTTGTGCCTCCACATTGCTGTCACTTCAAGTTGCCCAAAGCGCACGTGGCTCCGGGTGAAAGTCAGGGTTCGGGGGTTCTGCACACGAGGGGTCACCTCCACGGCTCTGCTGCTCGTGGCCGGTGGGTGGCGGTGAGGCCCCGAGCGGGTGGTCCCCAGGCCAGGTGGGCTGGCGTTCCCCGCAACTGTCATTCTGGCCCTGCTTTTTGCTGTGCCTTTGGCTGCGCTGCTGAGGTCAGAGTTTGCGTCGTTTGTTCCTGGATCGGAAATCATATTTTATTCTTAAACTGAAGAGTAGGGTTTCTCTCTTCTCTGGTCATGTGGTCTCCCGGGACTTAGAACGGAGCATCTGCCTGTGTCTGTGCCTTGCTTGAAAGCCTCTGTGGGCTTCCCACCCCCCTCAGGATGCAGACGCGGTTCCGGAACCGGATCGACAAGCCCTGCTTGCCTTGCCGCCTGGCCTCGGCCCCTCTCCTTGCTCTCACTTTCCTCCCGGGAGCGTCTCCTGTGCCGACCCCTCTGGAAGGCGGCCCCCCGCTGCCCTCAGCTCGCTGACCCCTCCTCACCGTCCAGACCCCCCCCCCCCCATGCTGCTTGAGGAAGCTTCCTTGGCTGCCCTTAAGGCAGGTCAGCGCCTCCTCGTCCTCCACCAGGATCCTGTCCCTTTCCTTCCCAGGGCTTGTTGGTCACGATCTGTTTGTTTTGTGGCTGGTCGTTATCAGCCCTCTCCGTTAGACTCGGAAACGTGGCCAGGGGCCGAGCCCGCGCCACTGTCCCCACGGCTCACGGAGCTGGTAGAGGAGGGAGGACTGAGTTCTTGCTCTTTGCTTTCTTTCTTTTTTTTAAAATAACAGCTTTATTGAGGTACAACTCACATACCACGCAGTTCACACGTTGGAGTGTGTGAGGCAGGGGTTTGTGGTATGTTCCCAGAGTTGTGCAGCCATCGCCACGGTCAATGTTAGACCATTTTCATCCCTTCAGAAAGAAACCCTGTGCCCTTTGCAGTCACTTCCCCTCCCCTCCATCTCCCCCAGCCCCTGGGCAGCCTCTAATCTGACTTCCATTACGGACATTTTGTGTAAGTGGACTTATACAGTATTGGTCCTTTTGTGTCTGGTTTCTTTCACACAGTGTGATGTTTCCAAGGTCCACCCATGTTGTGTGGATGAGAGTGTCTTTCCTTTTTATGGTTGAATAACATCCCACTGGGAGGCGAGAACCCATTCATCAGCTGATGGGCATTTGGGTTGAGCTTCATTTTGGATGAGGTCATTTTCAGCGCTGGTGTGAGTGGTCTTGGGAGGGGTCTGGCCTGGGAAGGCAGCACCAAAACCAGAGCCTCTCAGGGTCCGCAAGGGCCTGGGGGAAGCGGGGGTGGCTGGAGAGCTGACTCTGGTCCCAGGGTCCGGCCGTTCTCACACCACAGCAGCTGCCCTCGGGAGCCGTGGTCCGTGGGGAGCCTGATAGCTCAGGGGCCATCTCAGCGCCCGGTGACCCAAGGAGGAGCTGCTCGGCTGAGGGAGCCCTGGACGGATGATCACTGCCGGTCTCCTGGCTTGGCTGGAGGACTGGTCAGTCCCCTCACTGCTGTCTGTGTCCTCCTCAGTGCCCTTCCAGGGGTCCTTTCCAAATGCGAGTCGGTCCACACCACCCTCCTGCTAAGTGACTCCCATCACACTCCTTTTAAAAGCTCCCACCTTCCTCCACTGTCCCAGCGCCCCTTGCCCAGCCGAGCCTTGCCACTTGGGCACTCGCTGGTCCCCTGGGTGCCCCGGCACATCCTCTGCCATGCCCCGTGCCCCCAGGAGCCTCTGTGTTGGGCCCCAGACGCCCGCACAGTGACTCGCTGCCTGCCCGAGATCTGTGTTGATGCTACGTCCTCAGCAAGGCCGTCCCACCACCCCTTGCAGCTCCATTCTCCTTCCCTCATTTTTCTCCATAGCTTTTCTCATCTGATGTGCTCTTACTTTCATTATCTTGTTTTGCCTTTCGCCACTCTCTTTTTCTGACTGCCCTTTTCTCTCTCTGGACCCATAAAGCCAGGGAAGGAAGGCAGGTAGCACCATGGAAGGTGGGGTGGGGGCAGGACCTGCCAGGACCTGGGGCTGAGGTCCCGTGTGGGATGTTGGCAGGAGCCCTCAGAAGGTGGGCAAGAGGTGGGCCCTCTCCCCCCCTGCCCTGCCCCGGCCCTTCCTGGTCCCCCTCTGTTGCAGAGTGAATCATGATTTCCCCTCAAAAACCATCAACTCAGGTGGTTTTCTTACAATTTTCCTTTTACCTTGACTTCTGGAAAAAATTCAGAGGCCTGTAAATAGACCTATTGTTTGCCCCAAAGAGCTTCAGTTAATTTAGATGTGGGTAGGTGTGTGCACAGGTACAAGTAGGTAAAGGTAAGGGTACTTGTCAGGGTTCTTGCTCCCCCCCAGTAATGGGGTGGGGGCCACAAGGCAGTGTGGGTGGTGGGAGAAGCTGCCAGGCAGTCTTGGGCTCTGGAACCCGTGTGTGGCATGGGCGTGCTGCTCCAACGACGCTGTGTAAGTGTGAGTGTGCAAAGAGGGCGGACGAGCTGGGCGGCCTTATCAGAGATAAACGCATGAAGGGGCTGGACCGAGGCTCCTCAGATAACAGCGGCCCTGGGGTCGGTGCCCAGCTTGTGCCAGTTTGTTGGTTGTCTGTGTCGAGCCCTGGCAGAGTTGTTCTCCCCACGTGTCCACCAGGTTCACTGACATCTCTGTTCAACGCTCCCTCCTCAGGAAAGAGGTCTTTCCTGCTTATCCCGTGGAAAATCTCACCCCACCGTCATCAGGCTCTCTCCTCGCCGGCTTTATTTTTCTTTGCTGTCCTTATCGCCCCCCTCGGATTACCTGATTATTTCTGCATGTGTTTGTGTGTGCCCTCCCATCCTAAAGGGCAGGGGGGCAGGGGCCTCTCGGTCCACGGGGAGTGCCTGCCAGATGGCAGGTCCGTTGTCAACATTTACTGAGAGAATTTTTGTGGCCACACTCTCTCTTTCCTTGGGTCCTTCTTGGTCCAGTTCAGTCCACACCCTTTTAAAATCTAGAAAAGGAATGTAAACTATACTTCTACCCTCCAATTTTTTCTTTCTTTCCAATTTTAGTTTTTTAAAATCTTTTGAAGCACACTTTTCTGAGAGAAGGAGAAATGGAGAGCGAGGTATGTTGGGGGCTGAAAATTGAGGTGATTTTTGGCTCTGCTTTCTTTGAAGCGCCTCTTGGCTCTGACGCCCCAGACTTCCGTAGCCTGGCAGGCACCTCCTGATTCCCCTCCACCGCCCCCTTTTTGTGTGTCTTAGCTTGAATACTTCTCTGACCCAGGCAAGAACACTGGGGAATGATTCTGGAGGTTGATTAACCAGGGTAGTTGTGTTAAAGGGCTGCAGAAGGTGGAGTGAGAGCTGTGCCCAGCTCCGTTTTCTGTTTGCGGCTGGGCCCCCAAGGTCGGCGTCTCATCTGCTTTGGGAGGAGCACTGGCCCCGGGCCACATCTCAGTCACCAGGAAGTCAGCTGGGCCAGGCAGCCTCCTGGGCCCTGAGCCTTGACCTGCACTTGGTCATGGCAGGCCCTTCTATTTACACTCACCACTGACAGTAGACTCGGTTCAGCCAACGTCCGCATGCCGGCCATCGGCAGGCACTGTGCTCCGTACCCAGGGGCCGAGCAGAGCTGTGCATGACCCCGGACCCTGGGATGCTCACGGTCCAGCAGAGCAGATGTCCCTGAGCCCAGACACAGGAGGCACAAATGGCTGTGGTCAGTAGATAGGTCAGAGGAGGGGTGGGCAAGGCTGAGGGAGAAAGCTGTCCAGGTAGACCTGGGGTGCTGGAGCTCAGGGGGCCTTTGAGACCACCTGGGAGGTCACGCCAGTGCTCAGGGGAGGCATTTGGCCGTCCTTCTCCTCCCTCACACCTGTGCCTAAGCCCTCTCCCCTGGAACATTTAAGGTAAGCAGATCCATCATCGTCTTGGTGGTGATGAAGATTCTCTGCCTCTATTGGCAGAAAGCTCCTGGCCTCCTGCAGATTGAGGCCTGTGCACCTTGGCCTTTAGAAGTCTGTATACGTCTCTTAATATCCTTATAGCCTTCCTTCCTTCCTTCCTTCTTCCTTCCATCCATTCTTCCGTCCTTCCGCACCTCCATCCATCCATCCGTTCTTCCTTCCATCCATCCATCCATCCTTCCTTCCATCCATTCTTCCTTCCATCCATCCATCCTTCCATCCTTCCTTCCTTCCATTCTTCCTTCCTTCCATCCATCCTTCCTTCCTTCCATCCTTCCATCCTTCCTTCCTTCCTTCCATCCATCCATCCATCCATTCTTCCTTCCATCCATCCTTCCTTCCTTCCTTCCATCCATTCTTCCTTCCTTCTATCCATCCTTCCATCCTTCCATCCATCCATCCATCCATTCTTCCTTCCATCCATCCATCCTTCCATCCTTCCATCCATCCATCCTTCCATCCTTCCTTCCTTCCTTCCATTCTCCCTTCCTTCCTTCCTTCCATCCATTCTTCCTTCCATCCATCCTTCCATCCTTCCTTCCATCCATCCATCCTTCCATCCTTCCTTCCTTCCATCCATCCATCTGTTCTTCCTTCCATCCATCCATCCATCCATTCTTCCTTCCATCCATCCATCCATCCATTCTTCCTTCCTTCCATCCATCCTTCCATCCTTCCATCCATCCATCCATTCTTCCTTCCATCCATCCTTCCATCCTTCCTTCCATCCATCCATCCTTCCATCCTTCCTTCCTTCCATCCATCCATCCATCTGTTCTTCCTTCCATCCATCCATCCATCCATTCTTCCTTCCATCCATCCATCCATCCATTCTTCCTTCCATCCATCCTTCTATCCTTCCATCCATCCATCCATCCATCCATCCATCCATCCATCCATTCTTCCTTCCATCCATCCATCCTTCCATCCTTCCTTCCTTCCATCCATCCATCCTTCCATCCTTCCTTCCATCCATCCATCCTTCCATCCTTCCTTCCTTCCATCCATCCATCCATCCGTTCTTCCTTCCATCCATCCATCCATCCATTCTTCCTTCCATTCTCCCTTCCTTCCATCCTTCCATCCTTCCTTCCCTCCTTCCTTCCTTCCATCCATCTATCCATCCATTCTTCCATCCTTCCCTCCATCCATGCATCCTTCCTTTCTTCCATCCTTCCTTCCTTCCTTCCATTTGTCCTTCCATCCATCTATCCATCCATCCTTCCTTCCTTCCATCCTTCTATCCATCTATCCATCCTTCCCTCCCTCCCTCCCTCCTTCCTTCCTTCCTTCCTTCCTTCCTTCCTTCCACTCACACACTCACCCCACCAATATCTGAGACCTTGTGTACACAAGCAGGTTAAAAGGTACTTAGCATAGCGGACCAGACAGGCAAAGTCCCTGTTCCCATGTGAGAACCAGATAGTAAACCCAATACACAGGTGATTGTTCATCCACAGTTACAGCAAGTTCTGGGAGGGATAAATGCAGGTGCCTCGAGGGTAAGTAACCAGGGGACTTGAGTTCAGGGGGTGGAGGCAGATGGCCTCAGAGAGGGCCTCCCTCAGGAGGCTTTGTTTGAGGCAAGAGCTGGCTGATGGGTGCATGTGGACAGGGTAAGACTTGAGTGTGTAGAAAGGTGTTGTAGCTGCTCGTATAGCTTGTGCAAAGGCCCTGAGGCAGGAGGCACTTAGAGCAGGTGAAGAACTGAAAGGTGTTGTGACTGGAGCTCAGGGAGCTGGGTAGAGTGGAAGGAGAAGGACCTGGTGGGAGGGCAGGGGCAGGGTGACACTGGGCTGTCCGTGGAGGTCTCTCGGACTGGGCAGGTGGGATGGGAGGAGTGAGGACAGGGAGTGGGGGAGGCCAGCGGTGGGGGATTGGGCCGCCGCTCAGGCTGGCTGTGCTCCTCGGGGCAGCTCAAGGCGAGCCTCCCTCCATCCCCCCTGCCCTGGCTCCCGCAGGTACCTTCTGGGCGCCCACCGCCGTCATCCACACCCCGAACCCTGTGTTCCTTTTCACAGGTTATTTGCCCAACTGTGCGCCCGCCGTGGAGGCCATGCTGGCTGCTGCCAGTGTTGGTGCCATCTGGAGCTCCACCTCCCCAGACTTCGGTGTGAATGTAAGTGAGGGCTCTGCCCGGGGTTGGGGGGTGCCACTGTGCCCCATGTGCCCCTGGGAAGCGGTCTCTGCTGAAAGCTGCCAGGAGGGGCTCCTGCCTTCCTGACTGTCTTGGGAAAGGGTGTGGGCAGCGGGGCCGAGCATTCCGGAAGGGGCCGTGTTGCCTCGTCCGCGAGGGCAGAGTGAAACGATGTCTCCATGGACCCCCATCTCCCTTGCTGGTGGCGTGAGAATAAGGGGAGAGAATGATCCGGAAGGAACTGAATCTTGGCATTTGTTTTTGTTGCGATTCTTTGAAGATCCTTGTAATAAAGGGAAAGCCGTCATTCTCGTGGAATGAGTTCTCGTGTAGTGATCCAGTTTCCTTGCAACAGGGCCACACCCTCGTTGACTCTGAAGTGGGTGCCGGTGCCCCGGGACGTGTGTGTGGAAGTGCGTGTGGAAAGCAGGCACTTTGATCAGCTCCACTGCTCCATGTTGGTGTGGCTGGCGGTGAACCCTCTCTTTGTGGCCACATCTGTCTATCCTTAGGACGCCAGGGCAGTGTTTCCTCCCTTAGCTTCACCTTTACCCCATCCCTACCCCTCTCGGCACATGCCCCTTCTTCTGCCTTTGCGCACTTCTCTCCAGTTCTTTCCGTGCTTCCCCCTGCTTCTTGATTTGTACGACTAATGCGTCTGGGCCCAGAGGGGTGTCTGCAGTGGGGAGACTGTTCTGCCCTTGGGGTCCCCAGCCTCCCAAAGACCTCCGTGGGTTGTGATTTTCCATCTCTGCTTTTTCCTTTGTTTCAGTATTTGCCTTTGTGTTGGTGACATCTTAAAACACGTGAGGACATCTGGCTGCCTAAGGTCAGACCCACAGCCTGCAGCTGCCATGTGCATTTCCAGGTCCCCACGTGTCTGTGTGTGTGGCCCTAAACGGGACAGATGCCCCCACGACACAACGCTGGCCGTCAGTCCCGGCTCTGGGGGTTGCTGCACCCGATTCGGGTCAGACGCCCCATCCCCGCTGCAGTAGGAAAGCAGGTGCCAGCGGCGCTTTCCTGGCTCTAGGTGTGTGGACAGCGGACTCTTGCTTGCGTGGCCCAGATGGCTTCACCCGTGTCACGGAGCCTCCTTGCCGGGCTGAGTTCATCCTGGACCTCTGGTTCGGGCACCCTTGGCAACCTCAATGTCTGTAGACCGTCCCCAAGACTGAGGGTACCTCTGAGACAATTGAACCCCAGACCAGGGGCAGGTCACGTCTGGTGGCTCTGAGTTGTGGCCACCTTGTGTGGTGGGATGGTTCTTGGTGACACCTGGGCAAGGTGCTGGACTAGCAGCAGTTCCCGGCTGTGTGGGGCCCTCCCCTGCTGGCTCCGCCAGCTCTTTCCCCCGACCTCGGGTTTTCTGGCAGCCCTTTCTCTTCCCTGTGTTCTAGCCCCTGCCCTGGGCTCTGCTCACGGTGCCCCTTCTGCTGGGAATTGCTCTCCTTCCTCTCCCCGCCCTCCGCCATGCAGTGTTGAAGCCTGCTTGGCAGATTCGCTCTCCTAGAGCTTTCTGGGTTGCCCCAGCTCCCCGTTCTCTCTTCCTCCTCCTGATTCTGTCTGCTCGGGGTAGCTCAGCCCCAGCTGCCTCCTGCTGCTAGTCCCGCTCTTCCTCTTGGCCTAGCAGCGGCAGCGCAGGTCTCGGGGCTGGCTGAGTCCGCCAGTCGAGAAACTCTGGGCCAGTTGCTTAACCTGTTCACACCTCAGTTTCCTCATCTGTGATGTGGGCTAACATGTTAACCATCTGCGAGGGCCGTGAAGATGGAAGGAGGAGATGCCTGTAATGAGCTTAGAGTGGTGCCTGGCACACAGGAAGCACTCGGTGAACTTTAGGCCTTTATTGGCAATAATTTTCTCCCCAGCTGAACTGAAGGCCCTCTGAGAGCAGCCCGTCTTTGAATCCTGGGCACCAAGAAGGCACCAGGGGAGACGTGTTGCCTGTGGTTGGGATGTTTCTAACAGCAGAGGCCTGGAAAGGCCCCTTTGTCTGTGGCCGAGGGAGCCTGGGAGTCCCAGAGAGACGGAGTTCTCGGGCCTGGCCCCGCTTTGCACCTGGGCTCCTGAGGCTGAAGGGAGCTGGGGTGTGGGACCCCCGGCCAAGGCCACTTGGCCTGCTGAGTGAGGGCCCGGGACTGCAGCCTTCTAGTCTGTCGAAGAATCTTTCTGTGATACGTTGTAGTGGAGGTCTCGGAAGGAAACTGAGGGACAACCACGTTTACCTTGTCCCGACTAAGAGATTGGCTCCCCTGGAACACAGGATTCCGGATTTCCTGGTGTGTAGTCACCATGTGGTGTGTGGCCTTCCCCCAGGAGGAGCGCTTGCTTCCTGAAAGCTGTCAGGGTGGTGAGACGGGCGTATATTACTTTTCTACTGCTGCCATAAGAAATTGCCACAAGCTTAGTGGTGTAAAATGACATAATACACTTGCATTCTTGTTCCTGGATCAGAAGTCCAAAATGGGTCTGTTATGGGGTTAAAATGAAGGTGTTGGGGGCTGGTTCCTCCTGGAGGCTCCAGGGAGAGCCCACTTCTGGCCCTCTGCAGCTCCCGGAGGCCCCTGCGTTCTGCGGTTCGTGGCCCCTTCCTCCTCTAACTGCGTTTAACAGAGTCACACGTAGTGATTTCTCATTCCTCAATCTCTGCTTTAATAGTGGTGTCTGATTTTGTGTAATTCCAAGCCTCAGTTTCTTATCTGTGACCTGGCAATAAGTGATATATATGTCACAGATTCCTCTGTGTTAGTAATGAATGTGATGTAAATGTTAACTAGTAGTGTCTTTTTTTCTGAATCAGACTCACCAAGAAGAAAAAAGATTTTAGTTTTATTCATTGAGTCCATTATTTTTTCCCTTACAGCTCGAATTCCTTCCTTCCTTCTTCCTTTTCTTCTCCCTGGCTACCTAAATTGTGAGTGTGACTCTAAAAGCAACTGGAAATTGGAAACAATAACTTCTTTATAGTTGTTTTTCTATTAGAGTGTGTGTTACAAGGCATTGGAACCTGTCTAATTTGTTCTCTGGCCCAATGCCTGCCTGGCACATGGTACATTGAATAAGCAAATCCTTTCCCCCTCAATTCTCTCTGCTAATTCAGTTTCCGGTTTGGAAAATTAGCCTCTGCTCACTGGCTGCACATTAAGAATCAACTGGGAGGCTTTGAAATTCAGATGCCCAGGCCTCGGCAGGCCAGCGAGTCACCCAGTGGTCCCAGCACAGGTGGGAGGGAGACCCTAGCCCGAGTCCTTACGGGGAGAGTCCGCCGTCAGTGCTTGTGCCCTTGGCATGGCCCCGGGCGTGAATCTTTCCACAAGGTCACAGAGCCCTCTGGCTGCTGCCTTACCTGGGCATGAGGCGGCTCCAGTGTCTGCACGTGAGGGTGGCTCGGCAGGGGGGGAGCTGCTGCACAAAGCTGTCCTGGCAGGCTTTCATCTGCCGCCCTTGGGAACGTGGGCTGTGGGACTGCGCTTGTCAGTGCGGGGAAGTTCCAGAAACAAGTTAAATACATCAGTGGAGGTACGTGTGTACGCGAGGCTGCTTTTTTTTTTTAATGCAATTTTATTGAGATATATTCACATAACATAGAGTCATTCGCAGTGTACAGTTGGCTGTTCACAGTATCATCATATAGTTGTGCATTCATTACCACAAACTTGGAACGTTTTCATTACTCCAAAAAATAAAATAAAAATTAAAATAAAAAAGAACATCCAAAACATCCCATTCCCTTCTTTCCCCCCCATTGTTCATTTCCTTTTTTAAATACAGTTTAATTGAGAGATATTCACACACTCTACAGTCATCCACAGTGTACAGTTATTCACAGCACCATCATACAGGTGTGCTTTCATCACCAGAATCAATTTTTGAACCTTTTCCTTACTCCAAAATAAAAATAAAAGCAAAAAAGAACAGCCAGAACTTTCCATCCCCTCTATCCCACCCTAATTTTCATCTAATTTTTGTCCCCATTTTCCCACTCATCTGTCCATACACTGGATAAAGGGAGTGCGAGCCACAAGGTTTTGACAGTCGCACAGTCTCACTATGCAATCTACATAGCTGTACAATTGTCTTAAAGAATCAAGGTCACTGGGTTGCAGTTCAACAGCTTCAGGTATTTCCCTCTAGCCATTCCAACACACTAAAGACTAAAAGGAGATATCTATATAGCACGTAAGAATAACTTTCAAAGTGACCTCTCACCTCCATTTGAAATCTCTCAGCCACTGAAACTTTATTTTGTTTCATCTATCTTCCCCCTTTTGGTCAAGATTTTCTCAATCCCACAGTGCTGGGTCTAGGCTCATCCCCAGGAATCATTTCCCGCGTTCCCGGGAAGATTCACACCCCTGGGAGTCATGTCCCATGTAGGGGAGAGGGCAGTGAGTGTACAACAGCTGAGTGGGCTTAGAGAGAGAGGGCCACGTCTGAGCAACAAAGAGGCTCTCTGGGGGAGACTCCTAGGCACAATTATAAGTGGGCTTGGCCTCTTCCTTGCAGCAATTAGCCTCACAGGGGAAGGCCCCCAGACTGAAGTCTCAGCCCAACAAATTGGCAGTCCTCAATGTTTGTGGGAAAATCAGCATTAGCCCAGGTGGCTCTCTTTTAAAGTGCTCCAGTGATTAAGTCAAGACCCACAATGAATGGGTGGGGCCACAAGTCCATGGAAATAATTGAATCAGAGTTATCACCCACAGTTGGGTAGGTCACATCTCCATGAAAAGAGCCTAATCCAGATTCCAACCGAATCAACGCTAATACCTCTGCCCCCACAAGATTGCATCAAAGAACATGGTGTTTTGGGGGATATAATACATCATCCTATAGTTTTCCTGTTTCCTAAACTTGGAATTTTCTATTTCAGGATCCATTTGTAAGTCCTTTTGGTATTTCTTTATATTACTGCTTTCCTTGAAATGACCATAGTTAGACGCAAACAGCGTTTTAATTGGTCCCTGGCCAGGAGCACAGGAAGGGGGCCTGTGTACCCCTAAAGCTTATTTTTCTTTCCCTTGAAATGCAGCGGCCCCGTTGGCAGCTGAAGGGCTTTGCCTTTTGAATGGTGGGTGATGATGTTTTCCATCTGCTCACAGGGTGTTCTGGACCGGTTCTCCCAAGTCCAGCCGAAGCTCATCTTCTCCGTAGAGGCAGTGGTGTACAACGGCAAAGAACACAACCACATGGAGAAGCTGCAGCAGGTCGTGAAAGGTGGGGGGCTCTGCCCAGCATTGCGCTGGCTTTGGGGGCTGGGCTAGAGATAAGGGCCTTCCCCAGGAATCACGAAGGCCTCATGGGAGCTGAGACGGCCACCAAAAACCCTAGACTGAGTTACATTTTATTAAAAAATCAGCAACTAAGCATCAGGTGTCCTGTAACCATTTGTCTTTTCCCCCTCACTCATTTCAGGGCTGCCGGACCTGAAAAAAGTTGTGGTGATCCCTTACGTCACCACCAGGGAGAACATAGACATTTCCAAGATTCCAAATAGGTGAGCCCCGTTCTGCTCATCGGCACCAGGTGAAGCCCACTCGAGGACCCCCGGGGATCTAGACTGGGCCCAGCCCTTGGGGTGGCCTGAGCAGTTCTGCCTTGGAGGCATGTGTTTACGTGTGTGTACATGCGTGTACATCAGCATGCCTAAGGGTATTTGGGTGTGTGCACACACTATGTTCCCCTTTAGAACCTCTGTTGCCTCTCATACAAATGGCACCTTCTTTTGCTTTCCTTGACCTGTGGATCAACCACATGTATTCAGTAGAATTGGGGGCGTCTTAATTTTGAACAGAAATTAAGAGGCATGGGTTTTGGTTTGGTCAGAACTGAGTAAGTCACAAGTTCTTTAGTCTCTCCCGAGACACACTGAGGGGTGGGGGGCTCTTAAAGTCAGGCCTGCCCACCCCCCTCAGAGCCTTTGTCTTGAGCCTCTGTGTCTGGGCAGCTGGAGGGGCCTGCTGAGTGGCCGTCCAGAGACCATGGAGAAGAGGGGCACAGACGCACTGGGGGACTCCTCATGCATAGCCAGGAGGCGCAAGGGGAGCAAGCATGGCCTCAGCCTTTGTATCCAGGCCACTGTGGTGGGTGACAGCTTGCTAGTTTTGTGTGTGCTGGAGCGTCTTCCCTGCCTCACGGGCTTGCAGTGTAGATGGGGAGACGAGACCCCCTGCAGGAGGGTGAGCTGGGATGCGTGGGCCCCCCAGAGAACGGCCTGCTGGCTAGGTGGGAGGGACAGGGAGCTCAGGAGGTAGGGGGTGAGTGAGTGCTACTCTGGGCTCTGGAGGAGGCATCTGAGGCGGTCTTGAGGGCTCAGCAGGTTTGGGGGCAGCTGTGTGTGCCTGGAATTCAGATGCTGCATGGGGATGCTGGCCGAGCGGTGGTTCCACGAGGATTAGTGGTCTGGGAGCCAGGCTGCTTGGGTTTAAATCTCAGCCGTGTGAGCTGAGTGAGTTGTCAGCCTCTTTGTGCTTCGGTTTCCCCATTTATAAAATGGGGCTAAGGTTTCCTTCCTCACAGGCTGGCTGTGAGGATTACCAGGTTAAGTGCTTAAGCACAAGGCATGGCTTTGGTTGCTCTTGATAAATGTCTGACTACGAGTGGCAGCGACCTTGGGCTGCATAGGCCCTGTCCGCGCAGCGTGGCGGTCACCAGCAGGACTCAGGGTGTGTAGGTGCTCGAAGGAGGCTCAAGTGCTTGGACTTGCCCCTGTAGACCGTGGGAAGCGGCTGCCCTTTAAATTGCCGCTGGATGGCAAAGCCCTTGTCTTATTTCATGTGCCCGAGGATTTTGCTTGTTTTTATTGACGGGGCCAGCAATTCACAGGGCCCAGAAGGAAACCCACCTGGGGTTTACTGTCCCCCCAGCAGCCCAGCTTTGATTTGTCTGGATGCGTTTATCAGTAATTGAAATAAAATGAGAGCATCTGGTAGGATCACAGTAGCCACTTCATTTGGCTTCATGCAATGCAAAGAGCTCCCCTCAGTAAGCCCTAGGAACCAGGCTGCGTGGCCACTCATCTTCTGATTGCTGGATGCCACAAACAAGCCATGGCCACGACGTCCCACGGCAGAGACTGAGAGGGCCAAAAGCAGCCTTCCAGCTTTCAGTTCTCAAAGAGCAACACAAGTGATTGGTGTTTTCCACTAAAGGTTTCAAACTTTCTGTGTGACCCATCCAGTTAGACTGGGCACTCAATGTAAGTGGGAGGTGGAGGCAGAGTGGGGTGCTCATTAGCTGTAAAGTTCCACAGTGAATTATTTTCCTGACCCTCTGGAGCAGACGGTTTTGTTTGTTTACCGCTCAGGGTTGAGTTATTTTGGACGCCCCCTCCCTTTTTTTTTAAAATCCGGCGTTTCCTCTGGGAGGCAGTCTGTTTCCCAAGGACACCTTCCATGCAAGACATTTCAGAATATAAGCATTTGTGCTTCAGTGATTATCCTTAGCAAATTGCCACGGGCTGAGTTTAACTGATTTTCTCCCTTGAAACAAAGAAAGCTCCATTTTTGTTAAAAATGGTAGGGTTTTTTTTTTCTCCTTTTCCTTTTTAAACCAGTGGAGGAGAGGGCCAGTGTTTCAGGACTGATGTTATTGTTGATCTCAAGTCAGAACACCAACCCTTCCCGAGACAGCCTTGCCCTTCTGCTGCCGCATGTCTAGCTGTGAAAAACAAAGCTGTTCACGTCACCCCGTTCGGGGTTCTGGCTGCATCTGCTGGTGCTTTCTGTTAGCTCTGGGAAGAAGGCTGCCATGGTTTCTTAGGTGATAATCCAGAATTGGGATTCGGTTTATTTGTTCTTGGGCAAATATTTGTATCTTGCTGTTATAAAACCTCAGGATCCACTAAATTAGTGATAATACATGCTACTTGCTGAGCAGCTCTTTGAGGCACTGTGGGTTTGGGGCCTTGGCCCCAAGGTCCCAGAGTGAGCTGTGCAATGCAGGAAGAGCTCATTAATCTACCTCCTTCCCGCACGTCCTCCCCTTGGAAACAGGCATTTCTGATCAGAGGAACAGTAGCAAACGTGGGAAATGTGTGGTGGGCTCTCTGCAGATGTCAGCCGTGGTTGCATACAGACCGCTGATGTGTTCGTTTTAAGTGCTCCTTCTCCACGGTGTTTATTCTTTGAAGATGCAGCCCTCGGTCTTATTAACAGTGTTAACAAAGGAACTTAAAATATTCACAAATTCAGTTAATATGAATCCCTGAGATTTGACTTTTCCCCTCCCTCCTTTGAAGCTCCCAGGCAAGTGTGAGTTCCCCTGAAAATCCAGGCTCTTCCCATGTGGGAAGGGAGAGCGGCAGGCCCCCGGATTTCATGCAGGGTAGACCCCCTCGGCCGTTGGAAGCGACCCACGAGACCCAGTGCTGAAGGGAAGGCTCACTGTTTGTCTCCTGTGTGTTTCTGCCCGCAGCACGTTTCTGGATGATTTTCTTGAAATCGGGACAGGAGAGCAAGCCCCCCAGCTGGAGTTTGAGCAGCTGCCTTTCCGCCATCCTCTCTTTATTATGTTTTCTTCAGGCACGACAGGAGCTCCCAAGTGCATGGTGCACTCGGCCGGGGTAGGTCTCCTTTCCCGGGCCAGGCCAGGCCTGGTGTCCGTCTGCTTCTTGTATGGGGGCTCCCGACTGGCAGTGGTGGGTATCAGAGGCATCGGGCTGGAGACGCCCAGATGCTCCCTGCTCCTGATGTAGCTGCCAGAGCCAGGCTTGCCAGTCAAGCCTGGGCAACCCGGAGCAGCTCTCCTAGGGGCTGTGTGCGCCTGCCATCGTTGGGGCAGGATACAGGGTCCATTTTCCAGGAGCCAGAAACTGCATGCTGCCACCTGGGGGCAGATGTGCACTGGGGTCACCAGCGACTGTCACACAGCAGGTCAAGAAGGCAGTGTGTGGGCCTCGCCAGCGTCTAACACGTATGTTGTAGTAACATGGATAACATGAAATTTGCCATTTTAACTATTTTCGAATGTGCAAATCCAGGGGCATTAATCCATCCACAATGTTGTGCTACCCTCCCCACCCGTTACCAGGACTTCTCCATCACCCCAAGAGAAACCCTGTCCTCATTAATCGGTGACTCCCCTCCCCTGGCCCCTGGTAATCTCGAATCTACTTTGTCTCTGTGGATTTGCTTATTCTGGATATTTCGTGTAAATGGAATCATACAATATGTGGCCTTGAGTTTCTGGCTTCTTTCACTCAGCGTCATGTTTTCAAGGTTCCTCCACTTTGCAGTGCGTATAAAACTTCATTCCTTTTGATGGCTGAAAAATATTCCATTGTGGGGATAGACTACACATCTTGTTTATCTACTGGAAACCCTTGGGTTGCTTCTACCTTTTGGCAAATACTGCTGTGAACATTGGTACAAGTATCTGTTTAAGCCTCATTTCAGTTTTTTTGGGCATATACCTAGGCGTGCCCTCCCAGCATTTTACAAACAATGAAATAGAATAGACAAGAATAGAAAATGCCATTGCATCCCTGATTATGAGAGCATGGGCTGTTTTGTGAAAATGTGGCTATATAGGTGTGTATATGGTGTTTGCCTGTATGGGATGGCACCAGAAAATGTATATCTGACTGTGGGTCAGATATTTGAAAGCCACTGGGTTATCTTATAAAATGTGATTGAGAGCTTACCATGCTTTTCATTTATCTATTTATTTTACCACTTTATTAAAGGCCCTGAAATAATATATTACTACCGAGTATTAGATTTTATACTTACACATGTAGATCAGTGTCTTCAAACTTTCTAGTTTAAAGATATTTTGAACTGTAGAAAAGTTGCCAGAATAATAGTGTGATGACTCTGTGAGAGTCATCCGTTGATAACATTGTGCCACTCTGGCTTATTCTCTCTCTCTGTGTATTCACACGTACTATTATTTTGTTTTTTGCTGAACCATTTTAGAGTCAGTTGTGGACATCATGACCCCCCTCTGCAATGCCGCAGCACAATACCTCCCGGGAACTAGAACGTTCTCTTACTGCACCATTGTACAGTCACTAAATCCAGGAGAGGGGATGCTGATATCACACTGTCATCTAGCATATGGTCTGTCCAGAGTTTGCCTTCCTGCTCCTGCCCCCGTGGCGTCCAGGCCGCATTGCATTCGGCTGTCAGGTCTCCAGTGCGTCCTTGCGTCGGGAGCAGCTCCTCTGCCTTCGTCCGTCTTCTGTGGCAGTGATGTTTGGGAGCAGCCAGGCCAGGGCTCTGCAGAGGGGCTCTCTGGGCTTGTTGGACGGTGCCCCCGAGGGGGAACCAGGTGATGCCTGCCTGGCCGCGAACCGCAGACACGATGCGTGTCCTGCTCAGCGCCTCATATCTGCAGGTGCACGATGTCAGCGCGTTTCA